>NW_017729034.1:86471747-86482229 GCF_001723915.1 Gavialis gangeticus
TTGCATCTTCTTGAAATAAAAAAAAAAAACAAAAAAACCTGAGTCAACAGGGGAGAGGCTTACTTTCAGCAAAAACTATGATTTTTTTTAATTCCCACTAATCCTATTCTACAAAAATTGACTGAAGAGTCCTTCACCTCCCACTTGTCATAAAGGAACATAGATTTGAGACAGTAGTGAATAGCCAAGGATGTGTCTTGTGAAGAAGCTCCTTTTACCAACCTATCCATTATATAGGGCATAAACTGTGACCCCTTGCTGTCTGAACAGAGATACTACCAAGAGAACTGTGATGATGACTCTCAGGGTCATCAAGAGGTGAAATGGGAATTTGAATAGTGGTCCTATCCCATCTCAAGATGATGCCATTTTCTGTGGGAAGGCCTGGCATTTGGAAGTCATGAGACACGAAGGATCCCTACCTCTACCTGTGTAAGGATCATGTGTTGTTGGGTAAAGTGACTATCTTGAACTCAAGTCAGCAAATAAAGATTTCTTTTAAAATTCAAGATGGGAAAACATCCCCCCTTTCCTTCTGGGGACCCAGAAGGTAGAAACCTTGCTCTAAGAAAAGGGGCTTCATCATTAAAGCCAGCAAGGAGAAAGATAGTTTTACAAAGCAGTATCTCATGAGAAGGGACCCTGGAACAGGGATCTGATGAAGGAAATTAATTGAATTAGATGGTATATCTGGTGGTTTCTGATATATTCATCCAGCCACAATGCATGTGAAACCATCTTCCACCCACCTGCACTGTGGGTGAAGCTGCTGTTATCAAATGCTGCCAAAGCCCCCTTGCATCTGAACACAGCCAACCCCACTAGTTCCATTGGTCTGTAGGTTGCTGACCTTTGCACTAGTCCACAGGGATTGGGGTCCACACTGCCTAAAAAGAACCCAAGTGGTGGTGAAGGTGCAGGGGGAGGCCGAAGGAGGAAGAGAACACTGGAAGGAGGAATATCCCCTGACCTTTTTGAAGACTTTTGCCTACATCTAACACCAGCGATTTGCCATCAGGATATTGTGGTACCCTGGTTTAGGTGCACAAACACCTATCCATGATAAACATTTTGACTTCTTGTGCTCTTTCTGAATTCTTTGCAACAGAGGAATTGCTCTATTTTTTTTCCACAGTCAAAAAGAAGTAAAAGCTAAGAGCTGGCATTTTCCAAGGTATGCCTGGAGGCTAAAGTTTGAGAACCACTGGTTTACACTCTCTGGGAGGGAGGTGGTGCAGCAGAGGAATGCTCCCTCTTGTGGAAATATGGCCCTTTCATGGAAGACTGTAAAGGTCCATAAGCAAACAGGAGGGGGAAGAAGGGAGGACGGCTGTTGCAAGAGCTCCTGATCAAAGACAACTGGTGCCTGGCTTCCTTTTAGAACTGGTGAATAGAATGCAAATGAGTGGAGAGTAGCTCTAGAGTTTTTCAACATATGCACTGTCTCAATCTTTGTGCTGAACAGCTCTGAGACTTCAAAGAAGAGGTCTTCCACTGTATTTTGCATCTCACTTGGAAATCCTGACCCCCTATAGCCAGGACAAATGCCTCATAACAGCTACCACAGAACATGAGGCAGCATCCTCTGCACCCAAGCTGGTACTTGGGACCATAAGTCTTGGACTAGGAGGGAGACAAGATGACAAACAGCCTGTCAGGGTTTCAAGACCAGTTCATTACTGCTTTGGGCAAGAATCTGTCCCAGCAGGGCCCAAGTGTAAGGTCAGCTAGTGTCCACAGCTCTGTCTGTGGAATGTATGGGATTGAGTGAAAGAAACTGTTCCCAGAAATTTAGGGTCTCATTTGACTGCAGAAACAAGTCCATAAATACACAATTTCATTTTTGGGGCTTGCTTAGTCTTCGTGGTGCTCTTGTGATCCCAGATGCTAAGCTGGCTCCCTTGTTTCTGCTGTTTCCTGTGTTTCTCTGGATCCAGATCGTGACTCAGGTTTTGGTCTTCCTCCTGACCTGTGACTAAGGCCCCAAACTAGTTACATGGACCACCTCAGCAGGCTTCTATGGAGAACCCCTAAATAGGGACTTCCCCTGGAACTGATTTTAGTCCGGTGACTTACTGTAGACTTCTTTAGACCTAAAGAAATAGAGGGTCTCCTTGAGGATGCAAGACACTTGACAGTCCTGAGTCCCAGGAACAGAGGTGGATCCCATGGACTTACCAAAGAGATAGGATATGAACATGATATTGCATTCTTTCCTCCAACCAGCAGGAAAAGGATCTTTAGGTGGAATTCTTGTCCCAGACACTATAGACCATTAGCATGTCAGCTGGATTCATGCACGATATCACAGAAGCAGCTTGAAACTAAGAGACCTGGAAGAAACCAGGACCATGACTCAGACAGACTTTACAGGAAAAAAAGTCCAGGAATTTTTCCTCCTCTTGACTCAAAAATGAGGGAGGTCCACTGAACTAGAAGGGAAAAGGCAGCCTCAAAGATGGTGCAGACAGAAAAAGAAGTGGGGAGGAGACAGTTCCATAGCCTAACAGGCAAAAAAATCCCAAACAGGGCAGGTGGGCAGGTAGGAGGAAGACATTTTTAAGAGGATAAAAACAAAAATGGAAAAGGCAATAACAATAGGAGCAGCAACAGCTTTTCAAAGGAAGGGATTCAAAGGATCTACACGTTGCAGAAAGGATAAGCCAAATCTTTCATGAGAAAAGCACTCTTTCTTGAGACAAGCAATTGAGAGGAACCTGCAGAAGCAAGTGCCCACCCTGCTTTATGCCATTGGTGTGGAGTAGAGGGACAGCACTGAGTACACTGTTCAGGTACTCCTAAGGGAATAAAACCACTGCGCTGGAATACTTAAAGGCATATACACACCCACAGTGACAATATGTATAAGGACAAGAACATGAAGGAGAACAGGAGCTCTGACTGTATTTTGTGTGGAGCCCAATACAGTAGGCCTTCTCAAAGCACTCCTCCTAGATTGAACTCCTCAGTCACAAAAGATGGAGGAATGTCTATTTGGTGAATCCTGATGGGTCTTAGACAGTGACACTTAATCCTTACCTGATTGTGCAGATCCATATAGTGTTAGGATTACCGAAGGCCTCCTGACAGACATTACAATTTGTCATGTGTTACATACTAGAACTGCATGATAAACTGTAACATTTCAACTGACCATGTGTTAAAATTATTGTGGGATACTTCCAAGCCACAAGGAAGTTGCCGTTCAGTAAGCAACTTCTTTGTGCTGATCCGCAAATTTTGTTCAGGGATAAATTGGTTTCATGTCTGGCATGTTACAATTAGTTGTCTATAATATGCCAGTATTGCACAATCTATGTAATATCTGCCAGGGGCCCAAAATGCTACAACAACATAAACAAGTCCAGGGGGATTGTGGCAAACATGTTCTCATCCAGAGGGAAAAAAACAGTACAGATACCTTCCGACGCAGTGAGATAGTGTTCCAGGTCTGCTGGGGAGCGCGCTGGGGGGCCCTCCCACATTCCCCCAGCTCGGCAATCAGCCGTGAGGGGACCCCCAGACCCAGGAGGCACCAGTCGCCGAGCCAGGGGGTGCAGGAGGGAGGACCCCCAGCACGCTCTCTGGCAGACCCAGAAGTGGACTGGAAGTGCTTTGGGTCCACTTCTGGGTCTGCTGCCGAGTGTGCTGGGGAGCCCCCCATGCTCCTGTGGCATGCTCCATCTGCCCCACCATCTCAGCATTCACGAGCTGCCTGGTACCTTGAGGTATGAAGAAAAAACTTTTAAAGCTGCATCTATGCCCGAATTGTCGAATCTTTTTGCATCTCTTTGAATTGATTTGGTGGGATCTGATTTGATTTGGAGAGATGAAAGGGTCTCCTGATTCGTTCTAGATTCAGAGATTCGGCCACCAAATCGGGCCAAATCTCCACTGAACCAAATCAGGGACCAAAGCTTCGCACAGCCTTACTAGTTATGACTTTCTGGAGTGCAAAGTGTATCAGGAAATTAGGTTCCAGGCATGTGGAACAGTGTTTTTTTCTCATTTACCTTCAACTTTAAGAACACACCAGCATATATTTTAAATGGTAAGCTACAAAATTCTTTAAAACTTTCTAGTTTAATCAATGCATTCAAACTAATTTAAGAACCAAGACTGAGACTGTAAAGACCACATTAAGTCTAATAGTTATAGATTTCTGTAATCAAGCTCCTTGTAGATTATTAGGTCATTTGAATACTTTACAAGACCATTTTCCCCACAGTGTGTTTAGTGTAAACATCATTTCGCAGGCTGAGGAAAATGCCAGTATACTTTTTGACATTCACATTATGTAGATGATCTGATAGACCATCCTTTTATAGAAACCATTTTAATAAATGTTGAGCAGATAAGTAGTATCAACCCATCTTGGTGGAAAACTATATCAAATTGCTTAATTTATTTTTAAAGTGGAAGTTCCTAGAAACTGCTTAGCATCACCTAACTAGAAAATACTTAACATTGGAGTGATGAATACCAACTGTTATAGACTAAGTATTTTTTGACTGAGTACACAAATTTGACTAAGAATGGAGGGACTGCTGACTATATGCCAAAAGAATCTGTAGGTTATCTTAGATCTCTGCTATTCAACAGGTTTTCATATATTTAGTTGAACTGCATACAGTGCACTTTTTCTTTTTCTTTTTTTTTAAGCAAGCAGTTCACTGCTTGGCTGTTTAAATTTAAAAATCTTACATGCAACAGAGAAGATTACAAAGTGTGTGACACAAAGTGGAGAATTGCAAAAAACCCCCAAAAACAAAAAAAAATCCACCACCCCCACCAAAACATAATTTAGATTTATTGAAAATTATTTCCGCCTCCCTCCCCATATTTCCTCCCTTGAGCCCTGAATGCTGAGCTGAGGACTATCAAAACACCCTTGTGTTAAAAAATTAATTTCATTCAAAATGAAACTTACAGCATGTAACGTATTAGAAATGAGAAGTATGAACATTCTGTACCACAAAACTCCAGAGAAACCCCATACCTTTTCTAAAAGTTACTGCAATATATTCCTTTTATTTATTATTGTTTCAGAGGAAGAATGTTACAATGTAGTGTTTTAAGTAGCAGACAAACACAGGCAGGAAAACAATTTATACATAACCTCTCATAGTCAGAACAAAAAGCCACCAAAATTGATTACTGAAACCTTTTTAATTCAGGGAATTTCTTTATAAAGGATTTATTTGCTTTGATGTCAACCTGGCCTGGTAAAAGCAAAATATCTTGCAGGGAACAGAGCATAAAGCTATTTCCAATACTATTCATGAAGATGGGTCTGAGGTAGAAAGGTGGTCATGGCTTTCCTCTTCTGTAAAACTTTCTTCCTTCTCAAAATAACTATGCTACAAATATTCTTTTAATAGATGAAGAATTCACATAATCACCAGCTTCTCCCCTGCTCACCTGGACAATTCCCCCCTCCCACCCATCCAAAAATAATAATAATTAGCATTTATATAGCACTTTTCATTTTCAAAGCACATTTCAAAGACATTAAATGAATGAAGCCTCACAACACCTCTGGGAGGTAGGTAAGTATTATCATCCCCATTTTACAGATGGGGAAACTGAGGCAGAGTGGTTAGATGACTTGCTCAAAGCTTTAGAAAGAATCACCATGAGAACCAGCACTAGAGCTCAGGCAATCCTGTGTTCATACCAGGCTTTGCACAGTCACTTGTGAGCAAGAATTAGGAACATGGTCAGCATTATGTTGCTGCAGATAACCAAATATTAACAAATAGTGGTGTTTTTCCTGCACACCCTCTAAATCTTTACTCCTGGAAGTATGGAATTTGCAGGATCTCCAATGGCATTCAGAGAATTTTCTTCAATAACAACAGTAATTTAAGGGTGCAGTTTTGTTTCTCTACAACACCTGGGAAATTATTGCATGCAATTTATCAAAGGTATTTTCTGAAATTAAAGTAAGTATCCATGCAATGCTGTAAACTCATCAGTGAGTGAAGGCAGCAAAACCCATCATTTAATTGCCAATATTACAACTCGTTTACCATAATAAATGACAGAACCCATGCTTATATGTACTTTAAGCATGTAAATAAAAGAACAGTAAATGAATTCTTCAGAAGGAAAAATGACTCAAAAACAAGGCCAAATGAAAATAGCTAAACATGGTGCACTATTTTAAAGAAAATGTTCTGGTGTTAATAGTATTGGAAAGGGCTTAATTGTTCAGGCATTTTCATAAGAGTTATAAAAAAATGTGCGTGTGTTCAGATCATATGTGACTAGCCTTCATTTTGCAGATTGGAGAGTCAAAGACTTGAAAAAAAAAGTTTGGCACAGCTAGAAACAACAAAGCTTTGTCTCTGGGTAAAAATATATTTGACAGACCTTAGTTGGGGATAAATGAAGCCTTAAAAATTGTTGAAGTCCTCATTTAGCTATCTCCTAATTTCTGAGTTTAAATAAATCTAAAACAAATAATCCCTCTATGTGGGGTGTGGCATGGAAGTAACTAGGGGGAAAAAACAACGATTAGACATACCATTTTGGTGCATGGCATTTCTATTACTGTAACTAAAAAGAGGGTCTATCATGTTAGTGCTAAATACTGTAGTTTGCACACACTGGCAATTTTTGTTAGATAATAATGATATAGTGCAAGTTAGGCGAACTTGTTATTTTACCAATCCCGAAAACAATTCAAGGGTCTTCGGAAATCTATTTGGTCAGATGATTGACACAAATATAAATAACCTGTACAGAACCATAAGCGTGTCAGAAGATAAATGAAGGTATTTTACAATGTAAATGCAAAGAGCCAAAAGGAATGTATAAATGTAACATTTTGCTCCAAACTCTTTTATGTAGTTCTCTTTACTATTATCAAAAAGAATGTATATAAAGCCCCTGCCCCTTTTCCCAATGCTGTATATTTATACAAATCAATGACAAATGTATAACCATTTCCAAATACTCTGCTGTTCATTAATTTACAGTTGCATAGAAAGGGAGAAGAACAAAGAAAGAAAGAAGGAAAGGAAGGGAAAAAGAAGGAAGGAAGGAAAGAAAGAAACAGAAAGCATATTAATATAAAAACACAAAATCCTCATCTTTGGGTATTCAGTGTTTTACTATTTCAAGTAGAACACGCAGTCAGTGCTGAACAGCATGTTCCCACGTCCCAGGCAGTCTTCTGATGAAGCAGAACTTGTGATTTGCACTGTAGAATAGGGCCGCACTGCATGTCAGGAAACACTGGTTGGCTTCCAAATGAATACTTCACATTGCCTGTAGTGATGAGAAATGATGATCGCATCACAATATTTACATGCACCACCTTCCAGATAGTTCCCTACACACTCAGGAAGGAAAAACTTGGAGGTAATTTTTTTTTTTTTAATTATGGTCAAACCATGCTATGGCAGCCAAGCCAAAAACCAACTTGTCAACCTACTGGGTTTTACAGCCATGGATAATAATGTGCAGAATTTATAGAGGTAAGTATCAGCATTACTGCAGAGGAGTTCTTGGTTTCCACATTCATGCTTAGCCCTATAAATTTAGAGGCTTACTTCTAAGCTTCAGTTCCAGGACATTTCCACTTTTCCTCGTATGTCCTCTTTTCTAATGGTTATGGAAGACAGCTTTGGCAATCTGAAGCCATCTGCTTAAATTGAGTTATTGACCAAAAACTCACTGGGTATGTGTAGAGTCCTCCAAATGCCTGTTTCGGACAAAGGTTATTCTCTGGGAAGCAATATTAATTAAACCAGAGAAGAAATTCAAAGAGACTGCAGCCCAGTCTCCGGTTGGTCCGATGGTACTGGGTTATCTCACCTGATTGTTCACAGTCAGTTACAGGTTGATCTCTGAGAGTCATGATCTACAGGGCTCAATTCAAGTCATAACTCTTCAAATTTATCATCATTTAAGGAAGCAATCCCATTCTTTCAGATATTTTCTGAAGGCAGATAACTGTTGTCAGAAAAATTGGTCCAAATATTCTAAGGCTGTATACTGAAAGGGAAAGTGACTGCATAACAAGAGAAAGGGAGAAACTGGAATTATAAAAAATTATTTTTTTCCAATATATTTTCAGGGTGCTTTTGGAGACCTTAGATAACATTTTTTCTTGTAAGTATTGATTAACAATAGAAAGTCTGTGCAATCATCAGGGCTAAGGACAGAAATTACACATAAACTAGTAAAGGTGATCAGAAACCAGTTCAAATTTGTAACATAACAGAAGTTTAGTTAGTGCACACAAACCACTTTCAAAATGGCCAAAATGGGTTTAAGATAAACCTGGATGGATGTAGTATCCGACTTAACTAATTTAACTTCTGTCCCAGGTCCCCTCTAGATTCAAGTTAACTCAGTCCCCCAGCATCTCAGGATGCTTTACACTCCTCCCCAAACCCCCTTTAAGTGTGGGTAGGCTAGTCATGGCCCAAGCTCCAGTGGAGCATGGAGGCATACTTTACTGCTCCCGAGCTCCTGGCCTGAGCCACTGCAGGCATGTGGCTGTATTTCTGGAATCAAAAATGAATGTCTGTTCCCTTGCTTATTGGTTCAATCTAGGCAGCTTAGACTAACCTGTGAAAATTGAACTGATTCAGCTTCAGGCTTTTTGACTATCTGTACTTAGCCTACAAGTACCATTAAAAATACCTTTGTCTCTTTGACACTGTACTTGATGTCCCAGGAGATATCCTTTGGGTCCTATGGAGATACTTATGGCATATGCTACTAAAATGGTATGAACTTGTATGTTTACAATTTATACTATATTTCTGTTATGTATATTTCTACCATTTCCTACTGAAATTATTAATGATTCAATAGCGTCTGCCCATCCCAAGAAACAAAAAGTGGCAGTTGCTTCCAAATTATTATACTTGGTGAACAGATATAAAACATTAAGCAGTATTTAAATATCACATTTGTTTGCTAGTTTTGGTGCATTTCTGAAACCTTGGAACCCAGTAAAAATTCCAAAGGAACTCTCAAGCTTACATTACATAACTACCGAAACACTTCACAAATAAATCAACATGCAGCGTACCTGTTGTCTGCCAGAGAAACTTGCTGAAAATAGAAAAACAAAAATGAATTGAATATTTATATTGCAGAAGTACAGAATAGCATAAGAGCTAAACATTATAGTATTAAGAATATCTGAAATATAGGAGAGACTTCATACACACATTTGACAAAATGTGAGAAAGATGGTTAGCAGATCTCAGGACATTTCCCCTCCTCCTGGGCTAGACAATCCTGCTCCTTCATGTTTTTTCTTCTGAGCTCTCTTAGCTGCCTGACTGCCCAGCTTTAATACATGTGTATCCACCCAGATAAGCTTATAGCTTGGTGGTTAAGACACTCTCCTGAGAAGTAAGAGATACAGATTTGAATTTACTGTGGCTGAGGAGAACCTAGAACCTTCTTCTTGGTTGGGTGCTGTAACCACTAGACTACAAGAGGTACATTATGCCACTGTACTGCATTCCAGAATGACGGTGGACTGCCGTGCTTATGCCTCCGGCACATCACAGAGTGGGGACTTAGTCAGATTTTAGGCATCACCCAGCCTTAATCTGGATAACAACAGATTCAGAGTGCCTATGTGGTTTTGTAGTCACTGCAATGAACATAGGTTCATAAATTCATAAAACATAAATTCCATATAGGTCCTGTTTAAGTGCCTATGAGACCAATCATGGTCTCTCATTGTGCCTTTCAGCTCCCTGTCTCTAAAATGAAGATACTAGTATCCTCTGTTCCACTGGGGTGAGACCCTGAGCTGCTACAATACTACTGTCATTTATGTACCTAACAGAGAAAAGAAATTCTGTAAGTAGCTAAGTGCTTTCAAGTCTCAATGAAGTTGTAAGGAATTCATGGCCTTGAAAAACTCGTAAGAAAGGCTCAATACCTGACAGGAGCAGGCTTGCTGGCATCTGTTGTAAGAGATACTTAATATCAATGCTATATTTAAGAGACAGCTTGCTGCAAAATTATATGCATTCAGTTTATAAGAGCAATGCAGATTCAACTTCGTAAACCATACAAGATTCCCTGCTGTACTAGAGATACACTGTTACAAGACTCTCATTAATTATAATAGCACGGAGACCTCCTTCATTCTGGAATAACTCAGCTCTTCTTTACTGCAATAAATTCTTCAAGGATGGTCATGGTCTGCATACTAAGGCTGTGTGAAGCTTCAGGTGCTGATTCGATTTGGAGGAGATTCGGCCCAAATTGAATCAGGAGACCGATAAAAAGGTCTGAATCAATTTGAAGCTCTCCGAATCAATTCAGAAAAGATTCGGAGAGCTTCGGATATTCAGGCAGTCCCCACTCACTGCCACAGGGAGCTGGACCCAGACCCCATGCTGGTAAATAAGGGGTGGGGAAGCGGGGGCTGGAGGAGGGGGGAGGGGACCATGTGTGGACCACTGCCAGCCTCATCCTCTGTCTGCTCCCCCAGCC
>NW_017729034.1:86487229-86513566 GCF_001723915.1 Gavialis gangeticus
AGGTATCGAACAAAACCGAGTCCTGGGGCATTTCACTTTATACCGGCTGCCAACTAGACATCAAGACATTGATTATTACTCTTGGAGCCCAACAATGCCAGCCAATTTTCTATCCACCCCCATGACTGCCCCGCCTGGCCCCAGCTCCCAGTTCTTTAAAAAAGCCCCCACTCATCAGTTGCTACAGCAGCCTCAGGGCTTCTGGGGGCTCATGGCAGAGCCACCCATGCAGCACAGGCAGTGGGGGGCAGCAGGGATCAACTTCCCCCCCCCCAACTTGGCAGGAGCCAGTGAGTCTGGAGCTTTTTTTTGTTTGTTGTTTTTTAAGAGCTGGGAGCTGAGGCTGGGCACAGCAGCCATTGATGAGGCTGGGAGAGTGGGTGGGGGTCACAGGGCTCATGGAAGACCCCCCATGCAGCGCAGCAGCCGGTGAGTGGAGGTGTTTTTCTTTTCTTTTCTTTCTTTTTTTTTTTTTTTTTTTAAAGAGCTGGGATGCTGGGGCTGGGAGAGTGGGCAGGGGATGGGGGCTCATGGCAGAGACCCCTATGCAGCGTGGGGCAGTGGGAGGCAGTGAGGATCACCCCCCACCTGGCAGGAGCCAGTGTGTCTGGGGCTTTTTTTTTTTTTTAAAGAGCCAGGAGCTGGGGCGGGGCAAGGCAACCATTGATGGGGCTGGGACAGTGGGTGGGGGATGGGGACCACCTGATTTATAGATTCAGCTAATTCGGCAGTGGCTGAATCAATTTGGGACAGTGATTCGAATCGAATCAATGTCCCCTGAATCGGCTGAATCCGAATATGAAATGTACATTAGCTGCTTCGCACAGGCCTACTGCATACCTCTATGGAATACTTATTCAAAGAGGAATATTATCTGACACTTTATTTGTCATATCAAGCCCTCTAACTTGATCTCTAATTGTATGAATTTGATGCAGGAAACTACAACCAGATATTTTTATCTGCTTTGCACCAGAGAGGGCTTCATTTCCCCAGAGAAAATTATTTTTTTTCCCCATAGGTATTCATTTTTCTCCTTTACAGTTAAGACAGCAGAAAAATAAATGTATTCCTAACTACACAAAAAGGTCAAAAAACATCTTATCTGTTGAGAATAATGGGCCTTTATCATGGGCCCAAGGACCAGTTAATGTCATTAAAACAAACAAAGCTTTCCCAACAGATTACATTCTGGCTTTCATACTTCACTACAGAAGGACTTCCCTGAGGAACTGTGCTTCTATTAGGTTTTATTTGTCAGAAACAGCAGCTATCATGAGATTGTTCCCAGGCTCCTCATGTCATTAACACAATGCAGGAAAATTACATATTAAAAATGGCTGCACTTTAACATTAAAGCTGTAATAACATTACAGAAGGCACTTTTTCCTTAGCTTACCCAATAACAGTACCTCATTGTACATGGTATACATTCACAAGTGCACAAGCGGAATGAACTCAGTTAAGGAATGAGTAGTACTATTTATGTTACTAATAAATGTCTAAATTACTGGTGGCCAACCTGTGACATGGGCAGCTGGAGTACTTGGCATGCAAGCCTAGGACACTAAGTTAAAAGGGGGAGTTGGTGACAGGAAACTGGAGCAGCAGCTGAGGAAGGAATAGGAAATTGGGGTTGGTGACAGTTTGACCCCATGGGACCTGTGGGGGTGCGGGCTGCTGAATTTAGTGTTGCCACACTGGCTATTTATTAGAATGGCACTATTTCAAACCGGGTATGTCTACATAAGATGTTTACTGCACAGTGGATTAATTAGCTCAGCAGTAAACATCTCATGTCTACGCATGCAGTCATATTAGGCCGCAGGAAACTAATTAACCCTGCAGTGCCACGTGTAGATGCTGACATGGCTGGCTGCAGCATATAGGTGCTTCAGTGTGGGCACTGTCTGCCTGCCAGCTAGCCTTGCACTGGAGCACCTCCATGCCCCAGGAAGCCCCTCCACAGCATGCTGAGCCAGGTTGGAGCAGCCCCAGGCTGGCAGGCTGAACTCCTGGATCCCATGACAGCTGGAGCTGCTCCAACCTGATTCATCCCAGGTGCGTGTGTAAATGTGGCACCCAGGAGCAATAAACTCCAGTGCGATAAGAGCCGGAGTTTATTGCTTCACCTTAATAGCACATGTAGACATGCTCACCATGGACTTAACTTGTGGCACACTTGCCAAAAGGTTGGCCACCACTGGTCTAAATCCTTGACAGTAAGATCACCAAAGTAGGTACCTGTTTATGTGCTAGTTGACCTGCACGCTGCTGAGCACAATAGGGCCCCAAATCATGTCTGGAATGCCTTTGCATTACCATACTAGCTACAATAAATAATTAACATTGGTATGTTTTGACTGGGAAATTCAAAGCACTGTAATATCATTTCCTAATTATATTACCTGTTGGGAACCATAATAATATAAGGCTCATTAAGGTAAGGGGAGGAGAGGAAGAAAGAAAGTAGTTCTGAAAGAAGAACCACTTTTCACCATGCCCAGATGCTCACTGGGGTGGGCAAAGAGGAGGGCAAGGATTCTTCACAACCATAGATACCTATTCACAGGGGCAGTAGTATCAGCAAGGGGAAGGATGGAAAGACTAACTGCATAATCCATGGCACAGGGTGAGGTGGGTGCAAAAGAAATTAAATCAAAGAACAGTAGGTTAATAAAGACCATAATAAAGACAAAGAGAAAACAGGAAAGAAGAATGAGGTCACTGTGCAATGAGAACAAGACAGAGATGTAAAGTAATACACACATGACAAAAAAGGTACAGTAAAAGCTCTGTTATCCAGCATCCCCCGGGAATGGGGGATGCTGGATAACAAAATATGCCGGTTAATTGAGAGGCCCAAGTAGAGGTAGTACCTGCATCAGACCTACAATTACATCATTGTGCGTTTGCAAAATGCATCTTTGCCTGTTTGGGCCGCCGCTTCTCCCGCCATGTCTAGGGCGTCACCACCCCTGTGGGCCCTGCCGGACAGGGAGGCAGGCCCCGCACAGCTTGTATGCCCCAGGCTATGAGGGCTTGGCAGTGCAGGCTGGTTTGTCCCAGGTCGTGGGGGCTCAGAGAAACCAGAAGTGACATGGTGGGCACTTTTAGTTTCACTCTACCTTACAAGCTGGCATGCTGGTTAATAGAGCATGCCAGCTTGTAAGGTGCCAGTTAACGGAGCTTTTACTGTGAATAACTATTTCATTTCAGTCTTCAATAAAGATGATGTTGACCATTAAGGACAAAGACAGGATGCCCAGACTCCTTATGGAAATGAAAATGAAAGGAAAGCTCAAATAATTTACTGTACACTTAATCTGAGGGGAAAATGACTAGATAATCTATGACAGACTTCTAAAACCTCACATATCTAATTGTAGGTCTGATGTAGGTATTTTAAATAAATCTACTAGATGTGGAGTAAGGTGCAGGACAAAGACGTGGTTGACAGCTGAAATACCACATAACAGAGGGTATATATGACTGGAGAATAACAAATATAATGCCATATATTTAACAGATGTAGCTGGAGAAATGACCAAGGCAAAACAGGTTCTTTGGTATGAATTCAATAGTATGCAATGCTTTAGAAAAAATTTTAAAGGGAAAAGCAATGGAAAATAAGATAAAATACAACATGGTTTTACCAAACATAGATGATGCCAAACTAATCCAATGTCTTTCTTTCAAGGTACTACCCCCAAAAAGATAGAGAAATGGCAACACTATTGTACAAGGCTCTTGTCAGATCTCATCTGGAGAATTCTGTACAATTCTGGTTAACTGATTAGATCACCCATTGCCATCATCAGATGTTCCAGGAAACTGCAATTCATTTAAAGTGCCCTTTGAATTAGGGTAATTATACCGTTGCCAGGACACCTGTCCCAGTGATTCCATTAGTCTCTTCAAATGAACACTTTCATCCCAATTTCAGACCCCTTTTCCCCACCTCCAGCTGTCAAGATGAGAAACTGATAAGAATGGTACCCTCCCTCTTGTAACATACTCTCCAGTGTCTGGAACTGTTGTGTGCGCCAGACAGTATGGGGAAAGGGAGGCCTGTTCTATTTGGAAAGTCAAGGAATATAGTCACTCTGCTTTGGACCAATGTACTTATTGCAAGTCATCAGCCATCATCTGCAGCAGGGCAGACACTGAAAAACGCACTTTGTGAAGAATGCATAATAGATTATTTTCAACATTAAGTTACCATCCTTCTTGACTTATCCTTTAACCTTCAACAAGCAAATTGTATTCTTGACAGATATTTGACCATGTTTTAATTCTGAAACCCAAAATTTACTTTAAAGTTTCATGATCTTAGCCCTAGTTATCCTCGTATACATTTGAATCTCCTCCAAACATGTCATAAACAGAGCATAAATAGAGGATACACATATTGCACCAAACAAACCAAATCTCAGAATGATGTGATTTTAAAAGACTGAAATAGAGGTCTCCAAAAATAAGGTTTATACATAAAACATCAGCTGAAAAGTTTAACTTAGTGAGCCTTCATCAAAGGGAAAAATAAAAAAAAAGTACAGTTGACTGTTTTGCAATGAATTGAAGGTGAAGGAATATAGCGTGCAAATATTTAATCAACAGTAGCATTTTAAGAGTACTTAAAATGTACCTGTACTTTAAACAAATTCCTTAAAAGGAATTCGGTTTATGGAGAAAACAGTACTGATTGAACCCCCACAATGGTAACTGCTGCAACATCAGCAAAATAAACTATGGCTGCATTGACAGAGGATGACAGCATGGGGCTGTTTCTTATATCAGCTGGAAGTATTATAATTGGCTTAGTCAGGGGTGGTCCCCTGCTGCCAAATTTCCAGACCCAGGGGGAGCCCAGTGGACCAGACAGCATGCCCCTGCGTGTTAAATTAGATGTGCAGAGATGAGGTGGTGTGGGTGGGACCCAATCCCAGCACTGTCTCCTTGAGGGATCTGTCCCATGGACCAGCCCTGGCTGCTCATCTGGCCCACAGGGCTAAAAGGCTGAGCACCAGCACATTAAATGAAGAGTGTACCAGTAGCACCTGAGAAACTAACGTTAGTGTGGGAACCCATTGTTAGGGAACAGTCCTCCTTTCACAAATTGCACTCCACTTGCCCATGTGGAAAGGGCATGAGAGTCATGGTTCTCACCTTCTGCCTCTTCTGGGACTTAGAATGTTCTACCACAGATATTAGACTTTTCTCACTCCTTTTGTTGAGGGAGAGCATGGACCAGAACTGTGGGTGTCTCTGACAGAAATCTAAGGGAGCTGAAGGTCTTTCTATTCCCTCTGCGCCTAATCTAGGGCCATCTTCAAACTAGTTCCCATGTTTGCATTACAATTGCATTACAGTACTTCACAAAATGAAAAGGGGAGGGGGTGGTGGGAGGAGGGAGGCATGGGAACAAACTGCATTCTCCAGTAACAAGACATAAGTAGTTTTCTGGTCTAAAACCTGAGTTGTCTTTAGCACCACAACTAATTAATGATTTCGCTGGGAGTTGCTAGAGTTCAATGCTTCTGAGAATCAGGCCCTTAATTGGCAATGTAGCAGGTTCTGGCCAATTATCTAGACCTAATTCAAGACCCCAGGGACAGCTGAAACAAGCTGTTTTTTGCAAATACTAATTCGTTTTCTCAAAATGTGTAAAATGCATCTCCTCTGACACAGTTCTTCAAAGCCAAGCATAGTGCATATGAGAAATAAAGGGAATGTTTTAGTAGGATTCAGTGGAGTTTGGGCAACAAATTCTGAGTGCTCTGGAGTGGATCACACAAAAACTCAACATTTTTAATGGTTATCATTATTATGGTTAGATATTTCAAATACATTATTGAATTACAGACCTCTCAAGCATTTAGGGATGGTTTCAGTCCTGCTTACTTAATACTGGAAACAAGTGTATGAAATGTTATAAATAAGGACTTGCCACAGCATCCTTCTGCTCAGAGCAACAGAATAATGGGACAGAACCAAAAAGATAGCTATTCTGTTCTGTGTGAGCTACAAGGACTCTGACTAGGGAGAGATATCAGCAGACTGTATCAACTGATCCAAACCACCCACCAATTTTGATTTCTTTAACTAATGCTGATTAAATTTTAATTGCTGTGCAGTTAAGTAGAGAGGTGCTATATGCTGTATTATTAGCAACATTATTTCTTCATGGGGTTATTTTGGTGGTGAAGATAAGGGCCCAATTTTGTGAGCTCCCTCATACAAGTCAAGAAAACTCAAAGCCACTCAGAACTCCAGGAGCTACCCTCACTTGTGGCATAAGTCAGAGAATCTGGCCTTACATCTCTTTTTCCTTTTTGGAGAATCAGAACATTAATTTGTAATGCAGTAGGCTTCAACTAACTACCTAGAACAAACTCAAGACCTCAGGGGACAGTTGAAACAAGATGCCTTTTGTAAGATACTAATTTGGTTTACTGAAATGTGTAAGGTGCATGTTAGAATCACAGAACCTTCCCTTATGGTTGGACAGGATCTCAGGAGGTTATCGAGTAACTCCCTGCAGGACCATCCCTGGCTATATCATCCCAGCCAAGGCTTTGTTTTCCCTGGTCTTAAAAATCCTCTTCTCTGATGTAGTTCTTCAAAGCTAAACAGAATACATCTGAAGCAACACACTTTACTTACAGTAGCCACATTACAGTGAATAATTTTCTTTTAAAGCATAGAGCTATTATTTTGTTCGGCGTTACTTTATCACTTGCTGTGCATATTGGGCAGTTTCGAAGAACAGGATCACACTGTCTATACATCTTGGCAAGTCATCTTATCAGTGCTAAACTTCATTTTTCTTAGTCAATATACTGCATATTTGTAAAATAATCTTCAGACTCATGTTTGATACTGTTCTGAGTTATCTTGCCAGAGGATGACAGGGAGAAAGAAACAGTAAAACGTAAAAAAGACACTGGTTTCATGACACTTAACACTTACAGCAGCAAGCTGGAAATGTGCTGTTGATTTGTTCCATGACATCTGTTAAATCTGTGCTGGTATCGTGAGGTGGGACTAACAAATCATCTGCACCTATGCCAACAAGATGAACAAGGGATTTAATTAGAAAAGGAGAATGGACAAAACAGAATATGAAAGTCATCCCCGTCCAACCAGGTAAATGCTCCTATATTTAAATCAAAAAACTCTACTTGATGCCTTTGTAGTTTAATGTGCTTTAATTGCTTATTGATAATTGCCAGTCTTGGGGGAGGGAGGTAGATGTTTAAATAATCAATTTACAGTTGATCTAATTTCTCTATTATTAAGCTTCAACAACTGCGCTTGAGATTTAATGAAAAGGAATTGACCCCATGAAGCAGGATGTGAGAACTTACTGTTAGATTAAATAAATTATTCTCTCATCTTGTTGAGAATAGTTGGCAGCTGCACTTTTCATATTCCAATCTATTTTCAAACAATTTGTCATGTTATTTTCAAAGCAAACACATCATACAGATTTTTTGTTTTTTTTATCTTCCAGCAGTCTTCATTCACTATGAATCATCCACTCCACCAGTGCTGATATTCTTTTTTTTCCCCTTAAATGGATGCTCAAAATTAACCCATGGAATGATTAGGGAATTCTGGATGCTCCGATTTGATGGTATTATGCAACACCATTAATTGATCAATGTATGACAATAGCATATTATATATAGTTCAGAATATATGTCAGTATAAAAATAAAATCTGGTAATACTCTTTGAATGGTTAACATAACAGTACCCAAGTAATAGAAATCCAAGTATCTGTAATTTGGGCAATCTGTAGACCAGGAATGGTATTTTCTCATGTATTTTTAGTAAAGATTAATCTTGTTTTTCTTACTGAGTTTAGTTTCTCCCTAATTTTCAAAATGCAGCAATCTGCAATAGTTCCCAATCGCCATGGCAAATTATCAAGGTTCCAACAGCATAAGATGTAAAATAACCTCTTAGGGAAAGATTCCTCTTAGGGAGAATATAATATAGACTGACACAACTTATGCCCCATTAGGGGTGTTTTGTTTGTTTTCATCAGCATGGCAGTAGAAGTAGAGCTTCAGAATGACATTTACAATATGGAAGCTAAAAAAGCCCAACTCTTCCAATTTGCTATCTCTACATGATGAGTAATTTTGTCACTTGTCCTCAGACTGCAGGATGCATAGATCTGCTGTGGTTACATCAGTCTAATGGGAAGGAAGACTGTCATCAGTGCATGAAAGAACTGCACCAGTAATTCTCTTGCTTGAAAGGCAAATGACACTAAGGTCCCTGGCAGAAGTTACACTGAAGATGTGATTAACCACTTAATCATGTTTTAAGTAGTAACTTGACCACACATTCATGCAATTAATAGCAAAATGAAACAAGGAATAAGCTCCAAAGTTATTACACAAACTACGTGTAATAGATTTCATAGACATTCAGGCTGAAAGGGACCCCGGAGGATCAGAGTCCAGCCCCCTGCCCCAGGGGCAGGAGGTCAACAGGGGTCATCGGATCCCAGCAAGATAAACATCCAAAAGTGTCTTGAAGGTGTTCAAAGTGGATGCTTGAACCACCTCCAGAGGCAGTCTATTCCAAACTTTGGGGGCTTGGTCAGTATAGAAGTTCTTCCTTATGTCCAGCCTGAAACAGGTGCAGAGGAGTTTGTGACCATTCGACCTTGTAACCCCTTGGGATGCTCTGGTGAACAGGGGTTCCCCCAGATCCTGGTGAACACCCCTAATAAACTTATAGGTGGCCACCAGATTGCCCCTGAGCCTGCGCTCTTCCAGGCTGAAGAGTCCCATGGCTCTCAGCCTCTTGTCTTAAGGTCTGTTTTCCTGACCTCTGACCATGTGCGTGGCTCTCAAGCTTCTCCACATCCTTTTTGAACTGTGGAACCCAAAACTGGACAGAGTACTCCAGCTGTAGCCTCACCAAGGCCGAGTACAACAGGAGAATGATGTCCCGGGATTTGCTTGAGAAGCATCTATAGACGCAAGCCAGCATTTTGCTTGCTTTACTCACCGCAGAATCACACTGAAGGCTCATGTTCATCTTGTGGTCATTCATGACCCCCAAGTCCCTTTCATCTGTAGTGCTAACAAGCATAGCAGTGCTGAGCCTATAAGCATACTGCAGGTTTTTCCTCCCAAGGTGGAGAACCTTGCATTTTTCGGTGTTGAACACCATCAGGTTCTCATCTGCCCATTTCACGAGCCTGTCAAGATCTGCCTGGATCACCCTCCGTTCCTCAGGTGTGGATGCTTTACCGCAGAGTTTGGTGCCATCGGCAAACTTGGCCAGCCCGCTTTTGACACCGATGTCTACATCATTGATAATAATGATGTGGATCTGGCTGTGGCAATAATTCGTGGCTGGTTCCCATCATACCTTAAATTGCACATGTGGCCAGGCATCAGCTGTTAGCAATTCCCAGCCTCTGAAATGCATGGGAACCCTTGCCTCCCAAACATCCCTGAGGCTGGAAGTCCTGATCAGCTGCTGCTCCCAGCCTTGGGGGTGCATCAGCTGACTGGCTTTCTACTTGCCAGTGCATGGGAGCCTGGGATCCCCCCGCACCAGCAAGATGACATGATGAGGATCTGATATCTGATTCCTTAATCAGGCCTCTTGCCATGTATGTGTAGTATGGCAGAAGTCTGATCATTGGGATCGCAGATCAGATCTCATGGTGCCTTTAAATTAATGTCTGCAAGGGGCCCAAAGAGGATGAAGGGCAAATGACACCAAACAGATTGATTGCTGACAGAAGTTAAAACTCCCCATTCTCCAAATCACACCACTCCATCAGTTCTTCTCACTGTGTCAACCTTGTAAACATTTAGTGCCCACTGCAATAAGACTTGTGCAAGTCTGGTCCCATTGTACATTTTTAGTTATTTCACACAGGTATAAATAAAAAATAGTGGCAAACATTTATGGACAAATCCAGTGTAATGTGATCAAAGTACTGACCTGACTGATGAAACTGCGAGCTCAGATCCTGATCAAGTGGAAAACTGAGAGCAGAATGCTGCGGTGATGTATAGGGAGAGCCTCCATTTACTCTGGAATCTGACTCAGGCTAAATTAGATTTAAGAGAAAGAGATTCATTATTACAGCAATGTGAAATTCTTATAAACTGTATGTTAAGTGAATGTGCATGGATACAGGTTGCTCTCTTTCTTCCCTTCCTCCTTTTATGTTATTTCTTATTTTTTCACTGATTTATATCTGCTCCACTGTGGGCTGGTATCTGCCAGTGATTCTCAATCGTGATGCTGGGGTACCCTGGGGTGACGCAAGATCCTTTGAAGAGTGACACAGGAAGCACAGAGATTTAAGCCAGGGGTGAGAAGACAAGCTGATAAAGGTAAGCTCAGCCTTCAGGCATGAGATAATAAGCAAATAAGGACAGGCTCAGTCTCTCCCAGTCAAGCTGCACCCCCATCCTCACTGCTTTCCTCCTCCGCTAGGAGGTAAGCCCCGTAATAAATTAGTTTTTGAAATGGGGTGCCACTAAATTCACAAAAGTTATGGAGGGATGCCTCAAGTCTGACAAGGAGTGCCTTGAGCCAAAAAAAGGTTGAGAACTTCTGGTCTCAACTACTTTTTGAATGAACTTGTTAAACAGTTTGATTAGATCTCACTGGTAGATCCAGATGTGCAGGCATGTGTGTGGTCTGGGGTACTGCAAACCTCTTTACAGCACCATAAACCGCACGAGTTGCACCTTACTCAGTGCACGGTGCTGCTAATTTGCAGTGTCAGGACAAAATTTTCAACCAGGATTTTCCCTGGAAGAAGTGGTGCAAACCATGCCATCTGAAGAGCCATTGAAGAGCCCCCATACTGAGGCATGTGAAGCCCCTGTGCTGAGGCACACTGCGCCCCAGGGCTGCCTGCTTCCCAGTCTCGAGGCACACTGTGCCCCAGCCAGCTCCTGCTTCTCAATCTCAAGGCACACCGCCCCAAGCCAGCTGCTTTGCCCAGGCTGCCGGGGCACAGGGTGCCTCAGTGCAGGGAATGGCTCTAGCTCCTGCTAAGGCACTCTGTGCCCCCACATCCCCCAGCCCATGGAACAACAGGAAAAAGCGTCCTGCTGCAAAGCACACAAGCAGGGGCAGGCACTGCAGCAGAAAGGAGCAGCACAAATTTACCACTATTTGTGCTGCTGCAAGGGCATGCCCCTGCTCACGTGGATATGGCCACTGGAATCAAAATTAAGCTTCAGATAGCTCCTTGAGACTAAAGCAGTATTTGGTTGTGTGCTTTTGTGCCGTACGGGTAGATCTAAGAGGTGGTAATTACTAAAAATATTGGGAAAGATTTTGTTCAAGCCCTCCCAAAATGTAATATTCAAAAGTGACTATTGTGAACAGTTCTAGATATACAAAAATCAGGTTTTTACATCTGAAGCAGGTTTTCAGCCTTCACTTCTCTCTTTGCTATCATCTAGCCTTTTGAATGCAAATTACTCACACTATCTAACAAATGTCATATTTAATTAAACCTTAAAAAGCAGCCGCCGAAGTTACACACAAAAAATTAACTTTTTAACATTCTGATTTTGGAAACAGTATCTATACTGAAACAGTACCTAAAATGACTATAAATGAGGTTCAATCAATGCAGGGAAAGCCAAATATGTAAAAACAATTAACTTTTGTTCTGGAAAAAACCCTGCTCCCCTTTCCAACTCAAACATTCACTTTCCTCACACAACTTGAAGATTAAAAAAAAAGAAGAAAACCTGAAAATTGTTCAGCAATGCAAATTTTTTCACTTTCATATTTAGTAGAAATTAGGAAGAAAATTTCCCTTGGGCACTTCAACCATATGGCCTTTCCCCTATCCAAGTCTCATCCTTTCTTCATTAGGACAACAGTAATTCCAGTTTGAAGAAATAAGATTAATCAAGAAATACTTATTTGCATTCAGGCAATAAAGAGAAATGAAAATACTTTCAGATTACTTAAGTACTTTATTACCAAGAAGGTCCCATGCATTGTAGCTGCATGTTAAGTAGATAAGTCACTTGCTACTCACTGTCAGGTCTACATGCATCTAGAGGGTCTAGGTAAAATCAGTTTTGCTGCTCTAAAAAGAGGGCTCACTCTTTTTAGTGGAAGGCTGGGATAGCCTCAAAGTCATCACATAATGTTGTGTACAGATGACAATCTTGGCTCAGGTACAGCCTAGAACTGTACTGGCCAGAGCTTGAAATAACTCTCATACATTAATGGAATTACTTCACTTAGGACAACAATTTCCTGAACAACAAAGCCAGTAGCAGGGCAGAAAAGCAGACTTGAGATTAGAAAGCCAGAGAAAATATGAACTGTCAATACTGCTAGAATTGTGCCTCAATTCAAAGTTATAATTGTGTCCAGAAAGGTTCAGAGAAGGATACAGAGCATTAGTATTTTGACCTGACTTCATACAGTGTGTTACTATGGCAGTAGACACTTTGGAATTAAAGGTATAATGGGGTCAGCCTAAGCCTAATAAGAAATTACAAAACCAGGATTTATTTAGGATGGAATGGAGATGTGGATGGACCCAGGTTATAAGGCAAAAGTGAAAACTGATTTGTCCCTCTTAGGTATGCTTTCGTACTCAGAGAACAAGGGAGTTTGCTAAATTCAAAGACTGACAAGCTTAGAACAAACAGAAGGAGAGGTCATTGGTTGGTCTATGGAACCCACTGGTACTGAAGTTGAGAATCAAATATTGCAGCTGCATTTTAAACAAGGTGAGACATTTTTAAAACCAAGACACAACATTTGAGGCATGCATACTTTTCTTGAATATACAGATAAAGGTAACCAAATCCCACACTTCAAGTGATCACTGCAAGAAAGTATATGCCTGTTTTGAGTACACTACTGCTGGTGGCATAACTGAGGCAAAGTGGACAGAACAACTGCCCTGGGTACTGACTTGGTGATATGGGTGTGGGGGAGTGGAGACAGCATTCCAGATTGAGCCAGTTGCTAAAAAAATACATCTTTTAATCAGACGAGCAAAAGGGTTTCACCCTTAACTCCCACCCTTGAAAAAAAAAAAAAATCACATTCCTACTGATATGGAAACTTGGGCTCAAAATGGCTAAAGGTTTTTTCCAAGGGTACAGAGTACACTGAAACCCCCAGAATCCCAGCTCCCAATAAATGGTGTACCCACAAGACCCGAGTAGCAGAACAATTAAACGCTCTAACCTCTCCTCCATCGGCCACTCACATGCACTGCAGAAAATTTCAGACATTCATATTTGAAGCCGGCAGGAAGTGACAAGTCAGATACAAAAATAAGCCTGGATGCTCCCTTGTGCATGGACTGCTTTGTGCCAGGCTGCTGCACAGAGTCAGAAAAAGCATTGGGAGAGGAAAGCTCCCATCTCTAATTTTTGTAAAGATGGAAAATATGTTCATATGAAAAGAAATAAAGACAGAAGGTGCAAGCAGCGTTTTCCCCTGAGAATCTGAAAATTCAGAGGCAATTTTATGGCAGACTGGAACACCTATTACAGAACACTCCTTGCATTTGTCTTTTCTCAAGAGTGACCTAGGAAGAGTTTAGAGCAGTGGTTCTCAACATTTTTAGACTCGAGGCATTCCTCTATAACTATTGTGAATTGAGCAGCACCCCACTTCAAAAACGAATTTATTATAGAGCTTTTCTGCTTCAAGGGGGGCTGAGGAGGAGAAGGAGCCACTTTCAGGCAACAGCCTATGACATGACTCAGTGAGTAGGGGAAGGAGGAATGGCTGGAAGGAAAGAGCCTGCACTTATCCCACAGGAGCCGGTGCTTATCTCCTCTCTCCTGGTGGTAAGAGACTCTTATCTCTCTCTCTCTCTCTCTCCTTCCCTTGTTACCTGCTGCTGCTTTGGGAAAGCCAATGAGCCACAAAAACCCTTCAGGTGTCCACCTTATATATCTCAACTAGTGACAACTCCACTCAACCAGCTACAGAACAAGGTAATCTCTTCCTCTGCTTTTTAACAGAAAAGTAGAGACTGTACTCCACCCCTGTTTCTCCTTAGGGGATGATCCTTTGCTTCTAAGTAATCTAGTAAACTCTAAAAATGAGGCAGACCAGAATGCTTGCTGCCATCTTGGTCTTCCTTGCTCTGTGCCGAGAGCTGCTGTCTCGCTCTCATGCCCCTCTACTGTAGCCACCACTGTCCCTTACCCCTTCTTGCTAATTCCCATCACCACTGACTGCTACAAGTGATGACATTTGGTGGTGAGAGAAGCAACAGCTGCAATAAGTGAGCATGTGAAAGACAGCAAGGAGGGCTGGGATGGCCACAGGTGAGGCTGCAGCAGAAAGTGGAACAAAAGAATGAAGGGGCACACACAGAAGGTGGGGATCTGGGGCACCCTCTCTAGGTCAACACTTTTGTCAGCGTCTCTGCCTTTACTTATGCTGCTGTGCCACAGTCCAGATGAAATCAGGTGGCAAACTGGGATCCAACCTGTGGGCCATAGATTGCTGACAACAAGGAAAGAATCATCACAGTATTTAATGTCTCTAGTAACAAGGACATTTTACATTTCTTGGAACCTGTAGGGGCTGAAGAAGGAAAGACAATATTTCTCTTTAACATGTTGGTGTCAAAGCTGCCACATGCTAGTTCTGTTTCACCTTCCTGTTTGGCACTATAATCAATCAGGAGGACAAAAATGACAACATTGTGTGACAGCTACCAATCTGCTGGGCTTCTTATAATAAAAATAGCATGCTCTCATCTGAATTGTGACCTAAAATAGGTGACTACATATGTGAATGCATATGCATATTCCTGTTAAATTTACTCCCTGAAGAGTTTCCTCCAGGGCTTGCATACATCGATCAGACTATTACAACTGAGCAGCTTTTAAGTTTCATGAGATCCCTCCTCTTCCCCCCTCCCTACACATCTGCATCTCTTGGAGAAAAAACATCCCAAATGATTTCAGATTCACTGACAGGTTATTAACCCAAATGACAATCAGAGGGCTATACACGGTATCTAGGCAGCTGAATGAAAGGGAGAGATTTGCAGTTGACAGAAGACACTGAGTTAAGCGATACCATAAAATGGCAGTTTTGGCCAGGGATAGATGTAAATAGGACACCATTAGTTTTTAAACAACTACTAGTGATGGCTATAAAAGAAAAACTGACATTCAGCCTAATGAGAGTTTCCCATATAAATTGTCCATCTCATCAGCAGAAAGAATGATCTTTAAACTTACACTATAAAGGAAAAAAAAACAGAGTTCTTTGAGGAAATGGAAAAAGTTAGGGAGAAGTGATAAATAATTGCCCTTCCAAAGAGCCTTTGATGAAATTCTTCACAGAGACTACCATAGACAGTTGGTAGTGGCAAGCTGAGAGGTTATGTTTGGTCATTGGCCAGGAACTGGTTGAGAGAAAGAAAACAAACAGGAGGGATAAATGGCCAAATCTCAGCCTGGAAGGAGATTAATAGTGGGATGTCCCAATTATCCACTAGGATTAGTGGTACCTAATCAATATATTAATGAACTGGAAATTCACAGCAAACAAGTTCAAGGTACACTGGATGGTAACATTTGAATAAGTCATGAACAATGACAGGTTCTAAACAAATCTTTCAGGGGGGGAAAAAAAAACATCAGGACATCCATGTAGGCTCTTCATGAAAATATCTGCTCAATGTATAGTGGTTAAAAAAATAAATAATAAGCAAGCACATATTAGGGTCATTACAAAAGCATGGTGAAAGCTACCAAAGCATTATATACACCAGTGGTCCTGCACTTAGATTACTGGGCTCTGTCCTGGTTCCCCCATCACCAGAAAGATTCAGCAAAACCAGAACTGACTCAGGGAATGGTTGGCAGAATGATAAACACAGAAGTTTCTCCTAATGTTGAGAGAGACAAAAGACGGACTGGTTAAGTGTGAAGAGGCAAAGAAGAGGTGACTTACGGTATGGAAAAGCATTTACTTGAAGCACTAAGAATTTCCAGGGAATTTGCAGAGCCACAAAAATGATGCCTGATGTGTAGAGCTGTTCAAGTGCCCTTTTGTCCAGAGCACTACAAAGGATAGCAAGAGCATGTACTGCTGATGCTCCACAACCATGGGGGTGGGACATGCTTGGCAGGGGCACCCTGCTTCCAGAGGTTTTTGAGGGCAGCTAAGCAGAGCAGAAAATGCCAACTGGCTGGTGAACCCAAGGACCACACCTACCCAGGGACTTCTTCCTCGCTGGGAGCATAGCACCACATCTCCCCGAATCAGTTTCCATTCCCCGAAGCTCATCTGTTATGTTTCTTGCCCAGAATTGATCCCTGCTGCCTGCATGCCCTAACCAGCTCCTGATTCAGCAGTGCAGGGAAGCCATGTGCATGCTACACTCCTGCTGGGACAGAGTCAAGGCCTGCCACCTCTTATATGACAAGGCTGTGTGCAAGCTGGTACGCAGCACCAAACATGGCCATGAGGACCTGACCAAGGCTCTGGTCATAAGTGTTCTTCAGCTCTGCTCTTTGTCCCCTGACAGCAACATGGCTGATAATGAGGACAATGTCACACTGGACATCATGCAGGTTTGGGTGCTCATAGACCACTTTTTAGACTGAGTACTGGTTTCTAGGGCAAGCAACAAGAACTGGGGGCACATCATTCGGGGGACCTGAGATAACAAGCAGTGGTAGGAGAATTTCAGGATGTGCCAAGCCAGCTTGGAAGATAAACCCTCAACCCTTGCTTGACAGGATATTAGCATAAAGGTACCCCTCACTGTGGAGAAGTGAGTCACTATCATCTTCTGGAAGTTCACAATCCCAGACAGACTTTGGTCTGTTGCCAACCAGTTCAGTGGGGGCAAGTCCACAGCAGGACAGGCACCGTGTGAGGTGTTCCTAGTTATCCAGTGGGTGCCAGCACCCAGCTTCATCCACTTCACCACCCACAGGAGGAGAATGCTGCCAACCTTGCAAAGTTTAATCAGCCAAGTGTTCTGGGGTCACGCACTGCTGCAACCCTTTAGGCCCAAAAGTTTGCTAAGAACTTTTTTCCAAGTACTCATTTGGTCTAATAAAAGATATCACATCTACCCAGAGAAGCTTGACTCCCTTAGCCTCACAGCACTCATAGTGCTCTGCTTGGTTCTGGGCTTTGCCTAAATGCACAGAGCCATGCAAAGCACATCTGCACTTCCAGCAGAGATACCTTTATGTGTCTCTGCTGGAAGTGGCCCTTGGCAAATAATGGCCCATGAGGCTGTGCTGCTACCTCGGCTTCAGCATAGCAGTACTCAGCAATCCCCTTCATCCAGAGGCCAGAGATGTATACAGGACAGGAAGAGACAGTTATACTCCACAGGTTACATGAAGTAAGTTACATGAGGTAGATTCACGCTGTGTTCCCTGGCTGGTAGCAGTGAAGCTGCCAGAGTGATTCAGTTTGAAGAATCTGCAAAACAGTCAACAGAGTCAGCTCAAATTGGGCAGTGCTCTGGGAACAGTCTGCGATCTGCTCCCATGTGGACTGGGAAGGACTGTCTTCTACATAGACACAGACAGATCTGAGAAGCAAGTCTGCATGGCAACATGTGTGTGTGGCTCCACATTCCTGGGACAGCAGAGTTCAACATCAGTTACAGACAGACTTCCTGGAGCCAGGGCCGACTGAAGAGCAAAGCATTCTGGGATGCTGGAGGACTGAGTCATGTCCAATAGCATCACATGCAACTGTACAAGTATTACACACAGTGCAAGAAAATGTCACGCTGCCAAGAATTTCCTGTTGGAAAGAGGTAACATTTTGTGACATTGGCCCCCTTTTCTGTGCTACAAATTGCCTGTATGGCTATACGCCCACTTTTCACAGCACTAAACAGGTGTATTTTGCACTACAAATGTAAGACTTGTCTATGGCTATAATGGGTTTAAAATTGGGAATGGTGTAGTAAAGGTGAACTGTGTTTGCACAGAAAACAAGACGTAGGGAACACCTAAAAATCGAAAGGCGAAGCTAATAAAACACCATCATCACTGCTGTTGTTCTCGTTTTGTCCAACACAATTTACCTTCAAAGCCACATGAAGTTTATCAGCCTATGGTTCCAAAAGGATTACACAATTATATGACTAATGAGCAGATCCACCATTACATTAAAAAGAATAAAGTTTTAATGGATGGAAATGCTCTTGCTTTAAGACATAAGCCAATTACTACCTACTTTGGGCTCAGCAGAAACTTTCCCTGTGTGCATGTTATTGCTCATCTTGTTATTATGAAGGTTTTAAACCTTCTTCTAAGCACTTAGAAACAGCCACTGTTATATTAAATACTGTCCAGATGGATCACTGACATGAACCCTGTGTCAGTTACTATCATCATTTCTAAACACTTAAGCCACTTGAGGATGGTAAAAAATGTCAGGAAGACAGCACGAGTGGATGAGGTCCTCCATTAGCAGAACCAATTTATCACCAGGGAAGATGCATTTTAATACTCCTGTATCTTTAATACTCTTTCTTTTATTACTCTTTTATCAGAACTACCTGCAGAAACTACATGCATAGGTCAGACTTCTTCTTTGGCCTCTCTTCTGGGACTGCAACATGGGTGGGATAGTTCCACAGTATGGGGACATTTGTTTTACGGGATGTGAAAAGCTGGTTTATTAGGAACCAGCTGAGGACACCTATCTGGCCCATGAGGGACTAGGAATATTTGTTACACTGAACTTCAGTTTATCTGAATCAAATTTGAAAGCGAACAGTGATGCAAACTTCTGAAGTCATCCAGATTCCTACAGTTTAAACAGAAAAACCAAACCAGTCCTTACAAGCCAATTCTTTCTCTATCCAGGTAAAATTTTGCAAGTGATACCAATACAACCTGCCATGTTGCAAGATGTAAAATAAGATCCCAAACACCACTGAGATTTGCAAGAAGGCTGCATCTGTCACATTCAGTTGTACCTATACTGCCAGGTACATACATGATTCAAAAGACCTAGTGGAGGAACAGTCTAGTTTTCCAGGCTTTTCTTTGGAATTATCTTTTCCATTTTAAGGCCAGGATGCTTGATGTGGTCATCTCTGTCATAGTCAGTCTGAAAAAGGTGTGGTGCCCAACTTCAGCTATGGGGAGCTGTGGACTAAATGGATGCGTTGTGTGGCTGGGATGAATGGTTGTAGGAGGGTATATTTTTTTTTACCTTTTTCAGTTAGTTTGAAAACAAGCACTATACTTGTGTGTTGTTGCCTGCATTGTGCTGAACTTATCATAGATGTTTCTCGAGTTCCTGGAAAAGCACTGTAAGTGAATGCCTTGATAGTAATGCCACATGTCACTCATTATCAGCATCATCAGCTGCAGTTTGCCTGTTGCCAGACAGTTGCAGGGTGCTAAGAACCCTTTGTTACACAAAATGGTCTATTTTAAGAAAAAAATGTCAGTTTTTATGGATAGGGAATTTCTGAAGATCATTTTGCTTCACTTTTGATTTTGGCTATTACAAATATATCTAGAAGTGAAAGTAAATATATACACACTTTGTTGAACCCCTATGTGAACACTGAGTGCACTAAAGTAAATTGAAATGTCCACTGAACATGTGTTTGCAGACTTGAAAGCCATCTCATCCTCACCAAAGTTTGCAGAGGGTGCTGCTGTGTGCCGTTGTGTATTTACCTGCTCAAGTAGCTGCCGTAACCGGTGAAGCTGAGACTCCAGTTGCTTATTGTGATCTTCCAATATCTGCATTCTGGCCTCCAGGCGACCTTTATGTTGCCTTAGGAGTTTGGCCTCAGCAATGAGCTCAGCATCTTCAGAAGTGTGCAGGGGAGCTACAGCAGAGTCCGGGGGTGACCCGAGAGGGTTTATGCTTTTCCGAAGATGCTGTTCCTTTAGCTGTTCATATTCCACCTGCAGGTTCCTAATAAAATTAATGAGGAAAAATAGCGAAGATTACATTTCATGACAATATATGTGGAAAAGAAATTTAAAATCTCTTCCCTAATCCAGTAAATCTTTTCATCATCTGTATCTATGGGGTTTAAATAGCTTAACCTAAGATGCTGTCTGGACTCCAAGTGTATGATAACAGCAGCACAGATATGTAGGAGTGAAACAGCTACTCACTGAAAGGAAGAGTGTTTACCCAACCCCAGGAGCTTTGTCTGCAAAGAGTCGTGTTGCTCAGAGTGTTTGATTTTCCAACTCCTACTAGAACCTCTGACTTCAGTGATTCTTTTGGTTCTTGTCTCATTTTATGCAACCATGATAAAATGGCTTGTTTATGATTAAAGATGACTTAAAGTTGAGGTACAGAAAGGGAAGACGACCAGACCTTTGCTCTTCCTCAAGGTCAGCAATGATGCGCTCCAGCTCTCCCCGTTCCTCCTTTTCCACTGACTTCAGGATCTGAGCAGGACTCTGAGGTTGGCTCACTGGTGATTCTCCTCCCAGAGTTTGACAGTACTGCTGGATAAGGGCATGCTCATCTTCCCTAGAGTAACGAAGCAACATAGATGGAGATCACTCGCACACACGTGCCACTGAGCTAATAACTCTGCTAAGTTTGTCTTAAAAAAAAAAGAAAAAGATGGCTTGAGGAGAGGTATGTGAACTGCCAAGAATTTAGGGTATAACTCTTGTCACAGCTGTGTGTGGGTGAACAAGATACGTCAACATTTTGCTGACTTGTTCCTGACAAACATTCTGCAATTTAAAAAAGATATATAAACACCACAACCTAATACATGAGAAAGAAACATCCTTCTGCATCATTCTGGGGCTAATTTATTTGAAATGCACAAGGAAAGCACAATAGCTGTTGATGTCTCTATAAGAAGCATATAAGCCAAAATCCAAATGGCTGAAAAAGTGGTAAGTCAGCAATGACCCATTTCAAATGCCTTAAAGTGAAAGAGAGAGAGAGAGAGAGAGAGAGAGAGAGAGTGTGTGTGTGTGTGCGCGCGCACACAGGCACACCATGTTGGTTTTTTGACAGCTGTTGCATCTTTCAACAGTAAATAGCTGGCACCGTGTCTCAGGCAGGAGAAAACAGTAAGCCTCATACTCCACCTACCCTGTAAAAGTTACAAACAGCAGTGTTCACAGTACTTTTCACATGGGCAGAGGTTTGAAAAGTTACCACAAAGAAAGGCAGATTGGGGGTTCAATAGGGTGGACTGGCAGTGACATGAGAAGAAAGGAGACATTGGCTTGGAACTGGTCCTGAGTCTCCCAGTCTTTCAGACTGCGGTGTTCATGTAAGTCATACATCAGGTTCTTTGAGGGAAGTACGAGATTACTTCCAACGAATACAATCCATTCATGTTTAAAATAATTAATTTGTCTTGCCTGTGGTCAAAGGAGAAGTTACTTGAAAGACCTGAATGTCTCAGTTATGGCTAGAACATTCTGTTGAGCCTATTTTTCTACATGCCCACTCTTTTTGTACCCTATGGGCACGTCCACACATGCACGCACATGTGCTTGCAGCAGCTCAAATAACAGCAGCACAAATTTGTGCCAGACTTGTGCCTCAGCATGTGCACTTGAACATGCACTTTGGTGCGGGCCAAATTATGCCACTTGGGGAACACTGGCCCTGTCCAGCTCCTCCCAGATCTTCAGCCAGGGGGAGCTACGGGCTGGGGCCAGCACCTGTGCTGACCCCAGCAGCATAAAAAGCTGCCCTTGTGGGCAGCTCAGGGTTACTTGCCCTCAGGATTTTCTGAGGCCCGGCCAGTTGGTATCTGGGGACACTAGCCCCTTGTGCCAACTGGACTGCTGAACCAGCCCAAACCTGGAGTGCACCCTCTACCCACTGTATCACTCTGGCAGTGAGGGCTGCTGCCTGGCTGTGACCTGCTGTCACCTAAAACAGCATCTGCCCCTTTGAACCTGAGGCCCCATGGCTGCGTTCCTGCCAGACCCAGACAGGGACCACAAGGCTACCTGAGCTGTGGTTTGGGCACTGCAGCAGAGCCACCTGCACTCCTCGGCCAGCTGCCAGTGGGCTGCGGTGGCACAGTTGATCTTCAGGCGGCACTGCTGTCATGTCCCCGCTCTGCCATCTGGGCAGATGTACTCCTTGTGGTGGCCCACTTCAAACTGTCAAAGCATGTCCTCCTGGCCCCAAATGGCCAGGAGGTCAGCCACCTCATCTGCCTTCCAGCTGGATCCCCAGTGCTGGTCCTAGGCAGGCTCCTCTACCCGGGTCCTGCCACTTGCCTCACCAGAAGGGATCCTGGTGTTCCCTGTTTGAAAATTGCAAATTCTCTGATAAAAAACCCAAATTCTCACATTACAATACCCAAAATCCATGTTCTTCCATGATTAACATGAAATACCGTTATATAGAGAGAGGTCAGTTCAGCAATGTTTTGTTGATATATTTGCAAGTTTAAAGCATTTTGGAAGCCTACCAATGCCTCTATCATCATAATAAAACAAATTCTAAATATCTATACACTTTGGTGTTTGCTTTTGGGTTTTTTTAATCATAGAAAAATCAGAGCTGCCCCTGCCCCTTTTGCTCACCAGGATGTGGGGCGCTGAACAGCACTGATATGCCAGTGTGCTGCCCCAGCCCTTGCTCCTCACTCCAACCCGCAGTCCCTGCCTTCTCCACTAGTTCTCTCCTGGCAGCAGCTCCATCCTAGCATCAGGACATGAGTCCAGCTGCAGCTGTCCTACCCGCTGCTTGATGGCTCTGAGCAGTGCCCCACACTGCTGTTCTGCTCCATGCGGCTGTGCCCAGGCCCCAGGGATCCACTTGCCATTCCTGGGCAGCCCTAAACTGGGCTGGGCAAGCTGCTTCCCTTCCAAACTGGCCTCCCCCTGCACAAGCTGCTCTAGAGGGCTCTAAGCAGCTTCTCCTACCCAGAGCTCTTCCCCACCCACAACCCAATCTCTATCACACACACCCCTGCTGCCACCTCCACTCCTCCCCTCAGCCCATTACACCCACAAAGTGGTTCCTGGGACCAGGAGCCTCCCCACAGGCTGAGGCTGCATGTCCCAGCATCAGTGTGGACATGGGGCAGGGCTGCAGTTTGGCAGTTGCCCCTGCAGCCACAGTTCCTGCCAGCAGGTCCTGTCCCATCCTATCTGGTGGTTGGGCATGCAGGGTGTAAGATTTGAGGGGATGATACGGGTTTTGCAAGGGGAAAGTGTGTGGGGTTTTCTGGGGAGAGTTGGGGGGATCTGTGGGTGGGTATAGTGTTTGTGGGGTAGTGTGGGGTTTGTGGGTGAGTGAGGGATTCATGAGGGGTGGTTTAGGGGTGTGAGGTTTATGGATGGATTGTGGGGGTGTATGTGGGTATTGGGGGGCTGTGTGGGGTGGGACAGACTGCTTAGGAGAGGTAAGTCCCCTGCCTGCTCCCAGCATGGAGCACAGCCCCCCCGCAGCAGCAGCAGCAGCAGCAGCAGCAGCAGCAGCAGTTGCGGTGTTCATGCCCGCTCCTGGCAGAGACCCCTGGTGGCGCAGTGCCGCCTCAGACCAGCGGCTGCACATGGCACTGGCCTGGCCACTGGTGCACACCTTCAAACAGGACTGGGCCACTCTTGCTGCCACCCATGGTTTCTGGCAAGCAGGCAGAAACTGCATGCTCTTGGCCCAGACCACGTCTTGCCTGCACGGAGCTGGCCTGCCCTATGGCACATGGGGCACACGGAAGCAGGATCCAGCCCAGCTCAAGGGCATGCAGTTTCTGCCTGTGGTGCTGGAAAGCTGCGGGTGAGAGCTGAGGGCGTGCAGGCCGGGCCGGCGCCATGTACAGCTGCCAGTCTAAGGCCGTGCAACATCACTGGGAGTCTCTGCCAAAAGCAGGCACGAGCGCCCTGACAGCTGCTGCTGCTGCTACAGAGGAGCTGTGCACCATGCAGGGGGTGGGCAGGGGATCCACTGCTCCCAAGCAGTCACCCCCAACCCACAGTCCTTCCACCCCCAAACAGTCTCCCTCCACCCACACACAGTACCCTCTGACCCCCACGTCCCCACTTACCTGGGACAGCGCCTGGGTTTGATCCACTGCTGCAGCCTTGCTCCACTCTTATTTGCCCCAGGACTCTGAGGCAGCTTGCTGGACAGCGTTCCCTTTAAGCTGTGCGTTGTGCATGGCTGTGCAGGTGCTCTCATGCCACGCTGCCAGGCATGCCTGCATGGCCACACATGCCACACAGCTTAGAAGGAGCGCCGTTGCTGGAACAGGAGGGACATTCGTCAGCCATAGAGATGCTCTGGCCAGGTGCCATAGCATCACTCTGGAGGACCCAGCCTATGCTGTTTTTTTCCGGCATGTTATTTTTTCATACAAAGATTTCCCAGTGTCAAATTTAGAGTCCATGCTGCAAATATGTAGTGTGGGAAACATTTTTTTTTTTTGTTTTTAAGAGTGCCTCTAGCAGCATCTCAAACTGTTTTGAGACACCACAACAGGCACATGCTCGCTTGTCTGGATGCGGCCTATGGTGCTAAATCAGCAGAAGATTTAACAGAAGGAACAGGCTGCAAAGTAAAAGTGAAAGAGTGATCATGCCTGCTATGACTTAAGTTGAATCTGCTCCAACAGTGGGGAGAGAAAGGGTAGAGAGGGATGGGGAAAGTCATGAAGGGTGAAATTCTGGTCCCTTTAAATATATTAAAAGTTTTGCCACAGACTTCAGTGGTACCAGGAATTCACACCTGGAGCATAATTAGGAATCTGCATAAGTTCATGCTTTTTACTGAGTACAGAAGCAACAATCCTTGGAAAAAAATGGACTGCAGCGCAAAGGAATGATAGAACCTCAAATACTAGAAAATAAAAATTAATTCAACACCTTTTCAACATAATCCATGAGTCAGAAATATAAGAAATCTAACCCATAAACTATCTGCTGATGAGTTATAATGACTTCTTTCTTTAAATCACACCATCTCTCCATTTTTTAGATTGCAAGCTAAATGTTAACACATTTATTAAAAATAAGTTGTTTCCCGCTAATGACCGAAAGAGTAAAATTTCCCCGTGCTGTAGCTATATAGCTAGAAAACTATTATGCCAAGATCCTTCCTAAGCAATAAGCAAAAGCCTTTGAGGTAAGGTGCTAGTACAGACCTCTGAATTCCCAGAGGAAAATTATTTAACTCAGTAGTTATTTAACCAGTCTCCAGAATTACCTTACTGCAAGTCTTTTCTTCTTGAAACAAAGAAATAATAAATGTAGAGTTAAAGCAGATATTTTATGAATAGCAAGTTTCCTGTTTGGGGAAAATCTGATCTTAAAATGGGAACATATAACTTCTTTAGGGTCTAATTCAGATGGACATTGGCATGCTACTAAACAGCCTACTTCTCTTCAACAAAGTTTAATTCATGTCCTGAACTTTTTGTCCATGATAACAATAAACTAACTATTGATTCCTCAATCCAACTAATAGTACTGCCATATAATACAAAAGAATTCCCGACCAATGCCTTTTAAAAGAATTAAGTTAATATGGAAAACTGGTTACATGGAAAATATCCCAAATCAAATTTTAATGCTGCACTTGAAATGGCCTTTTAAAGAACATTACTAACAAATAACAACTTGCACTTATAATATACCTTTCTGATCCAAAAAATTCAAGCGTGCAGACATATTAAGATTATCCACAAAATAAAAGTGGACAGTTTGGATGGCAGACACAGCTACAGTTTTGTTGATAACCAATGTAACAAAAACACAAGTATATGCGAGCTACATACCACCTATCTGGATGGCAATGACTATCCAAAGGACAATAAAGCCATCATAATGAATGGAACCCTTTATTTTCACTAATGCCTTTGGGTGGTGTAATTTGTATGAGAGCTTATGAGAATTATAAATAAATTGTGTACCTAGGGTGCTGAGGCAAAGATGTCACTTTATAGGAAAACTGATCCAAAAATCCATGGCTGTTACATAAGGTACTAGAGACTATGCCAAAATCTCTACAAATGCATTAAGTGGAATGTTGGTTTACTTTTGTCAGAAAACCTCTTCTTACTAGAGAACAAACTGGTGTCACTTCCCTGAGTGGCTGATTTGGACACTTTTCACAGTACACTAATCCCTAAGTGATGCTGAGGGGTAACCCGCATGGGTTCGTGCAAGGCCGATCCTGCCTGACCAACCTGGTCTCTTTCTATGACCAGGTAACAAAGAGCTTAGATGGGAAGGAGGAAGTCGATGTCATCTTCTTGGACTTCCAGAAGGCCTTCGACACAGTGTCCCACCCAATTCTGGTGGGCAAGCTGAGGGACTGTGGCATTGACGAATGCACGGTCACATGGGTGGCAAACTGGCTCCAGGGG
>NW_017729034.1:86514269-86524885 GCF_001723915.1 Gavialis gangeticus
AGAGCCTGGAATAGGCTTCCCAGAGAGGTGGTGCTCTCACCTTCCCTGGAAATCTTCAAGAGGAGACTGGATAGGCACCTGGCTGGGGTCTTATGACCCCTGCCACCCCCAGTGCTCCTTCCTGCCCATGGCAGGGGATCAGACTAGATGATCTGTCTAGGTCTCTTCCGACTCATTGATTCTATGATTCTATAAGTTAAACTAATATGGAAACACTTTTCTACCCAATATCATAAGTCATTAGATGGGATTCTACACTTTGATTTGTCATTTAGATGTGAAAATAAAGATTCATCATTAAGTATTGCCTAATGAATATGCATAATAAGTGAAAAAAACTAACAATTCATCTTTGATGATGGTCTTGTCTTTCATTCCAATTTACAGTATTTCTCTGCACATGTGCTCATTTATGGTACAAAGTTAGCTACAAGAGTAGCAGATGAGAAGCTCCTTCCCACTATACTTCCCATTTGTGTAATTGTCTCTACAGTAGGTTCTTGTTATAAATTATTAACTTACTGAAGCTTAAAGTGAAAACTGAAAGAAAGTTGCTGTTGAAAGCATCTACTCTCAAATTGAATCAAAATGGTATGCACTCATTCCTACGTGTGATTCCTATACTATCTTTAGCAACTGTCCCTTTGAAAATAAATGACAATGTGATTGCTGCCCTGGTCTTTATCTTTACAGGCAAACCAATAAAGAATAATACATTTAATATATTATTTACACTTAATATACACATAACATTTATACTTATTTGGGATTGTGTGCGCTTTTAAATCCGTCAAAGACAAAAGAGAAAGCTGATGAACAAAGTCAGCCAATGAAGACAAAGAACAGTATTTTCTTTTCTTATCTGGAAGAACAAGCTCCTGATTTTTTTTATGCTTCCAGCAAATTAAATGATCTTGATGAAACTCATGTTTGCTTGTTCTGTTACTAACCAAAGGCTTAGTTACAAACTAATAACCTACTTCAAAGGCTATTGTAGTTATTGGAAGTTTGGAAGAGGTCCTAACGTATTTTGTCCTAACATAGCTTTGTCCATGTGTTTCACTGACCACCTTGAAAAAAAAAACCACCCATTGCAATGAAGGTTGCTCCTTAAGTACTGTTCAAGGGACATTCTCATCTTAAGGGAGACAAGTTCAGGAGATATACAGCATCAAATATTTCAGGTTGATTAATTGGCTTTAAAATAGATACCGAAAGCCTTGTCTAAATTAGACTTGTTCATTAAGCAAAGTTAGATTGAATACCTAAAATAGCACTTTTTGAAGTGTTCACAAAGCTCAGATCTTACATGGTGAAATTCTGTCAAAGCTCAGTGTTCTGTTTAACCTGCATATTTTTACCAGAAGATTTATAAACAACTAGAAAGTTTAATTCGAAAATAATTGCTCGTGGCTTCTTCACTGCACTGCCACTAGCTGGTGTGTGGATGACAGTTAAATACAAACTGTCCATGAAGAACTTTACTTATTTTCTTATTTCAGAATCCACAACCATATTAATTCAATAGGGAGCAAACGGTACCCTTTCTCCCTCACTGTGCCAAACTCACATGCAACACAGAGGACAAAGATTGGGAGTAGTGATTTGTCCATTTAAGCAGCATACTCAGTGACTGATAGAATTCCCTCTCAATGACCACCTGATAAAAGGAAGAAATATATTTAAGGGGGAAAAAATAAATCTTTGCCCAGAGTCTCTCTCCTGCCTTCTGTCTGTCTTGCCAAATTATCTATCTGAAAGACAGGACCTTGTGTCTACACTAACAATCTCATGACAGTAATTAAGACAGATCTATTTCTAGCTCAGAAGTTCCAACACAGGGCTTCATGGTGACCTACAAGACAAGGAGATGGCAAAAGCACTCCAGCAAAAGATATTTTCATACTGTGAATCTAGCACTCTTTCTTCCCCAGAACTGATGGAAGATGGTAAGCAGCAACCAGAATAAGAACACTGTATTGAAAAATTAATTCTTTATTCTATTTCAGGAGTTAGTTCCCTAAAGATTTTCAGCCTACATAGGGTCCAAGGAAGAAATATGAAAAGGAATGGTACATCAGACCACAGCAGATAAGTGTTTAGTACCTCCGCAGGTAGCAAAATCACAACACTAACGAAGCTATATAAAAAGACCTGTAGGAAAGTAAGACTCAAGAGAGGCATCACAGGAAAAACCCCCATGGAGATCTGCACTTAAAATATACTAGTGTGCATGTATGTGTGTGTCTTCAAATAGGGATATGGTTCTATTACATGAAAAGGAGTGTGGGGAGCAAAGGGCAAGTGAGTGCAGTTATCCATGACTTTCAGAAGCTGTTAAAAAAAAGATCCAATTTTCTGACAGACTCGTCCTGTGCCCTTGTGTATTTTTGATTCTATTTGATTAAGAGAAGCGGATAATAAATTAAATTGTATGTTATAAGTTGGATGCGCTTGTGGTAATTACATTCCTGTTTTCATTTTCATTGTGGCTCTCGTATTACATATCACATATTCCAGCCTGCAGAAACTGTTTTTTAACTTAGCAGTGCCCCAAGAAATATCAAAACCCTGAAGGTTCAACAGGATTTTCAAACTTCTCTCCCCCCTTTTACTTTTTCTTCTCTATTCTTTTCTTGATTTGATTACAAACTAAAATTAATGTCTTACTCTAACTTGATGTTTGTCAGATGCATAAATGCCATTAAATGATTTAAGCATTATACACCGAAGAACCTCCTACTGGCTGTGCTGCTGAATTTCTCAGGTAAAATGCTTTTCAGTAAAGTGCTAATAGCATTCAGCAATATAGCAGGCAGAGTAGGAGGCTGGCAGGGAAGAGGTCAATGAAACAGGTATCATTATTATAAGAACTGTAGGTTCTAAATAATTCTAGCACACATCTCTATTACATAAAATGTCCTGGTGGATATGACAAGGAGGCTTAATGCAGAAAATTACTTGCATTATGCATCTTAACATTTTTCATTTCACAAAAGTCTAAAAATTAGAGATTATGTCAACATAAATCAAAACTTTGTAATACTATACTAAGTTTTGGCCTGTTGCTTCACACTGATCATTATATTCCATTATCACAATACTTTAGTACACAAGTATACATTCTGTTTTCCCAACAATATTAATTTTCTTTTAATTAAAATAAATCAGTGTTTCTCAAGCTGGAAGACCAGGGTCTCTATGAGAACAAGGAATATTTTTTCCCCAATCATTTTCACTTTATATTCATCAAAGATCAATCTAGTTTAAAAATGAACATCCATTAGCTTTATATGCATTTGTAAAACACAATTTACCTATAAAATTTAAGATAGCAGGATTGTCCAAATGCTTAGAATTTTCTTCCAAAACATGTGGTAAGGGACATGTAGTGAAAAAATTCCCCTCTTTTAAAATATTAACATCAAAATACTGCGTTTACATTAGGGAGGTTTCGGCACAAAAGATCTTCCATGTTTTCAGCCAATAGGGTTTAATCAAGGAAAATGTTTATTTTAATGAAGTTCAAGATATACGAGTTTAGGAGAACAGAGTTTCAGAGAGGGGAAAATCATAGTGAGTTTGGAATAACAAAATCAGAGTGAGAAATAAGGAGAAAACAGAAATTCTGTGAAACAACCAGTTAAGCTTACAGCATGCTCCAGAATATTGCTGCCAAAGCTCTTCTGCTATTTAACTGATGGCTGAAATTTTCCCATTGTCATTCAAATCCAGAAGTCTTCTTATATAAGCTCTTTTGAGCATGAAATGTGTTAACAAGTTTGTTAATAAGAAGGTTAAGCAGACAAGACAGATATAGCAGCTTTCCAGTATTAAATGTGACTTTGTCCCTATTACAGGTTTGCAATAAACTGAAGGACTCAGGAACTGATAAAATAACGTCACAGAAAAAAGCTCTGATTATGAGATGCTCAGAACTTGATTTCCAGATCAGTAATTATTCCCTGAAGTGCAACAAAGTGCTTTAAGAAAATGGAATTTTGCCCAAATACATTAAGACACAAACTGAAAAATGTGGACCTAAAGACACATTTCAATGAAAGCCTGAGAAACATCTGCAAACAGCACTGGGATGCAACTGGAAAGAAAAGAGCAAATGTTGCTGCCTGTCTTGATACCTGTGGCTCTACTTTGGGAAATGTGTGAGCACCCATTTCACTTATTTTATCTATCAGTCCCTTTTTATTACACTGTCTACAGGACCAAGACTCAAATTTTAAAGTCCACCTAGTACACGCAGCATGGTAAACATACTGAATTATCTTGTATTATGAAACTTGCAGATAATTTTATATCCATGAAATGTAAAGGTTTAAAAGCTTTAGAAGAAAGGGAAGACAACAAGCATTTGACTTTAATTGATAATTAATGATAATCAAATGACTACCAATTAAGTTGACAGGTGATATGCACACATTGATTTAGATTACAATGTATGTAGTTCTTGCTTCTTCACCTGATTTGATAAAGTAAATAAATAAATAACTGAACCAAGTGTATGAGCAGTTCACTTTCCCTTTTATGTACGCAGATCAAATGGTAATGCACTTCTGATTTTTTTCAAATGAATCGAAAGGGCTAGTTGGCTTCATGTCAATAGTGTATGACCTCATTATTAAGGAGGCCAGAACAGGTCAAATAACTTAAAAGTTAGCTTAAATGCACCTTTAAAAATGAATTATTTGAAATAACCGTAATATATTATATTTTGAAAGAATAAATACGTGCGTTCTAAAGTAAAACACCTTTTTATCTTTCCCTTGCAAGAATCAAAAGCATTACAAACAAATTCAACAGCTAGATCTATCCTCTTAAACTGATTTAGTTCATAAAACTCATGATTTAGGTATTGGTGGAGAAAACCAGAATATATGAAAAACATGTTTTAAATGGTGGAAAGTAAATCACACAATCGATTAAAAAAAATCAGTAGTATTTTTCTTTTAATAAGAAAAAAATATCTCAAATGCTTTTTACAAGCAAACTATCCTATAAGTCCTGCAATAATTTCATCATTCGCTTATTTAAAACATAATATTATAGTAAAGTAATATATTAAATAATATTAAATGACAGCAATATATAAAAAATAATAAATCAATAAAAGCTATTTTTTTATATATATCTCTAAGGGCAGATGGGCCAATGGCAGCTAAAACGAACAATGGAAACATAAGCATACATAACAAAACTGTTCCAGCACCGTATATTACCTCACCGACTACATTTTGCTTTCAAATTAATGGGTAAAGCTGGGAAAGAAACACATATTTAAATGACTTTATACAGGCTTTTCTTCCAGTTGAAGTGACTTGATTTCCTGCAGAAGAACTGCTGAGAAAGGTACAGTTCTTCACTTTAAAGGCTGCATATGCAAGTTCAAGGAATCTAGGAGAATTCTCCCAGGTTTGTTCTTCTGGTAGAGTTTTTGGTTGTAGCTGTGTTGGTCTAAGGACATAGGCAGGCAAGCTTCTTTGAGTAGATGTGATATCTTTTATTAGACCAACTGAGTTGTTGGAAAAAAAGTTCTTTGCAAGCTTTCAGGCACAAGCACCCTTTGTCAGGTATAGGGTGCCTCTGCTGTTCTGAGATCTCCATTCCTAGGCCCGAAGAAGGGCGCTTGTGCCTGAAAGCTTGCAAAGAACTTTTTTCCAGCTACTCAGGTGGTCTAATAAAAAATATCATATCTACCCAAAGAAGCTTGCCATCTTCTGGTAGAAAAACTTTTCTGGGGACACCTAAACACACATTTGAGTGCTGAGTCCCTGAAGAGCAGAGAGCCTTCAGTGCTGACACTGCACAGCCAGAGGGACCCTATGCACACATCTCAGCATGTGTAGGAGACAGAACAGCCGTACTGCACAGGACCTGGGTGTACAGATGTTTCCTCTTCCAGGAGAAACTCTCTTAGGAGTGATTTAACCCTGATTGTTCCTAAGTTATTTCTCTCTTGGAGCAGCCATTTTTATTATGGGAGAAAAATCCTGAACATCTGTACACTCATGGTTTCTCCCAGGAAAAACCAATGCCTGTACATGGCCTAAATGATGCCTCCAGCTAAATAAATATTGCCAGTTTATGCCATTACTTTCTGGAAGCCTGAAATTTATGTAAGTGTTTCTAGTGTCCTGATTATTCTCTTTAACTGGATCTGAAATTCAGTGTTGCAAACAATGAAGATTATATTAGAGAGCTGGCCTCCCCCAGTAGCTCTAATTCTATGATTTACTTACACACTTCCTGTGGTGGAGCTGCTATCTGTGACCAAAGAGCCATTTGTCCTTTCCATTTGGGCCAGCCTGAAAAAAAGGGGCAATGTGACTATGGGAAACAATAGCGAGATCAGACTAGTACCTAAAATGCTTCAGATCTGGTTGTAACAGGTGATGGGTCTAAGTTCTTAAGTCACTGGTTGTTCACACAGAGAGAGAACCTAGCTGAATGATGGACTTTAACTTATGCTATAATTATTGATAGGGGCTTCAGGTTTTTAACATAATTAAAAATACAGTGAAACAAAAGACCTACAAAAACTGAAATTCCCTCTTTCTCCATGTAAGGAGTATTCATAAGATGTACTGAAACCTGTAAACCATTCTCTCCCTAAGGATAGATTAAAGAATAAAATGTCGGCCTTCTGTAATTTCCAAGATTCTAGGCAACTCCAAGGCACCTAGAGACTATATAGACAATTTACAACTTGCATTAAATTAGACTGCAGCAATCCTAGTATGCATCACTGGCAGCTGGGGCAGGGGCCCTAGGGGTCCTTCTTCTTTCAAGGAAGTGTCCTCCCCACTGACCACCCTTTTCCTCCTCTTGGCTCTTCAGCAGACCAGTTTCAAGAGAAGGGTTGGAGAGTGAGCTGGGCAATATCTAGCCCATGACATGATGCACTTTGCTGGGAAGTGTGAGTCCAAAATCATTCCCTGCTTCCAAAATCTGGGTCTGTGACTCCTGAGTTAAGTGACTAACCCCCCCCAGGCTAATAAGTTAAAAGGTGGAAGGGCCATCATTCTCCTGCTTCTTTGGCCCCAAGCAGTCACTAGTCAGTTTTATTCTGACCACACTTCTGGGGATTTACTGGCTATTACACAACAACTTGTATATTTTTTCCCCATGGAGCATATGTGGGCAGAAGGGAGGCTTCTGAGCATGTTTTGCAGGGAAATGCAGGGCAAGTATAGCTACACAGGTGGAAATAAAATCTAAATTCTGCATAAGTGCCAAAAACAGAGAAGCTATTTTCTCTACAGAAATGGCACCTGTTCCATGCAATTAGTTATTTTACAGTTTTAGCCCTTAATAAGACACTTTGCTGTTAATGGTTACAGGAGAAGGACAAAAAAATGTTAACTGTCAAATGAAAATTATGAAGTTGTCACTGGTATCAGGTAACATCTTGAGTGTTAATTTATCCATTTTGTACGGGTAATTGTTGCATTTCTGTTTGCATTTGCCCATACAGCTAAGCTGTTTTTAAAATGGTTTTGAAGCTGTCTTTTTTTTTCCTTTATGCTACTTGCAGATAAATAATGTAATGGCAAGACAGTCAGCATCAAGCAGTCTGGCATAGTAAATACATGCTTTGCATTTCTCTTTTAAAGCTACAGAAATGAAATTTGGGTAGACTGGGAACCACAACAAAAATATCTAAAGCAAAATGTGGAAGATTCTGTTTTAGGTATAAATCAGCTTCTCTGCTGTTTGAAGGTAAATTGTAATCACAAACCTCCAGAGAGGCTCTGGAGTATTTTTGACCAGTGCTCAACTTCCCAGTTCTGGCGAGAGAGGAAAGGATTGTCCACAAACAGTGTGGAATTGAGAGTATCCAGGAAGTCAAGTCACTTTGTCTTAAAAAGACGTGCTAGGGTGCTAACCCCAAATTGTCTTCAGGGCGAAGGGTGGAAAGAGAATCGTATTTATACGTCTCATATTTATGACAATTCACAAATTTGATTTGGAATGAAATATAACTGTTTAACTTGGAAATACAATTTTTGTCTCAAGTGGCTCTAAGAAAGCATCTATAACAAATGATATTATGTCCCCAAGAGTTATGAACTATGCCAAAACAAATTTCTGGTAAAAAATACACCACATATTTACTAACAGTTGTCAGCAATTCTTTCCCAAAGGAGATAGCATGCACCATACAGAAATCTCTTAGAATTTCAAGACACTTGAGACAAAGTCACTTTATCCTTTTCCATGGCTGATTTGAGACTGTTCCCCAAAGAAGTATTAAGAGCTATGACTCATCTACTTTTTACATGACTCAAGCCTGAGATTACTGCATTTCTTGGGAGTTTATTCTGAAGACTAATATACCATTTACCCTGACCTAAAAAAACAGATGCAACTGAACTCCATACAGTCTCAGTTTGTTTGAAGAACAAATTAGAAGTCACTTTATTTCCTAATTATTTTGCCCTCCTCTAAAGTTCACTGTTAATTACTAATATTAATTTAGCCACTGAAGTCAAAATGAATCATACGTGTGGCTAAAAAAGAAAGTATTTATCCTGTAGTGGGTTTATGTATAATGATGAGTCACATCAGAGGTAAGACACAAGAAGACAAAACAGAAGGATGCTAACGTTCTAGTAACACCTCAGAGTAATGCTATAATACTATCCATTCCATATTGATTGATGACAGGTTTAATGATACTGAATGAAGCAGATGCATCAAATTTTAGCCTGGATAACTCCTGAGCTCCCAAAGATGCAATTTAACCTTGGGTTTACAGAAGCCGTTCTTGCCTCTCCAATAAAAAATGTCCATTTAGCATGAAATATATTCAACTCAGCAGGGATCAAAACATAGTGGGATGATAAAAAAGGTGACAGCCATATGAAGTCTGTATGTCTCTTACCTGGTGGCATACTGCTCTATCCTGGAGTGTGTGTCATCATGAAATAGCTGTGGAGACTGGGAAGGGCTATTAAGAGAAAATAATCAAATATAATTTTAAGAGCGTATAACATACTCAAATTACAGGGCAAGAGAAGTGTTTCTTTGAATATATTAGACTGATAAGAAAGGGTTTTATTTCATTTGTTTGTTTAAAAAGAATGTTAGGAGAGTTTTGGCCAGCTGTGTGCAACAGGTTAAACAAACAAGCCAGCCACTATTCAGCTTTAAGGGAACAGTCAGCATATTAGCTTTCCAGACACAGGGGTTGTGCATACTCACTCATACTGTTCTGGCCACATACTGATGAGTGTGATAGGACTGCAGGGAAGAAAAAAAGAGAAGGAAACGACAGAACAAAAACTTTAATGCTACTGTAGTAATAGAAAGGTGAAAAAGCACAAACTATCTAACCATCAGCATACCCAGATGTTTTACATCAGCAAGTATGACAGAAAAGCAGCAGCTACACAGACTGCAATGTGCCATGTAGAAGACAGGAGATTAACTGATACAAAGGATGTTAAAATGCATTAACAGTATCAAAAAATACAAAACAGCATCACAGATGTAATCTTAGGTTTAGACTTTTTTCCTTTAAGTGCTGGGACTATTGATTAAGGCTATTGATGAAAGTGAATTTATAAAAGTGCATCCTGGCAGGAAAAAAAATTAAAATGCAAAAAGAAGGTTAATGCCACAATGCTTATTTTTTGACTGAACATCAAATAGGAAATGCAAGCAAGTACTTTATGAAGTGATTGATGATTCTTTTAAAGAGAAAATATTTATGGATGTGTTATTGCTTATGAAAGGGAAGTATCAACAGCACTGACTACAGCAACATTATGTAAGCAAACCATATATATGCCTCCCACATAGCTGGATAAACAGACATCTTTCCCTGCTGTCCCAAAACTTGGCATGATTGGCAGCATCTGGTTATGGCAAAGCAACTTGCTTTGTTTGTTTGTTTATTTGATAAGCGTTAGTTTAAGACTTCTTATGCAAGAAATAATGACATTTGAAAGCTGGCACCAAACTAAAATCCTGATATATACTTTGCCATTTAAATGTGTAACTTCATCTCTTGGGCTAAGTGCAGACATTCACAAGAGATGGGGGGAGGTTAAATATGGTTCAAAATGATCACCTGATGTAACTTAGCTCACCCTGGTATGGATCTTACACTCGGACCCAGTCTCAGCAACTGGAAATCAATCTAAACCCATAACTGCACAGAAGTTCTAAGCACACAGACCGGTGTAAAAATTCCAGTCTAAGATCACCCCCAGTTACCTTTCCTGCTTGGTGCAGGGGGCTGGACCCGATGATCTTCCAAGGTCCTTTACAGCCTTACAATCTATAAATCCATGAATCTAAACCAGGACTGATGTAGTATCAGACTCACTCAATCTAGGTTAGACTCAGTCATGGAACTTCTGTATAGTTACCTACGCAGCCCCAGCCCCAGCCCCAGAGCTGCACTTTTCACCTCTCCCCTCCTACCCACCATGACTGAGCTATTTTCAGCTCCCTGGCCCTTTGCTCTCCCCACCTTAGACCAGCCAGCCTCCCTAGCCCCCATCCTGAAGGCTGCTCCTGGTGCCACCAGTTTTATCAGCGCTCACTGATGCCAGAAGCTGAGGAAGTAAGTCCCAGTGCGGGGGGGGGGGGGG
>NW_017729034.1:86525558-86530590 GCF_001723915.1 Gavialis gangeticus
GGGGGGGGGGGGGGTTCCAGGGGTTACGGAGCAGCCAAAAATTGCCCCTGGTCCTCCCCAAATGCCCCAGTGGACCCAGCAAGTTTCCCCAAACCCACCAAACCCTCCTATACACCAGGTACCCCCTGCAGATGCCACCTGCATCCCTCATCCCACCAATCCATCCCCCAACCCTGCCTGGCCCCATTTCCCCAATGCCCCTGCTAGCTACCCCATCCTGACTTATCTTAGATCGGGTGGCCATTTTGAACAAGAACTAACCTCCCCCCTAACCTCCCTGAATATCTGTGCTTAGCCTTAAGGTTCTTTCTTTTTTTCACTTCCCTGCACAGGAAGTTTTCATTCACTTTCTGAAATCCTGGTCATATTGCCCTATAAACACGATAAACAATTCTACTCCAACCTGAAATTCCCGGATGTCAGGGAAAGCAATCAATAGAATGAGTCTTATCTTGCTGGTGCATCTTAATTTTTTTCTAAGAGTAACTATTATTAAATCTGGTTTGCTGAGGCAAGTAAAAAAACATCCCAACATCTCTGGAAGAGGAACTTCATATTTATAAATTGGTTGTGTGCAAAATAAATTGTATAAAAATGGTTCAAAGAAGATACTCCCTCATTTAGATATCCACAGTGGTGGTAGAATCTATCTATCTATCTATCTATAAAAAAGAATGAAAGAATGAACCAAAGAACGAAGGAAAGAACAAAAGAACTGGTAAACCTCATGTTGCTCATATTCAAACTTACGTTTCCAAATTATCGCCTTCAAGAACTGTTTGCACTGGTAGGTAGCCAAGTCGGGGGTGTTTAGCAAAATACTTTTTTGATCGGAACTTGTTCTTTAGCACCTTAGTGAAGTCCCGCACATCTTCTCCAGATGTTGTCTAAAATTTTAGAAGAATAATATTAGTAAACACTTCTAACTGGCACTGGGCTATATGGATGCTTAAATGACATTGGAAGAGATGACACTCACACACAAAAGAACTTCTAAATGCTGGTGATTTTAAGGGCTGACAATGCTGAAATGTGTAACAGAAATAGTGGAAATATACATTTCTAAATTCTCTAATGCTAGCTTGACAATTCAGCAGTACTTAAACCTCATAATAATGTTTCATTATCAGTTATTTTCTAAAATACAAAGTAACTAAAAATGGGCCCATGAAATTATATACAAATTTAAAAACGGAAAAGTTGATTTATTCAGAACGATAATCAATGTATTTGCAAAAAAAGGAAAGCATTCACTTAACTAGCAGTAATGGCCACCTATTCTGGAGTACAGGAGCACTAGCCTCTTTGAATCATTTTCCTTTATATGAGTGTTGGTAAGGAAGTATATTCTATTGATTCTATTCATAAAGTAAGTGGCAATACCCTTCTTCCTACCCTGGCTTTGAAAAAGTACCATGGGAGACAGATGACTGAAATGAAGTATCAGTAGATTGCCTACTCATTATCTTTGATTTAATATTGCCTTAAAAAGGTATTATCTACCAAACAATTAAGGCACCCCTTCCTGCACTATTTCAGTTTTCCACTAGTGATGCCTTCTCAAGTTACCTGATCTAATCCTATTTATTACTTGTACTGTAATAGTACCCTGAGGTTACAACTAGAAATAAAATTCTACAGTATTGGGTATTATAGGAAGATATAATAAGTAGACAAGCCAGCCCAAGAGTAAAAAGGGAAACAGAGGTAATGAAGTGATTTGTCCATGACCATATAGCAGATCACTTGACTGAACCAAAAAAGCTTTCTGGCCTCCTGACCCCCACACCAGTGTGCTACCTATGAGATGCCTAAAGCCTAAACATGCAAAGTTACAGTCAGTACTGACATCAGAGAAGCCAGTTCTTCCCTCTCCACTGATGCTATCCTTTACAAACATATCAATATTTCTCCCTATTAAACATTTGGTACAAAAGCAACAAAGGAAACACAAAAACGTTTTTTAGGTGTTGTATAAGAATGAATATTCATCCCCCCCAATCCCCAAAAAATAAAAACCCAAAACTAGAGGGAGGGAATAGCAGATTTTTTAAAAAACTTATACTGTTCCCATCTGGTCTACTTGTCACATTTTCAGCATTCTTTTAACTGTACTTCAAAATCAAAATGACCATTTCCTTCCAGTATCAGCTGTTCATTGAAGGCTGCAATGAAATCCATTGGTCCACATACTAGAAAGGCTTTCCAAACCATTATTTTTTAGGTTTCTCTCTCCTACCCATCCACCCACAAAATACAATTAAATGAACCAGCATAATATATGGTATCACCAAATTTCTATACATTCTATTTTTGGAGAAGTATGTCAGCATAAAGTGCTGCTAAAGCTGATGGGCATCCCCAGTAAAAGCAGAGCTATGAAAGATTTTTCAATCTTGCAATTTTTTTCCATTAAGTACTATGGCAACCTCAGATTCAGTCAGGCAAACCTTTCTGGCATTTTACTTTCCCTTGTGAAAATATGTATCACCCCATCCCACCTGTGGAAGTATTTTAATGTAAATCAACCTGAATATGCCATTATATCTTTTTTATGAAGCATCAAATGATTAAATGTAACACAGCCATGTGTGCTGGAAACAGTTTTTGCATAGGATGTTGAAGAACAGCAAAGGGTCCAATAAGCAGTAAAGTAGAGAAGCAGCAAATTTTGAAATTCTAAGGTGTGCAAACCCCCCAAAATTGAAAGCAGCTGGGCTTATGAAAGGACTTCACAAGATCATTACAGAAAGCACCTGCTGTACTCACTGATGGTCTGAACAATGAACTCAAACCTAAAAGGGTTACTTAGTTTCACACAAAATAACCTGGACAGATAGGACTCTGCCACAAGGCCAATAAACTGAACTTCTAATTCTTGTGCATTATAAAAACAAATACCTTTTAATCTGCCAAACTGTTCTTCTGGGAGACCCTTCTATTTGGCATGACAGCCTGGCCTAATTCTTTAAAAGGGTCAATTTGATCAAGGGATAAGGGAAGGAGGAAACACACTAAATACTGGTATCATATGTATGTTGGGGGAATATTTTATACTAACTGTGAATAAGTCACACCTTGCAAGCTGCCCTGAAGAAACAAGTGAATGCAATATACAATACAACTCAAATGGCAGCCTAGAGTGCAAGGAGACTTTTTTTTTCTGCCAAAAGAAGAGACAAAGAGGAGCTCTCAGATAAAATTTGCACTGAAATCTACAGCAATCGTTTTGTACAGCTCCTTTATGACATGGCTTCTCAGCTCCTTCCGCTAATAAGCCAACTCCACAAAAGCCAGAGCGATGACAGCAAGACCAACTTCAGAAGCTCAAACATATCCACAGTGAAAAACTAAGTCAAATAAATATTTTTCAGTCTTGACTCAATTGCCTCAATATGACCAAGTCAACAAAGATGAGGCTCCATTTTTTGGCTGCGATGCAAAAAGGCTAAAAAGCTCTGTGACTGTAAGTCTTGAGGGGAGAATATGGAATAACACAAAGGTCAGCATCAGCATATTTCAATACACAGCCAGGAACAAATGGAATAATACATCAAATAAACTGAAATGGATATAACACCTTAAAAACCAATAAAACAATCTAAACCTTGTCAGACTTATTTTGAAACCAACAAAAGGCCGGGAAACACTGAAAAAGAGCTTGCGAATATAGGTAAGAAGAAACTATGATAATGTTGCATGTTCTAATTTTTCAGAAAGAAGACAGTGCTTACTAGGAAAAAACTACTACTTGGAACTATTATAATCAAACCTGAATCTCTAAATTAAAAGATAAGCAGTTTTGCAATTCTTTTCCTACAACATCAACAATATAGTGATACTGAAAATCATGGTGTGGTTTCCCATTCCCTCTGATGCACAGCTTACTATGCACAACATTAGAATCACCCTGCAAGTCTTCTCTTCGCTGTGGTTTTGTACTGTGTCTATGTACAATAGCATCCTGCCCCATGGCATTACTACAACATATAAATAAACACTGGGCCAAAGCACTATACCAGTGAACGTATTCATGGGCCAGTGATTGAAAACATTCAGCATCTCCTAGAATCATAATTCACATTAGTGTCACACAAATATTCCCAGACAGTACCATATTTACTCATCTAAGTCAACTCTTAATTTATGACTCCCCAATAATTGGATTCTGTATATGAAAAATTTATAAATTTTAAAATTTTCCAGGTATAGAATCTAATTATCAGAGGGTTGTCTTAAATTTGTCCTCCTCCTACTGCTGCAGCAGGGAAAATAGTGGCTGGGTGGTCAGGTGGCCCCCTTGCCTTCTGCCTCCCTTGCCACCCTCCCACACCCAGCTCCCAACAGCCTTTGTCCCCCCTCCCCCCAATTTCTGCTCCCTCCCCTGCTGCTCCCTGCAGTCTCTCCCTGCCAGTCCTTACTGTCAGACAGTACTTGGGCTCTGTTCCCTCTCCCTCCTGGAGCACAGCACACGGAAGCTCATCCCTAGGTCATGCAGAAGTCCTGCTGATTAGCTGGGCAGGAGACAGAGTTTCCATGTGCTCCATGCCTGGGAGGGAATCCAGCCCAAGCTGGATGTGAGCTGTGCCTGACAATAAGGCTAGGGACAGACATTACACAAACTGGTTTCAGTGATCAGAAACAGGTTTAAACCTGTAACAGAACAGATGTTCAGTGCACATAAACCAGTCTGAAAATGGCTGAAACCGGTTTGAGATAAACCTGGTTGAATGTAGTATCAGACTTAACTGATTTGGGTCAAACCAATTAATGCAATGTCTGTCCCAGACCCTTTGCTGGTTTAAGTTAAATCAGACACCCCCAGTATCCCAGCATGCTCTCTGGGCTGGGCAGGGCTCTCTGCTCCACAGAAGGGCTGGCCCCTCCCTTTGCTCCCTGGCTGAGATTAGCAGCTCTGGCAGAGATTTGCAGGCACAGCAGGGTCTTCTTCATACCCTACTCCACCCCTCGCTGCTCAAGCAGGAAATCCCCCCCTCCCTCCCATCTCCCACAGCAGGGACCCCAGCCCCAC
>NW_017729034.1:86535590-86537116 GCF_001723915.1 Gavialis gangeticus
CCCCCCTCCCTCCCATCTCCCACAGCACGGCCCTCAGCCCCAGGGCCCTAGGCATGTGGTGTCCTAGCTAATGCCGAGAGGTATCTGTGTGTGTGTCTCTCTCCAGTGTTATTGGGACAGGCAGGCAGAACAGTGCTTTTGGAGCTAATCAACAGATCAGCTGGTAAACTGTTTAAGAAGTTTGAACTAATAGAGAGAGGCCATTGTTTTGCTAATCTGGTGTTAAAGACTTATCAGGGCCAGAGTCAGAGCCACAGCAGCTGCCTGCCCTCCTCTGCCCCTCATTTTTATGTGAATCTAAAAAGCTGATGGGGGGGCTCATTTTAGATTTGAGTAAATATGATATTTTCAAGACAACATTTCAAGTAGGCTTCTATATTGTAATCTGTTAAGGTTTCTCTTGGTGATGCAGGGAGCTGCGTATTGCTCCTTCCTTCCTATGCACTCCTACTCTTGCTGTTAATCATACTGCTTCCTGGTTTCCTTGGAGTTTTCAACAGGAGAGAGCATACACGCTCCCTCCTTGGGACTCCAAGGAAGGATTCACTGGTAGAGACTTAGATATTTCAATCAGTTCAGTCATTAGCCACTCTAATTGCACTCCTGTTCCAGAGCACTGTGCATTTTACAAGTCTATTCAGGCAGATGATATGCATGTCCAGGGAGAATGGAAGTTATGGATACCAACCACTTTCTAGATTGAATGGAACACAGTGAATGAGGCAATGAGCAAAGAGTAGAAGACTCACTCTGTCAAACATGTATAGAAGGGATATAGAAAATAAAGTATTATTTTCTATATCCCTCTTATGCATGTTTGACATGTATATTAACACATATTTAAGTAGACCTAGGGCCCCAAACAAATTGGGTTGCTGACTGTGCCAGATACCGCACAAATTGAGTAAAAGATTGCACTAGAGGAAAGTATCATATTGTATGTGAACATGAAATGGAGTTGGACTGCAAGAAGATCTACTGCCCCATGGTTCAGGACAGCCTCATTACCCACAAGTAGTAAAGCCAGTAAAGTAATTATTCCAGATAAGTAATTCCAAGCAAGCCTTTACAGAGCACCACAGCACTCTTCAGCCTCTATAACTGATGCAGAGCTTCACAAAAAGTTCAGATTAGACAGGATTGAGTGAGTTTTGTTACCACTGGGTTTTGTACCCCTCGACCTGTAAAATCAGGCACTATGCTCAGTCCAACTGTAGTAGATGGAAAAGAAAATAGTTATTTATTAGCAAAGTCTAACAATGAAATAAAATAACTTTTACATATGATGGGGTGTTAGGATCTTTAGATACAAAAATAGTTATAAACTACATAATTCATAGGAAAGCTTTCCTGTGTAGCTGTACAAGAAGTGAAAAGTTCTAATAGTGGAGCTTAAGACTCAGGGTCAGATATGCATGTAAGCAGTGTTTAAAGCTAAAATGTGCTTAAGTCCATTCCTACACAGCACAGCACTTAAACATGTGCTTAAATCCCATAGCCTTTTTTTTTTTTTTTTTTTTTTAAAG
>NW_017729034.1:86537196-86570700 GCF_001723915.1 Gavialis gangeticus
TCCTTTTTTTTTTTTTTTTTTTTTTAAAGGTTGACTAATTCTAGTAAAGATGAGTTAGGAAGAAAACAAATGAAACTGTCAAAGGCGCATAAGAAAAGATTTTATCATTTTATCACTATGACCAGGCCTTTCTGGAAGTGATTATTTTCTAATTTTTAGCTACAGTTGTTTCTTGCCAGTCTCTCACTTAGAATACAGACCAAAGAAAAGAGATTCATTATGTCTTGCTGTGATTGAAAATGCTTTTTAAGAATATACCATACAGAAATCAATCTTTCTACAATTTCAAGAGCAACCTTTTTTTTTTAATTTAGCAGAGAGGGTGGTGAACTTGTAGTAGACTGCTTAGGCCTAATATCTGAACAACTGTTATACAGGTAGAGGGAGGGAAAGGGTACAACAGGCACTTTCATACAACCGCTTGGATTCGAAGACTTATTCTGAACAGCTATCCAATCTTAAAGAACAGATGAATCTCTGAACTCTGCAGCTGGAAATGATGTTGAAACAGTCAACTGCTTTCAGCACACTTATTATTTTCCTCTTTTTTCTATCCAACCAAGTAATCTTGGTAACACCACAGAGTCAGGCTTCACGCATCTATAAGCTTGTCAGGATGAAGGCAGTGTGAAGGAACCTTTTCCTATGCCATTGGGTTGCTTCCAAAATAGTTAAACATGCTGCTTAAATTAACAAGAAGGTAACTCTGCCTCCTCTGAATGTGAAGGACAATTAAGGTATTTTGGAGGATTGCTGTAGTGGAGGAATCCTAGGAGGCACAGTTCCTAGTAAGCTTTATTGTGTCTGAAGCATATTTTTCCCCTGGGGTCAGGCCAACATTTGACTAATAATCTCTGACATCTTGCGTATCATGTTATGAGTTTCTTCAGGGAAATAAAATGTTGGTCAGGTTCTTTGCAAGGTAAAATGTCAACTACAATTATGAAAACAAAGGAGCAATCCTCAGAGAAAAGTGCATTTGAAATGTTACAAGAAATTCCTAAACAGAGACAAACTTGTATATTCTCACGTCATTTATGATAGCTCAACTTGTCAGGAGGAAGCTAAATTATAAAGCTGCTAGTCACATACTGTAGGAAAAGTAATGAGAGAGTAAAAGAATTAGTAGTGATCTAACAGGAACAGGAGGTACTGAAAGTAAAAGGAAGGGACAAACATTCCAAAAAAGAGTAAATGACCCCAAGCCTTACCCTACTTTTATCTGCCTCAATGCTAATGTCCATATACAATGAATCCATCTTTAATTTTTTTAGTAAGGTATGTGGATGGCCCTTGCTGAGACCACCACTTTTTGAAACACTGCTGTTGCTAAGTATCATACAGAAAATCTAACATTTTTATGGTAAGAATATTTATATTACTTTATAAAGAATTTGGAAGCTGTGTCAGGGTCTCATAGAGGTATATGGCAGGAACAGACTTTAAATTTAACTAATGGAATATGTGCCCCGCTCTCTGAACTCAAGGCACGTGAAAACCCAGAGTAGCAAATCCAGCCTTAGTAAGTGCAGTAGGTACATGCTGTCAACCAGAGAATCCTATGGCCACCATTCAACAAAACACTACAGCAGTTATTCAAGAGTTTTCCTGAACCAGGACCTAGATTCTGAACTGTGGGAAAGATCCTGAAATTCAGTGCTTGTCTCTGAAAATTCTGCAGTTATGAGTTACCACTTTACAATTAGAATCATAGAATCACAGAAAATTAGGGCTGAAAACAGGACCATCCCCAACTAGATCATCCCAGTCAAGGCTTTGTCTAGCCGGGTCTTAAAAACCTCCAAGGATGGAGATACCACAGCCTCTTTCGGTAATCCATTCCAGTGTTTTACTACCCTCCCCATGAGGGTAATATCTAACCAAATTATATTTCTCTGTTTTTTTTATATACTCTGTATGAAATGCTGAAATAGTGCAGTTGCATTAATTTCTATTTCTTAATGATGGGATGACTTCATTCAATCCTGTGAAATCTTACCTTCTTCCCACTTCATAGGCAAGAAGGGGGACACAACAGAAAGGTTATTGTGTCTGCTGGTGCTTACTTCAAGGAAATATAATAGCTGGCAAAGCTGCAGTCAGTCATTAGCATAAAGCACTGGTTTTGAATGGCCTTCTATACATGTCTACCGGGCATTACAAAGTTGTCAATTTTGAGATAGTTTCTCAGCTCGAATTAGGTCAATGGAGCCATGCTGATTAAAAACCAGCTAAGACACTTGCCCCATGATTTTACTGTCAACTTTTTGAATCAGAATCTTAAAGCTGCTTTCCAAATTATCCTAATTGTTATTTATACTCTGAGCCAAGCCAATTTCATAAACAAATCCCTTCTAATGCCTCCCAGATTTACTTACTGAACCATGATGGAAAGGTTTTTCTCAGTCAGACTTCACTCAAGATTGTAAATGTCAGGTTTATTTAGCAATGACATTTACATTTTCCCTAAATATTTAATGTAATGCTGAAATTAATACTTCAGTATCTTTAGGACACTAAGAGACACTAAGAGATGTGTTATGGGTATTCTAGCTCAAGCTTTATTAGTCTGAGCCTTATTTGTCTACTGGGCCATGGAAGACTCAAGACCACTGTCAGTGGTCTTTGGATCAAGCCCATATACTCTATATAAATACCAAATGTCATTCTTAATGTAGTACAGTACACACATTCTCCGTGCCAGATATTTATGCTGCAATAACAACAGAGCCTACATATGTCATGAGGCTCAAATCACTGTCTATTAATGTCCAAGAAATTGAGTTATTCTACTACCCCACCCCCCAAATCCCTTTATGTGAGAGTACTCCCCAACAGGTTTCCATTTCAAAGTATTGACATTTATGTAAATCTGTTCTCTCTTCCAAAATATTTTGAGTTGCTTTGAGTTGAGAGTTCAAGATGCAGAGATGCTTATGCACAAACTGATATGACAACTAAAATAACACTCGTATAAGTACTTAGCCATATCACTGGCTTATGGATTTTTTTAATTAATCGGTTCGGGATCTGGAATTAACTGGTATTTCGTATTTCTACCTGACTCTAAACAAAACATACAGCTCCTGGACATAGGACCCAATGGAGCAAATCATAGTTTTCTATCACTATTATTAGTATTTTATGTACTTTAATCAATTTCAGACCCCTGGGTCTATATAGTCCATAGCAAGGGGGCGCAAGCAGGGCAACTGCCCCAGGTGCCAAAGCGAAGGGGCAGTGCCCAGCCAAGGTGGGGCACGGGATGGAGCTGTGAGCAGCTCATTTGGGGGGGGAGGGGGCCAAGGGTGGTTCCCACCACTGCATGCACTCCTGGGCAAGCATGGGGGGGCATGTGCCCCCTGGATCTGTGCGTGAGATGAGGGTTGGCTGCTGCTGCGGGCTTTGCCCCGGGTGCCAAACTTCCTTGCTACAGTACTGGGTCTATATACAACTTTAGTCATTCAAAGCTTCCTGCACACCCCTCCTCCAACAGGGAGAACAGGGACAAGCTTGGCTAGTTAAGTATTCTTTCCCAGTGCTCTTTAATGGAAAGGATTCAGTAGACCAAACCTGGAAGTTTTCAACATGGCTAGAATGACTAGAGGAACTTCCAAACTGAGTTCTAAGAAAGGCCCAAGCTTCCCAGATCTATTTCGAAAAAGAACAGGTGTCTACAGTGGAGGTTTGAAGACTATGAACTCAGTTGCCCATCACCTGCCCATCCCTTTCCCCTCCTCTACTCTAACTCTTCTACTTTCTTCTCCTCTTAGTGCTTTCTCTTTCCTCATATCTTCCTTCTTACCTTCTGCACTCACCTCTTCATTTCTTTTATTCTCTCATTCTCCATTGTACCCATCCAATTCCAAACTTCCACAGTATGGATGCATGCGTCTGACTTCAAGCTGAATTCTTGCTTGAATATTGCTTCCCTTTCCACTGTTTTTTTTAATATTATTGTTCTTTTTAGAAAATAAACTTTTGAGGCCTGAGACATGGTTCATAAACTGATCCTGGTCCAAACCAGAATTACTGCGTATCACCTGAGTCATGAATACTCTTCTTATTGCTACTAATTAAAAGTAGGAAGCTCTTACATAATGCAAACCAGTTCAACACCCCCTCCAAATCAGTATGTTTTTTCACATATCAAATTTGTTGCTTTAGGTTGAAGGGGTTAGGAAAGGATGTTATATCACATCCTACATATAGTACTGTACGCCTAGTTGAAGTGCACGATGGGGTTTTCCTTTTTTTCCCCCAGTGTGTGTTTTACTAATGCAGCCAGAAGGATATCTTATTACATGGACCAGTGGCCTCATTTGGCATGACAAACCACATGTTCTCACATTTGAATTTTCCATATATTTTAGACATCAATAAATACAAAGGAAATTGCTCTTCCATGATATCAATGGGGAAGAGGAAACTTTCGACAGGAAAACAGCTGCAATTTCATGCATCAATTTTGTTATGATTTCTGGTTAAATTGGCCAAGGAGGCAAATAAGCTGACACTGACTATGACATTTAAGAAGAAAAGAAAACGTGCAAAAGTAAAAGCCAAATGGAAAAAAACAAATTCCTTAACCCTCAATCCTTTCTAGCATCAATATTTTTATTTACTTCAAAACAATGTAAATTTCCTTGCATTCTTTAGAGGACATGGTAAACCCTGCTTTCCATAAAGTTAAAAAAAAATAATGTCTTAAATGTCAAATTTGAGGCACAGCATGATGAAAACTAGATGAGAATTCAGGCTATGATAATAAGATAGCAGGAAATTAGACTGTAACCAAACACTGTTTAAACATGATTGCTCTGTAGAGCAAAACTTAGCAATCAAAGAGAAGAAAATGCATATTGAAAACATTTTGACTTTATGGATCCCAGCCAAAAAGGGAGGAATTCTGGTGTATTTATAAATGAATCCTACAGCTGCTTAGAGTCTTCATCATGGTCCTCGAAGGAAACACATAACATAATTAGTATGGGGTGACTATGCAAACAAGTTGATGTAGTGTTAGTCAAGTTATTGCTACGTCAACAGGTATGTCCACGTATTTGACTAAGCCCAGCAAAAGCAAGATTTCTCAGAAGACAGATTTGAAGAGTGGTGTGACAAAATGCCACCTGCACTGATGCACTGGGGATTAAATCAGGGACCCCTGGAGCTCACCTCTAACTAGTGGCTTAAGAGGGCCAAGGAAGATCAGCCACAAATGGAGACCTTTTCTGGAAGCTATATTTTAGGCAAACCTAAGTTACTGGTGTCAGTGTCAGGATGACATTTAATGCCCTAGCATATAGAGGAAATGAGACTAGACTGGGTGCTTAACCCCAGCCTGGGGGCCAGATCTAACCCGTAGTGCCATGCAATCTGGCCCACAGACCTCCCTACGAGTCTAAAAAATTGGCAGTAGGGGAGTGGCCAGAAAAGACCTTTAAAAATCTAGTCCAATGGTACTCAACCTTTTAGCCAAATGAGTGGTGTGGGACAGATTTGTGGGCTGGATTGGGCTCTATCTGCCAGGATCCCCTGCTGCTCCCCTGCTGCCAAAATTTTGGACCTGTGGAGAGCCCCATGGGCAGGAAAGTGTGGCTCTGCATGCAAGGGTGTGGATCCCCATCCCACAATCACAGCATGCAGGGCTGGGCAGGGAGCACATGTTGGGAGGTGTGGGCTCCTAGGGACCAATCCTAGCATGCAGAGCAGCACAGGACCCCAGAAACCAATGCCAGTTAATGGGGGCTTATGCTGGCAAGTTAGACCAGGCAGGGGGTGTACAGGGTCCTGATCCTGGCACATGGAGCCTGATCCCAGCATGCTGGGGTGGCGCAGGGCTTGGGGCCTACCCTTCAGGGTGGGGCCCACTCTGACACACAGAACTGCCCCACACCACTCAACTGTCCAAAAGGTTGAGCACCACTGGACTATGTGATTTAATGGTCCCTTCTGCCTTACACTCTGCAAATCTGAAGTTGCAAAGAATATTACAGAACAAAACAACAATTTGAATTTTTTCTGGTTGCCACATGGGCTTCAGAGAGCACACACAAATCACACGATGATTCTTTCCTACTCAGTGGCCAAGCAGTACTGGGAGGAAGAAGAAATAAAAAGGCTTTTGTGTAAATAAGGATGCATGCAAAAGATGCACCAAGCCAGAATATGAACTGACACAGACTTTTTTCTTTTAATCATTCCTCTCTGTGAATGGATGATAGATCAAATGTAAATCTGGGGAACAATGTAACTCTATTGCTTTGTGTGCAAGAAACAGAAAGCTGTCATATGACACTGCAGCAGAAAATGCATTTGGTGTTAATCTGAGCTGTTTCAAAAACATAGGAATAGCTCATACTAACAGCAAAATACAGACTCTGCTTCTAGTCGCTTGTTTTAGGATGAAAAACTAGTCCTAACAGCATCTTCCAAAACTAGGATGAGGAAAAAACTAATGACAACTGAAATAAAAATTCAATTTTTTTCTGACAGTTAAAGGATCTTGTCAGAGATGAGAGAACAGGAACCAAGAAATTACCCAAGATTTGCCTAACTGTGTCAAAAATGGTCAAACTTCCTTTCAAACTATATTGAATATCTAAAGCCAACAGTATACATATGCCTGGAGAACAGCACAGAAGGGGCTCTCTTTGTAAGTATAACAACTTTAATTCAAACTGCTTCATACTGGCAAACAAATCTTTCGTATCAGAGCTCCAGACTTTAAATTGGAATAAAAGATATTCCCTGGAATATTATTCCAGGGAAACTCATTAAAACTATTAAGGAAGGTATACCAATATTAAATGTAAACCATGCTTTATATTCAGAACATAAAATTACAAAGCAAAAGAGCAAGTAACCATTATAATTTGCATAAATATTAGTACATAGAAAATCTCATCTCCATTTGAAATTACTGGAGAATATTCATAGCCTCTATCATAGTCTTAACTCATACCTGGAAAAATTTAGCATTCAACATCAAAAATAAAAGTAGGAAATGAAATAGCAAAGATTTATTGTTTCAAAATATTTAACAAATGTGGGCAAAATATGGGGAAGAAAGGCAAAGACAAAGCTGTAGTTCTATTTTCCATTTTTCAATTTCAAAGGCTGATTTAAAAAAATGTGTCTGGGTATTAAAACACAAAACTTGTCATTATGCACATGTAATTTTCCTTGGTTTGCAGTTCTATGCAAAATTAACCGGTTTTGCATGTGGAACTACATGCTTTCTGAAATAACAGAAATAATTTTCAAAATACAGTCCTCAGTTACCTAATTAACTCCTACGAAAGATAAGAGAAGGAAAAAAAAAGAGGATAGAAAAAGAACAGTAATTACTGAACATTGTAAAAACTACACAAGGCGTAACAACAAAAGTATAGTATAGCATGAATGTAAGCTTTCTTCAAGCTCATTCCTTTTATAAAGCTATAGCATCAGGAGTGCTAATCTGCCAACCAAATCCTAATGTTAGTTTACAGAATTAATGAAATGAAATTTTATGCAACTCATGGATACTTCTGATTATAATGACGCATTAATGTTACTTGATATAATTTGAAATCTGTTGACAGAGATGCAGAACATGCAAAACAATAAGAAAATGTTGTTAATAATCCTATCTACTGCAGTCACCGTGAACAACCAGATAGATCTAATGTATTCTTGCTCTATGTCTTCCATTAAGAATCTCACACCAAACAAAGAAATAAACTACGACAGAATGTAAATTCAAAGACAAATTTTGTTCTTTGGGTTGTACATTTTTGGGAGATGTTTTTGATTATTTATATTCAAGTTATAAATCAACCACTTATTTATGGCTTAGCTGACTTTACGTAGATGCAAAACGTAATAAGCTATTATATTAATTAAAAAGTTAATCAGGAAAAACAAATACCAGAAGTGGTACTATTTTATCAGTTTCTTAAGTTTAACAGAAAATATCTAGGAAACTGTCTCCATTGGAGTCTCATGATTAATTAGTCATTAGGAAGATGCCAAATTGTGGAAATTAATTTTGCTAGTAGCTGCAAGGGGAATTCTCACATTGCTTCTTGGTGTTTTCCAATAGAAAAGTAGCTATTTTGTTTTAATTTCTCAGCTACAAGCTAATTAAAAAATCCAAACAAATATTATGAATTTTGGAGAATAGTCAAGGTATTTCCAACCAGACTTTGGTAAAGCCGACTACATATTGGGTCTGAACAAGCCATGTACCTTGAAAAAAAAATTAAGGTTAGTTATGAGTATACACGTTTTTGATTATAATAGAAAGGCATTCCTTTACTTGAATAGGTTTTCGTTCTTCCAAAATCTGAATACGTTCTGTATGTATAGTTAGTTCAGTTTTCTCTAGTACAGAAAGTTTGTTTTATAAAAGTATATCTCTAGTTACCTGTCTATGTAATGTTAGTATTCCATACTGAATACTTATAGCATCTGAATGCCTACTACATAAAATCAGCAACAGCAAGTCCCCCATTGGATTTCACAGAAAAATGATCAAAAAATATGGTAGCCAATATATCCAAAACAGAAATAATATCTACACATCAAAGTCTGCAAGAAACTGCAGCCCAGAAAGAACACAAAACTGTTAGAAACAGCCAGTAAATCAGTACTCACAGGTATACAATATTCCACCATTGGGTAATGTAATTTATGCCCTTTAGCTGTCCGGCCAGAAAAGAAACAGCTTTGGCAGACATCATAGTTGAAATGTTTCAGGCTCCGATACCTGTAGAGATGTTAAGCAAAGTGATTAAGAGCTCCCAAAGTTTAAATACTATTATTTACTTACTGTTAAACCTCAGAAGCTAAATTAGTTTTCTTTATCTGTGATCTTAAAAAACTGGAGAGGAAATTGCTTTTTGAAATGGGGTAACTTCACTTGACTCTGATGCCTTTCAGCAACAGCACTACCAGGAGACACTGGGTGCATTTACATGTGCCATTAAGGCAACATGATAAAACTCTGGCACAGCTCATACCAGAGTCAGCTGCTCCTGGGTGCAGTGTCTGCATGTGTACCTCGGAATGCAAAAGTTTGAACCAGGATGGAGCAATCCTGGGCTGACAGGGGATCCAGGGGGCCAGCTCCAGGCGGCATCACTGGGCAGTGGGGGGGCTGGCTGAGGCACAAGGGTGCTAAAGTGCAGGGCTAGGCAGGAAGCCTAGCCCTCATGCCCCAGCCAGCCTCTATCACCATCTACGCATACATTTCAGCACACGTAATTACTCTGCCATAGGGCAGTACTGACCCAGATGGTACTATCCTATGGCAGTGTTAGTTAATTTACTGCACCCTAATACCAGTGCACATGTAGACACTGACACTTTACTGCGAAGCCAATTAGTCAGCTCTGCAGTAACGCACACATATATATGCACCCACTGAGTTTGTAAAGCTAAGGTCAGAAATCACTAGGTAAGTGCATGCATATATTAGAGTAGGAGTTACTATACTCTATACATACTATACTATAAAGAAGGTTTTAGTCTAGTATAGCAGGATGCTGACCGATGAAGCAGCCTGGATATCCAAGAGCCTGCTAGGATGCTGACCTACGGAGCAGCATGTTGCCTGTATATCTAAGAATTTGTGGAACAGAAAGCATTGCAGAGTACAGCCACACAAGCATGAAATAAGGGGCTATAATTTTACAATGTACTTCTAAAATTTCTTATAAAAATTTGCTATGTTTAGCTTTAAAAAATATAAAGCATTTTTGCACATGGAGGTGCTGCAGCACTGGGCTCTTTGAAAAGCACCTGGTGCTGAGATGTGAGCAGCTGTATAAGCAGCAAAATGCGTGTCAGCACGCAGAAAATGGCAGCGGTCCACTAAAACACCTTGAATGCGTTTTAGTTCAAAAGTGCATCGCTGCCATTTTCTCTGTGCTAACATGCATTTTGCTGCTTATACAACTGCAAGCGATGCAGCGCGGTGCACTTCAGTTTGCATGAGAAGCAGACTCGATTAATTGAGCCTGCCGTGACGCATCCCAGCATGAAAAGTATGTGTATAAATGCCCACAGTATTACAGAAGTCCATCATAGCAATCTTTCTGCAAATATCCATTGTTTTTTACCTCTTCCTTTGCACAGCAGCATAATGTAGGAACAGCAGTTAAGAGAGACAGAAAAAAAGACAATATTGCAGGGCTAAATTTTGGATCAGGCACAGTAAGGGGTTATGCATCAATAACCTTCTGACTACAATACTCCCCCTGCCCCTCCTTGCCGGCTACGCGTTTTAGGAAGGACTAGCAGCCAGCAGCAAATTCAAAAAGCAAGTTACAACCCTTTCCTTTCCTCTCTTCCCCACCATGGTTTCTTGCCTGTACTGGTTAGTTAGCACAGGGGTGTAGCTAAGGGTTCAAAAAACCTACTTACTCTTGTGGACTGATAGCTAAGGTTTACAGGCCTTGCACAGGAGTGTAAGGGAGTTCTAACCTATCCTTATGCTCATGGGGTAGGGCGGGGGTCAGTCTATGTCAAACTGGACCCTCATTTAGTGGAAATGTAAGCAATCACATGAACAAACAAGCAAAAAATAGTCTCCATAAATACGTTGCATATCTCCTATGTGCAGTGATGAAAGGGCATGGATATTTATTGATATGCAGTATCAGAGTACTTAGGGTCTGCATTTATAACTCTTTCCTTTTCTTTTCCCTATGTTCTAAGACTTCCGAGCCACAAACTCCCAGAAAACAAGTCTGCAGTAGCAAAGGTTACCTGCAGAGGCAAAGCAGTGCCTCTCCATAACCAGGGCAGTCACGCAGTGCCTGGTGCAGCACCACTCCTGCTGATTGTCACTATGATCAGTCTTCACTATGGAAATGGCTGGTTTTGTGACTCCACAAAGACGGTGATTGGGGCTGCTGCTCTGGTCATCCCCCTCCGTTACTGGTTATCTGATTTTTTGGCCCAGGTTGCAAGAAGATAAAATGTAGCTGCAGACCTGGAATTTTTGAATTTATGACCAAGAAGCAAGGCTTTTTTGTGATATCTTTTCTTGTACTGAGCATAAAGTGGGGGGAGAACTGTCGGAGAGCTGTTTCCATGGTTAATTTGTGATTTTAGGCTTGTAGCTTTCAATAATAAAAGCAGGTGTTAACTAAAAACACAGAATTCCTCTATATATTAGTTGCCACACACCTATCCTGTAGGAAACATTCCAGAGTAGAAATGAGAGTGAGAGACTACCCATGTGCTGAGTGACATGTGGGTGTTCATCAATAATAAAAAGTCATGGCAAACAGTCTGCACCTGGAGTGGATTGTGTAACAGTTTAAAAACCTGAAATGGATATTGAAAAGATCTAGTTAAAAGAAAAAAACAACAAGAAGATTCAGCTGAGATCTAGGGGGTAACTTTGTCCTGGAGTCTATTTTTAGAGTTATGTGACAACATGATCTAGTGTAGTATTTATGCCTCAGAATATGCTCCTATCCAGCAGAAAGGTAGAGACAAATGCAATCCATAGCGTTTAGAAGCACAGAAGCTTCATATTCCAGTTTGTCTAAAAGCAGTATTTTCCTTATGACTAAGCTACAAGGCATAAGGACTTTCTCCCCCAGCACTGCCCCACTCCTCATCCTCTCTCTCCCCTATCTCTTGTCTTTTGGATTCTAATTTTCTCCTCCTTATGCTTTGCTTTCTGCATGTCCTTCCACAGCAGCTGATAAAGTGAAATTGGGATCATGAAAGTCTGTGCTCTTTATATGCATATACCTTATTTAGTTAGTCTAGAAAGGCTTGTATTTACCCTGCCTTTTGACTGACTTCAACTAACCCAGCTAACTACCACTCTAAGCTGCAAGTGTCATTCTAGTTGAAAAGAAAGTTGGCTTTCATAGAAACATTAAATGGAGAACTAGAGCAAAAGAAGGTGCCATTAAATAGAAATGGGGAAAATAAACTCACTCACAACCACTGTACTTTGTTAGAAAGCACCCAAGTTAAGAGAGTATTTATACATATTTTGGCTATTGTTCATTTTTAAAGTATACCTAATATTAAAAAGCGTCGATATGATCCAGGTTTGAAGTGATCAGACCAGTTTCCTATTGTCATATAATTTTTATCATTTCCTACAATCTTACCCAGCTTTAATGTCCTTGTTGGACATTTACTCACCGTGTAGGCAAACCTTGTGAAAGACTATGGGTATCTTTACACATAACTCCAGGGCTGGGGAGGCATTTTAATTACAGTAGCTGTCAGGAGCCAGTCTAATTAAAATGTCCACAGTGCCTTGTGCATCCAGCGTGCCACACTTCAAAATGGTGGTAGGGACGCTCATTCGATGAGCTTTAATTAAAGCGCCCCTGCTGCCTTTTTAAACCATGGGGATGTTAAATACATGAGACACCAAAGCTTCTGGGGTGTTCTAATTAAAATGCTCCCACAAACTCAATTAACTGAGCCTGCTTTGACACGTTCCAATTTGAACATGTTGGCACAGGCGTCAGGCATGTGTACAGGTGCCCTATAATTCTACAGATTGTTAAGTTGTGTCAGGGATTTCTATCCTTTTAAAAAAAATTGGATGTACTGATGGTATACAACACCTTTTATGAATTTGAATGAAATGATTTAATGAATTCTTTGTATTAAGAAATGTAAGATATGTAAGATATAGCTTTACATTTATGCGTAAACCACATTAGTCTGGCGTTTTTTTTAAGTCTATTAAATACAGTAACGCCAAACCTAAGTATTCCAAAACCAGGAATTAGGCTCACTGAAACTATAAAGCGGTCTTAAAAATAATGATTTTGTTTTCTAGTGTTTGAACTGTTAGGGTACACTCAAGCTATATTTTCAGTGTTGTCTAAGCAAGCATGGAGGTCAATACTGTACTTAAATGAGAGACAAGATCACTTGTCTCCAATAGATAGGGGCTTTCAAAACATAGCAAATAGGGAGATGGCAATGTTTAATTTTATTGTCCGGTAATTTAAGGTCCTTTTCTTGACTAGGCTAGAAGGAAGCAGAAATCTTCACAACAGGAACGTTGAAGGAGTAAATATGTTAAAGATTGGGAGGCAAAGCAAACCTTGGCTTCCTAGGTAATCTAAGACAGAAGGCAAAGGAAAGCCATCCTACCTAACCAGCCCACAATTACACAGGCATTTATCTGCCTTGAGGTGTATGACACATATGAAAGCAAGGTAGATGTGTACCTTATAGACAACCTAAATAAGATTGATATAGAGTCCAAGCTTTTGTGAACTCCAGCATCTGATGAAATCACAATCTGACAAAGTGTTCTCCAGTTCACAAAAGCTTAGGCTCTACACAGATCTTATTTAGTTAGTCTGTATCAGGGTTGGGTAAAATAAAGCCCACAAGCCAGATCTGGCCTGCCAACTGATTAGATCTGGCCCATGGGTGGGCACCCACCAAGGGAATGGATCTGGCCCACAGGTAGGTGGCAACTCCAGCAGTCACATGGTGCTGAGTGGCTGAGGATGTTTCTGGAATGCCAAGTGCTCTCTCTCTCTCTGGGTTGGGGCTGCTACCAGTTTGGAAGCAGAAGCATGAAACTGCCCACAGCTGTAGCACCCCTGCCAAGTCCAGACTCAAGAGTTTCTGGCCACATCCACCTAAGTCCACTTATTCTGTGTAAAGCATAAATATGAATATACACATTTTTCTTATTGCGCAGCTTATTTATTGCTGGTGTCTACAAAGCATATTCATACTTCATTCACTAGCAAGACACCTAACAACCACTTTATTGGTATGCCCGACAGTCATAGAATCTTCTGAAGTTCACCAATGCCACTGCAAAGAGAGAGAAAATGATCTGAATCAAGAGACTTAGGACATAGGAATAAGATCCAAATTCTGACTGTACTGTAGAGGGAAACCAATTTGCAGAGGAGAAAGCAAAGAGGTGAGAATATGTTTTTGTTTTTAAAAAAATCGGATTACATAAAACCCTATACACAATTTGACTCTTCTTACCTAAAGCCAACAATTGGGCATTCTTTACAGATGTTACATTTGGCCTGGTGTTTTGCTGTTTCTGCAGCTGCCACGCGGTGTAGAACTGGTAGCCATACCATAGACTGTGGTTCCAAATGCATCCAATCTATAAACTGCTTGACGCCAATTTCCGGCTTATTGTGATTCTGATGAAGGAAACCAAAGACAACAGTAAAAACCTCAAAGATGCAGATTTTTTTTTTCTATTTCATTTTAAACCAAAATTTAGCTTCAGCTCAACAAATTAGCTCTGACCTTTTCCAGGTCAAGTCACTGCACAACACATCGAAAAATACGTAATAAAAATGTTCCTCATAAAAGTTCAAACAGGAAAGAACAATTAAGGCAGTCCAGCTGAAAAAAGGAAGGGGAAAAACATTGAGGAGGGGAAAGAATATATCAAAAAATGATGACCCGTAACAAAAATATGTTTAAAACAGAAGCACACCAGAAGTAGGAAGTAGAACATTAGGAGGAAGCAAAATTTCCACATCAGGAAAGGTATACTTGCCTACTAATATAAGGTGGGTCAGTTCAGTGAGAAATCCTCAAGCAAAAGTTATTTAATAAAGCCTGAGGATCCTGGGCATCCTTTCTTTAATAAAGAAAGCCAATGTAGTTATTCTTTTATTAAGATGTTAAATCTAATTTAAAAATTAGATTAAAATAACACTAAAATGAAAATCTGCCACTTAGCAGGCAGCTGATACAAGGAACACAGGGCAGCTAAAAATATCACAGTTGTTCTAAGTGGCAAGCAAACGTGCCACTGCATCCTGAATAGGTTGCAACCAATGGAGGAGCCTTGTTAAAGTGGAATTACATTAATCATATTTCATGTTCATAAGGATGCATGGTGTTGTCCTGATATAAGTGCAGGACAAAGAAGACAGGACCTAAAAATATAACTCTTAATCCATACTGCGTGATCGAAGTGACACCTGAATTCTTTACCAGTAAGCAGAAACATCAAGAAAGAGCTGTAACCTCCACTGAGAGTTTTCGTTTCACACAGCTAAAAATGAACAAGCTCTGACACATCATGCTGCAAGTATGTAAGCATTCTTAGAGAGCACAAACTGAACTTGCAAGGTCCAGCAGAGAAGACAGCTGTAATGTCAGTACAAACTTAACAATGATGCCCTACTCTGTGTTGTAAAGATTACCTTGCCAGGGGGCCTTTATATATATCTGAACAGCTTCAAAGACAAATCAAGGATAGGACAGACCTCTGAGGGACAACACATCAAATCCAGTAGTGAGGCACAAAAACTCTTTTCCATCAGCTGAGTGCCCTCTTCTAGATGCAAACTGAGCCACTTGCAGCCAGGGACAGGCATACTAACAGTATCCCTCATTCATTGAAACTGTGATATAAAAAAGCTTAGAAAACATCCAGTGTTGTTTAATTGACATCTTGAACTCCATCTTAATCTAGAAAATAATTTGTGCCCTTGACTAAAACAGCCTCAACTCCAAAATGAAATCCAAAAAACACAGGGGGAATTCTACCACTTCGACCTTCTGAGAACGGTTTAGCCCTGACAAACCTCTCAAAACTCAGAATTGATAACAAAGGGATAAAACAAACACCTACCACTGGGGGTGGAGGGGCAGTCCTGGAATCTGCTATTCAAACAGGTGAAAGGAGAGATGTTGCTTCTCTTAGGGGAGCTCCCCAATATTCTCTTCCATAGGATTTAATAAAATCACGATACTATTAAATGTCTAACATACCACTTAAGTATCTTAAACCATGGTGACTTTTTAAATCCCTATAAAATTTCTGACATTGCTCAGAGGCAGCCACATTCACAAAAACAATAAACGTAACCAACACAATTATCACCATAGAACAGACACGGCCTTGGGCAACCTTTACAACTTGTGAACTTGGTTGTGTTCCATTCAAATTCTCATTTTTCCATTCTCATTTCTCCAATATTCCCCAAAAAGGCAGACATTCCCTGCAGCCTGATTAACCCCCTGCATGTAGCAAGAAGCTGAACTGCAGGCAACTAGAAAGCCTTGTTCTATGATCTGCCTGTTGCATAAAGACTCCAGACATGTAAATGACTACGTTACAAACACTGTGAAACTGCCAGCTCCCTTGTCAAAAACCTAACACTAAGTAATTTCCTGATGTGCAGGGTCAAAATTACTATCAACAACACTCCCCTGCACTGCTGAGATCAACTTTTGTTGCAACAAGGGAAATCATGTTGTTCTCAGACTATAAGGTTGCCTAGAAAATGTAAATCAGGATAATTAACTACTACAAAAAGTTTTAACAGGGTTGTGGGCTGCCAAGACTGCCATAAATATAAGTTTCAAAATACTTTCAGATACAATCCGAGTCATTGATGTTTTCCTACAGTGTTAAGTGAGTTGTAGAAGCTGCATTTTAACCATAACCTTAGCAGCCTGTTTATCAGAATATGTACATTTCTGATTAAAACTTAACTCAAGAATCACACTTTTAAATATCTGTTCTACTTTTATGTGCACTTTAAAAGGAAAGTTCAGGACTGCCCTGGGCCTTCCAGCTTGGCCACTATGTAGGTAATATCACAGTATATTGGGTGCCTGTAGATGTGCGGGGAGGTTGCTCTGACATGTTGCAATTACAGAGCGTGGGAGCAGACTTGATTAATCAACTGTGTTGGAACGTGCTAGTTAGCATGCTCCAGCAGGCTCCACATCTCATGTATTAGCATCCCTGCACTTCAAAATAGTGGCCGGGGCACTTTAACTGAAGCTCGTTCAATGAGTTTTAGTTAAAGAGCCCCCACTGCCATTTTGAAGCACTGGAATGCTGATACATGAGACACTGCAGGTACTTCAGAGGGGCTCTCAAAGCCGCTCCAATTAAAGCAGCCCCTCCACCCCTAGAGCACGTGTGCAAATGCCCTTTAATGCTATTTACATATATCTAACGAAGAAAGCACAGCTTTTTTTTTGGGTCTAAGTGAAGTAAATAAATAAAAAAAGATCAGGGGAGGGTAAAATCTAAGGCCAAACTTTTAAACCTCCATTGCCTAAATTTAGGGACCAAAGCTCATAATTAAGAGCGCAAATACAAGTGGTAGGATTTTCAAGCTGATAAGAGTGGCTGCAGCTCCCACTGATGACAGACAGCACCCTACATCATATACAAGCAAGAAATCAAACTCTGTGTTATGTAGATCATAAGAGAGAGAGAGAGAGAGAGAGAGAGAGAGAGAGAGATCTGTTTTAGATGATTTATTGATGCAATTTCTGAATGTATAAAAATGTTTTAAAAAGGCAGAAAAATAAACAGATACGCATCAATATAGTGAGAAAGGCCATTGTTGATCTTACCTGTTGAAAGCAGCTACGAACACTGGGCTCAATATTACTGCCACCAAAAGCTGCTACTTCTCCAAGTTGCCGGGGGATCTGGATGGCATCATGAAGGAGGAGGCCAAGCTGCCTCTGGTCACACATTTCTGAAGGCCCTGCCACTTCCTTAAAAAGATCTGTAACAGATAATAGTCAGTGGTTCATATGGAAAAGTCATTTTAGTCTCAGTCTGTCCTCTCTTCTTTTAATTTATTTCTGTTTCCTACTCCAAATGTAATTACTCTGGGTCCTACTGCAGCTTCACCTATGGTGGTTTTACCAGAATGTAGCTGAATTAATGTTAATAGAGTTGTTCCCAACTTACGTTAGTGTAACTGAGAACAGAATTCAACTCAGTAAGTGTAGATTATATTGCTGTTTAACACTTACATTGTTTTCTATATTACCACTGGAAAAATTCAATGCATCTGACATCAACATTTCATTCCATGCTAAAACTGGAGCTATCAGTAGAGTAGTTGAGAGTGGACACACACTTGTATCTGAACTGAGAGAAGAAGAGAAGTGTACATCATAGCTGGTGAATGAAAAAGTTTAAGATGAGAGCACCAGGAAACTGGTCAATCTATTACTTCTTGCATGTGACATTAGTTACACAAAACTTTCCCTTGACATACAGCCCCAACACTGATCCCATTTTTTTTTACTTTCTATCCACCTAAACCACAAGTCAAGATGTTGTGGAGCATCATTGGGATTACTGGAATGGTTGTGAGAAACGAAAAATTCTGCTAAAAGGCCAGGAAAATCATCCTGATGGTATGATTGACTGGGCAGTGGAAACACTGGATAGTACTCCTCCTGAATCATACAAAATCAGGTGACACAAAATCTATGAAATATTTTGTACGAAATAATTTTGCATCTATTATAGGGGATGGATTAGATGTAAACCTGGCAGGACTCTTCTATTTCTCTTGTATACAAGATCTACCCCCCGGACATAACTGCTTTAGCTGGAAGTTTCTGCCTAAACGATAAGCTAGAAAACTGCTAACAAGATGGATATTTAAATTATTATTAAAACTTGAGAGGTAACAGCTGCCAAAAAAAATTGAGCAGTGAACAAATTTAAGAAATATTTTCCCCAGGTGTTTGAATTCAGGTTCAGGAAGTGTACTGTTTTGTATAAGTTCATTTTCCTACAGTGTGTGATTGACTTGTGGACCTAATTGCTACAAGATGTTGTAGAGACCTGTCATTTAAACAAGGTTCAAAAGAGGATTGGACAAACTTAGGCGGGATAGGTGCTGTCGCAGATATTGAACATAATAGGGGGTACAACCTACAAGTCGGAACTTCCCAGGCCTCTAAATGCTGGAAGCTGTAACAGAATGAAGGCAGAGGAAAGATCAGCCTGGAAAGCCCCTCCTTAGCATCTGCTCTCTGTCTCTATGAGATACACGATCTGGCCTGATGGATTTGTGGTCTGACCCAGTTCTTATATTCTTAAATAGGAAAAATAAGAATAAAATAAGAAAGCTTGAATTAAGCAGAAGCTATCATCAGAGCAGTGCTGAAATGATTATCTGGCTCACTTTGGTATTCAAGAACAGTCAAAATTCAAGGCTCAGTAGTAGGTTTACAGATTCACCTACGATAAAGACAGTACTTCTTAAACAGTGATTTTTATTAATGTATCTCTTTTTTGCATTTTGATTTCCAATTTGGAAAATCTGTGACACCTTTTTTTCTTCCACAATCTTTAATTCAATTTGTGATTTCTACAGTTCTGTACTTCCAAATTCAGTCACTAGGACACGTCACAATCTTTTAAACATTGACCGTATGTCTTACAACCTCATTTAATATTTTGCCAGAAACACAACAACCACTGGAAATAAATGTTATTTTCCTCCTAGTTGTGCTTAATGAACCTCTGTCCCCTAGTCTGTGCTTAAATTGAGGTCTTTGATACTTTGTAGTTTGAGAAAATCCATTTATGCAGATTCCTATTCTCTTTACCTCTATTATCAAAAAAGGCTATAGTAGTTTTGTAAGGACAATTAAAAATCCAAATTTAAAGCATTTCCGATGGCAAAGCACAGAGAACCTGTCCACATTTCAAACACTTTTCATTGCTCTCCTTTCTTCCTTTTAAATTATTGTCAACTCCTTCTTCATTGGAAAAAATGCTTTAAAACTGTATAATCTAAGGGAAAGCAGATACAAACTGATTTATTTTATTGAGACCCCCCCACTTATTCATCAAACAAGCACCTTTTATGGGGTGTTTAGCCCTTAGCAAGAGTGAGATAAAATCACTGCCAAGAGCACTAGTGTTGTCTGGACTGTGCTTGTGTTAAAAGCCATATCCCAGGTATTCAGTCCCAGGCAGTTTCTTGAGAACTGCAGTGATTTTTGCAGCAACCTGCTGAGAGTGTTTGTCACAGGAGGAGAGAAACTGATTAATCGTTCACAGAGGATCCCGCAACTCCATAGCATGAGCCTCCTCCAAAATACACTCTGAAGGATGAAAAACACAAAACTAGAAATGCAGAGGAAGCCTTAAGCTAATTTGAAATTTGAGGTCAAGCAGGACTAAGTGCGTGCTTTATTGGAAAAGACTCTGAAAAAAATATCACAGCTGATTGGCACCTAGTATCTCATTCCACCTAAAGGCAACCTTTTTCCCCTCCCAAAAAGAGCCATAAAAATCACAGCTGACCCATATGTGGGGCTGACTATATGCCTAGTAGGAATGATACAGTAGTGCACAGAGCATGCACAGAACACTTAAGGGCTGTAGAGAAGAGGATCCTGCATCGTACTCTTAAGGGTTCCACATAGAGCCACCTGTCGCTGGGTGGTAGAGGAGAGGATGATCCCAGGCTAGCCTGTGTTCTGCAAAGGATCATCTATTTTGGTCTGGCTGCAACAAAGTAAAGGGATGAAACTGCCTGGGAATGCCACAATGGCTAAGTGATGCAGTGCCCAGATATCCATCTGGTCTGCTCCATAAGAGTGGAGGACAGACAAGGGTAGGAGCTCAGAAATTCTAAGAGGTAGGGGACTTTCAAACTCTATCTCCAATGCAAGGATCATGGAGCTTGGAAGTCTGGAGTCCTGAGCTCTGGAGCAAGTCACCCCTAAGAGCCACAGAGCCATGAGGTGAGCAGAAAGGAAGAAAAGCATGCAATTTCAGCAGTGTGGATGCTCACAAAAATTAAAATGGGTTTAAATGTTCATAGATTCATAGATGCTAGGGTTGGAAGGGACCTCACAGGATCATCAAGTCTGACTCCCTACCAGCGGCAGGAAAAAGTGCTGAGATCATATGACCCCAGCCAGGTGCTTGTCCAGTCTCCTCTCGAAGACCCCCAAGGTAGGGGAGAGCACCACCTCCTTTGGAAACCTGTTTCAGATTCTGGCGACCCTAACTGTGAAGTTCTTTCTGATGTCCAACCTAAATCTACTCTCTATCAGGTTGTGGCCATTGTTTCTGGTTATTCCAAGGGGTGCTCTGGTAAACAGTGCATCTCCTATTCCCTGATGCGCCCTCCCCCTCCACCCCCCTGGTGAATTTGTATACTTCCACAGGATCCCCCCTCAGCCTTCTCTTGTGGAGGCTGAAAAGGTCCAGGTCCCTCAGTCTTTCCTCATAAGGCCTTCCCTGCAAGCCTTTAACCATACGAATGATCCTCCTCTAGACCCTCTCAAGGTTGTCCACATCCTTGAATTGTGTCACCCAGAATTGGATGCAGTACTCTAGTTGTGGCCTGACCAGTACAGCATATAGAAAGGGAGCATCACCTCCCTGGACCTGTTCGTGATGCACCTACTAATGCATGACAAAGTGATGTTAGCTCTGCTAATTACATTGTCACATTGATGACTCATATTCATCTTGGAGTTGACAACAACTCCAAGATCTCTTTCTGCTGCTGTGCTGCTGAGAAGGTCATCCACCCACCTACAGGTATGCTGGTGATTCCCTCTCCCTATGTGCAGCACCTTGCGCTTGCCCTTGTTGAACTGCATCCTATTGTTCTCTGGCCACTTCTCTAACCTGTCCAGGTCTGCCTGGATTCAGGTTCTTCCCATCCGTGTGTTTGCTTCACCCCATAGTTTGGTGTCATCTGCACACTGTTGTTGTGGTTTTATTTATTTATTTTTACTGTGGGTTGTATATCATTTGAAAAAAAGCTTTATGATTATGACCCTATTTCTAGCGCTAAACTAAAAATATATCTGAGGTTAAATTTGAAGGTTTAAAAGGTAACAAAATATGTAATTCTTCAAAAACACAAGCTACCTGAATGCACTTTGCTCATGTGTTCAGGAGAGTTTAAATCTGACTGGACCCCTGCACAAAGGTGTAACTATAATCAGTCATTTTCTCACTTCCCAACATCCCTCAATAAATTAGGAAAATGTAGGCTTGGAATTCCCAAAACCAAGGCCATTTGGATCCAGGGTTTTCAATATGCATGTTTTATGAGGTTTGGGTCCAGACCTCCAGTTCAAATCTGTGTTTTGAATAAGGGCCTTTCCTTGTTTCAATCTGTGATCAGCTTCTATTTACATAAAAAAAAAAAATTGTTTCAATGCATATTGACATGGAATTTTAGGCTGAAGACACTATGGTGAGACTTGGGCAAAATTATCTTTGAAACAGAGAATCCCTTTTTTGTTTTACTGTTTTTAGTGAATTTAACTCTTTGGGTTCCTTCCATAGTTATTTAATTCCCTATAAGATTTTATCAGGGTACTAGCAATTCAAGGACTATATTTGTAGTCGTCACCTTATATTAAAGGAAACATATATTTTCCTAAAAATTAACCCTGGAAATGTGTGATTGCAATATAACTGGAAAAATGCAGTGGAGTGGACAGGAGGCAGATTATCACTCTTGCTGAAAGAGTACTACGAATTCAGCATGCTTGTATTTTCAATGTCTTTTCTTTAAAAAAAAGGTTGTGGAGCTATCAAATTAGATAATGTTGTTGAACCCGAGCCATCCAAACAGCTGCCAGGAGCCCAGTGATAAAAACTTCATAATTATAAAAAAATATGGCTTTAATTAGAAATACACATAAAGAAAATATGCATTTAGGACAAATTTAATTTTCAGCATCATTTGTTCATGCTGATTGTGCTAGACATAGGGTTTGCTTCTTTTTTTTAAAAAAGTAAATGAAGTCCTATAATTTCCAATCCTTACGAAGATTAATAAACCATGCAATATTGTCACATACTTCCAAAGAGTCAATTTTCCAAAATGTACATCACTTGAAAACAGAGTTGCTCAACCAAAAATAGATATCCTTCAATTAGTTTGTACCACTATATCACAGAAATTTACACAATTTCTTTGAAACTTGTGATAAAGTCTCCAATGCTATGTAAAAACAGCTAATTTCATATAGGTTTTCCATAAGCCTTGATTCATGTTTTAATTGCCAGTCAGTTTTGTCTCTCACATTTGGGGGAATGAGATTTAGCTTCAGGATTCAAGTTTGATAAATAATTAATAGCAAATTTTTAAGCAAATTTCTTTTTATTTTCATGTTGTGAAATATATGCAAGATAAATGGATTTCTTTCTTGGCTATCCCCAATAGGATTTATCAATTAGAAACAATGTCCTGTGAATATCTGAGTCATTCTTCAAGGGGCTACTCGTCAGACAAGTCATATGATGCTGCTTTTCCTTTAAGGAGGAACATGCAAAAATTCTGATGTGAATAATCACATACAAGTTTAAATGTTGGCTTCTGTGAATATGTATATTCATAACTATTTAATCTGCTGTCCAAAAGCATTTGTTCCACTAAAAATAAATAGTTAAAAAGCAGGCCTTTTCTGTGCTGTTTTATAGTTCAGTATAAATAACAGATGATAAAAAATAGGGTATTTTCTTTATTCTGAGTGTCTAAAAATTAGGTTGGGTAATACAGTTATTAAAGACAGTAATATATCTTAACACAATCATTACCAGTCCCTTTTTTCAGTTTATATTTGTAGTCTTCAGTTCTAAAAATAGTGAAGTATGTTTTTAAGACTACATCTCCTCAGTAAAAAAGCACATACCTAGCTTTGAATATCTGCCTATGTTTTCCTGATCAGAGAGATTTTCATGAATTAAAATTTCAAATCCTATGACTTATTTTCCAAAATTAATTGGGTTTAAAATAAAGCTTCTTCCTTGAGTCACAAGTTTTGTGTAATAACTTTGTAGTGGGTTTCCATCCCACCTTAAACTGAATGAGTGGCAGGGTGGACCAACTGGGCCATGATCAGGACTACACTGGGCAGCCCATTCAATTCTGATCCTGTTAATAATCAGCTGACACACCACAATTAGCTATTTTCACTTGGCCTTGTTTTTGTGTCATTTTTCCTTCTGAAGAATTCATTTATTGTTCTTTTATTTACATGCTTAAAGTACATATAAGCATGGGTTCTGTCATTAATTATGATAAAAGAATTGTGTCACCAAAACTTGTTAAGCAGCCTTCCACCCGAACTAATTGCCCACCCCTGCCTTAAGGCTAAAACATTATTGACTGTCTCTCACCTGCACAGCTGTGATTTGCCACTAGAGGGCTGGTGAGCAGGAGCAGGACTAGAAACTACAGCTGTGAGTTGCCATTACCCAAATGAGGAGCCAGGACAGGAGTCTCTCCCTGCTCTAGGTAAGGGTTGTGTGAGAAATGGTTTGGAAGAGGGGCGGGAACATGAAGCTGGGAGGCAGAGACTTAATGAGATTGGTGGGTAATGAAATGGCAGTGATGGAAAGGGAGAGTGGGTGAAATGAAGGAAATGAGCCACTTAAGGATATAATAAGATGCTTAAAAAAAAGAATTTACAAATAAATTAAAGCAGGTCCCATGTTTTAATAAACTGGGATGTGGGGGTGCTGGCTGTGCTTCCCAGAGTGACTGGGATTTAGGAATAGTGAAGGAAGCTTCTTTTGTGGGGACCTACTGAGCCTGCCCTGGGAATGAAGCCACAGCTCATGGGGACACAACTTGGCCCCTAATGTGTTCCCTCCTCCCCACCACACCCCACCCCCAACCTTCTTTCTGGACTTGTCTGTGCCCTGCAACCTGGCTAGCTGATATGTGCTCTACAGTCATAGTTTCATAGTTGTTAGGGTCAGAAGGGACCTCAATAGCTCATTGAGTCCGACCCCCTGCCCTGGGCAGGAAAGAGTGCTGGGGTCATATGACCCCAGCCAGGTGCTTGTCCAGTCTCCTCTTGAATACCTCCAAGGTAGGGGATAGCATCACCTCCCTTGGAAGCCCATTCCAGATTCTGGCAACCCTTACCATAAAGAAGTTCTTCCTGATGTCCAACCTAAATCTGCTCTCTGTCAGTTTGTGGCTGTTGTTCCTGGTTATTCCAAGGAGTGCCTTGGTAAACAGAGCATCTCCAATTTCTTGCTGCTCCCCCCCCATGAATTTGTAAACAGCCACAAGATCCCGACTATTCTCTTCTGAAGGCTGAAGAGATCCAGGTCCCTCAGTCTCTTCTCGTAGGCTTTACCTGAAGGCTCCTAACCATAAGAGTGGCCCTCCTCTGGACCTTCTCAAGGTTATCCACATCCCTCTTGAAGTGTGGCACCCAAAACAATCTGTTTGCATGAGACTGCATCTCTAGGGGTGGAAGGTCAAACCCTTGGAGGTGGGAGAAGTTGATTTGGTGCCAGAATGGCCCCCTGGGAAGTACAGTTCAGGGGGTGGAAAGTTAGTCTACAGCTAAGAGTGGGGGAGGGGGACAAAGCTTCCTGGGATGCTGCAGGACTTCAACTTGGATGGCTCACCTGTGGGGAGGGGTCACACATTAATGCAACTCGAGCTGGGTAACACGGATCAGAGATAAACATGTCCTAGAGTGGCATAACTTTAAGCTGCCTAAAGTGTGCTTAAAACTAGTTTTAGGTGGTAATGTGTGGACAGTCCAGGGGCTAAGAGATCCAAGAGCTGCCTAAAATTAATGCATAGCAAGGCTCTAAATTAGCCAAGTCAGAACCTGACTCACTGAAAGAAAAGTAGCTAGGAAAAAAGAGATATTTACAATAAAGGGCAGAGTAACAATATAAGTAGCAGGCCAAGAAACTATTTCAATACTTAAGGGTGGAATGTAGCAAAACCACTCCAAATTTTAATGCTACTTAATCCAGGTTTAAATTGGAGAATTTGGCTACAAATGAGCTTGTTCACACACAACAATTAGAACCTAACAATTGCTGACCTTTTGAAAGGCTCCCTTTCTGAAAGGTTCCCAGTGTACATGTGTCCACACCTTCAGTCACTTTACTTCAATCCTGAATTTATAATTGTCCTGGCGAAAAAGTCTTTTGAGACAAAGTAACCAACCTAAGGCTATAAGTACTTTACACATAATTCCTCAAAGAAAAGTTCAACTGTTAACTTGATAATGCAAATTTGTATTTATGGTGAATAGCAACTTCTGTTTTATTATTAGAAATAACTGATACATTTTATCTTGATTCACTCAATTTACTATTCAGTTTAAACATCTATATTTAGTACCCCCAGGAATGCTTAACTAATAAGGTTTAGTTTACACTGCTGAAGACAATTCTGAATGGAAAAAAAACAATAATTAGAAGATTTTTTCTGATCTTAGTTGACTTAATGGCACCTGGTTCCTAGGAGCTGAAACAATGCTTTTCATTTTGCATAAATACCAAAACCCCTCCTGAATTCTGATGGTTTCAAAAGTACCCAAAAGCCCTTTTCTAATTCATCTGAACTATAAAGTTGGGAATAGAAAATAAAATACAAAGCATGCTTGGGATAGACTCTGACTATACAAGAGCAAATGCTAAAAGATAAATTAGGGCACATGATTTTTGCTACTATAGCGCATACTGTAAGTTTGAGAATCAAATGTGCTGTGAAGGAAACCACAAAACATATTACTATAGATCTTTACTGTTTTCTTTGAAAGGTATGTTATACTCCATGCATATTTTCTTTTGCTACGTGAAATCTGTCAGAGGACTAATCCCATGAAAACTGATTTCAAGACTCCTAAATACTGTATTACTGGCCATCCCCTAGGATATACTGATGTCTGTTCTATCCCTGAATTCGTCATGCAGCAGCCTTTCCTTTTTTTCCCCTGAAACTATTTCCAATATCTGTGAGATTATCTAAATCAGCAGTGCTCAACCTTTTTCTTATTTTTTTTTTTAAATACTCTGTCCAAACCTTAAAATCAGAAATGGGCTGAGGGCCAGGAGAAGGGGGAGGGGGGTTTGGTTACACCCACTTCGGCTTTGTGGCACATGTGCAGTGAACTCTCCAAGCTCACCAGCACATCAGAGAGGGCTCTGGCTCCAGAATCCAGAAACTGAATGCTAATGCCATTTGCCTCTTCCTCCCCTCCACCACCCTCCTATCGCTGAAATCTGTGGCAAGAGAAAAGAAGGAATTAGCCTTTCACATTGGCTCTGCAGCCTGCATCCAACCCCAGGTTGAGCACCACTTACTTAAATCATCATAGGCAGATCTAGGATTTTGGAAGGGGGAGTGTAGACAGTGGCACGTTATCCAACAGAACACATTTTTCTCCAGTTAAAAAGAAATTAGACACTTTACTAACATGCTAGGGGGCTAGCTATATATTATTCAGCTTAAGATGAAACCAAAACCAAGCAACTATTGGAATATGCATTAAGTTGCTAGACAATATACTAAGTTTAAAAAAACAAAACAATAAACTAGTCAAAAATAGTCAAAATAGTCCAACAATGTCATTAGTCCTGTAGTCACTAATGCCACTTCACCATTTATTGGTGACTTATTGGTAACTACTTACGGTAGTCACTTCACCACTTATTCAGATTCACAAAACAAAAGCTAACCTTGAGTATCTTGACAGTGTTTCTAATATTTCAGCAAGTCATTTCTACACCTGAGTTAGTATTACTACACCTGAGTTAAGGTTTTTAGCTAAAGCTAAATACAGTTTGAAGGGCTGGGAAATAAAAGATAGGCATTACCAGGAATGGCTAACAGACAGCAAAACTGCAGAAGAAAGGATAGTTTGAATAGTGGAGAACAAGATCATCAAAAAGATAGAGGGTCATTAACACCTGTGGAGTGGAAAGAGATTAGCAAGAATCAGGGAGATGATAATGAGCCATGAAGTCAACTGACTCTCTCAAAACTGCCTGAATAGAAATGCAGCTCCCTCTCCTTGGCAGTTAGTTTTAAAGTTTGGGTAAGGCAGGAGTCAAAGGGCAGCACCGGTTCTGCAGTACTGCATCATCTCTGTATGGCTTCTTGCCTTTTTGTCATGTATTTGGAACGGTTTTAGCCAAACATGTGCACCCATTCCAATTACCTATTACTTATTTGTTTTTCCATAAACTAAAAATATTAATATTGTACTGTTTTCTTAAACAAGCATTGGATTGTTCTAAAATATTTAAACCAAGGCATTTTCTCTAGTCTTCACTATTGGAAGCAGTGTAACTATTATATATATATATTATACACACACACACACACACACACACACACACACACAGAGTGTAACTGTATATTATAACTGCATTATCATTATCTTGACAGGCAAGGCCATTTCTGATACCTTTAACTGGACAAATTCTATAGCTGGGAGAGCTGATAGACAAGCTTTTGAGTATCAGGTGCCCTCCTAAGAGGGCCAGGTCAGGGCAGGTAAGTGACCTAGGGAAGGACGCCTGATACCTTAAACCTTGTCCAGGAGCTCTCCTAACTACAAAGTTGGTCCAATGAAAGGTCACAAAAAAGCCCTGCCTCCTGACATTTCCTGAACCACCATGGCTACAACACTCCAACACTACTACTGTCATTATCATGAAAACTTATCAACAATGGCATAAAATCTACTGCTCACACTTTACCACTACAGTTGATGACAGAGAAAATACTAATGACATTTTAAACTGTCATCCAAAGGTCCCGTTGTAAGCAAGAGAAAAAAATGATTATATTATTTCTATAATTGTTAAATCATGATTAAACATGAGTTTTAATTATAGAAAGCACAAATTTTATTAAACAAATTCTTACATCTGTACTTCTCTTCCAGAAGGCCCTTCGAAAGAGACATCAACCCAATCTTCAGGGACTGCACTCTTATTTTTCCTGTCCGACCACTGAAATTACATAAATGATTTAGAGACATTAAATGCACTTTAATATTACGGCAATGATTCATTCAAATGCAAAAGTGCTTATTAAATGTCAACTTAAAAAACAAAACGAAAACACAGGCCTTTAAAGCTGCAAATAACACTAATGGTTCTACCAGATGTTCAATTAAAGGTGCCATGGGATCTGATCTATGATCCCAACAATCATGCCTCTTTTACCAAGTTACAATGGGCTCCTCCTTTTGCACTGGCAAGTAGCAAGCCAGTCAGCTGGAGTTAAGGGCTCTGATATACTCTTGGGCCTGGGAGCTCTGATCAACTGATTGCCACTCCCAGTGAGGCTGGGAGTAGCAGACAGCTGAATTACACTGCTAGGCTTGTAGGTACATCGGAGTCAAGGGCTGCAGTGTGCCTCTGAGGCTGGGAGCCCCAAGTAGCTGACAGACCTAGCCACCTATTCAATTTAAGATGCAATGGGAACCAGCCACAAAGGTGCTACACATATTTTGTGCGATAACTCTGTGGCTTATTCCTTGTTTAATTACACAATTAAGTGCATGAGTATGTGGCTGGATTACTACTTAAAATGCGATTAATCGGTTACTCATGACTAAGAATTAACCTTTATGAATACTCTTAAAACTTAGGTAACATGTCTCAACATTTTGCATTACCCCCCAAAAGTACTGAAATTCAGCACTGTGAAATCCTAGTGTAATTTAATAATGCAATCTATACATCAAAATGTATACATAAGCACACAGCAGGAAAGCACATTGCCCAGCATGAGACATGGAGTACAAAATAAAGCTGAGTTCTCATACTGTACAGATTCATTTGCTTGCTTGCCCACTGTGTTTCTTCCCTCCATTTAAAGCAGTAGAATGTATAGGCACACCAGGACATAAACATCTCAGCATACATGATAATTAGGAAATGTGGAGTCATTCTCTTTTCTAAGCAATGTGACTTCAGGCTCATGCTGTCTGACATTTAAAACAAGATTAAGGATACCAAATGGACTCCAAAGGATGCAATTTAAATGTGTAAGACAAAACCTGTTCACAACTGGTGTTAATGTGATAAAACCCAGGAGAAAAGGACAGTTACCCAGGACAGTTCAAAATTTCTTTACAAAAACTGTTGGTTTCTGCTTTTAGTAATGACCCTTCCCAAGGCTGAAAGACTGCTGTTTGGCTTTCGGTTAAACACATGGGGTATGAGAGAAGTTATCAAAGTGTGTGTGGCTATACTTAAAAACTGTGTCAAAGGAACATTATTAAAATCACAAAGTCAAGAACGCTAAAGTTATGAAATGCCAGAAATAACACTGGCCAAGCAATCTTAGTTCAGCTCCTTTGTGTCACATATCATACAGTCTTTAATTACAAAATCACCTATTTTTTCCTCAAAGAACCTCTGTCTCATTCACTATATTTAACATTTCTGCGATTCTTCTTTTTTCAACATTTGGTCCAAGGCTTTATTTAACATACAATTACTGCACTGAATCTAGTAGCATAGCAGGCAACCATTAATCCTTTTGGATCATGGTGTGTGTGTGAGAGAGGTCTAACTCAGACCTTCAACGTGTATGCCTCGGCAGGAGGATGGAGGAATGGAGGCTACCCAGACCTTCCATCTCACCTTTGGACCACTGAGACATAACCCAAAGGCCAGACATGTGGTGCCTCAATGGTTGTAGTTACGTGTGCATCCAGGAATTTAACCCAGGTCTTCTGCATAGCAGGCAACGATTATACCACTGAACCAAAACAGTGAGCTGCTGCACTGAATACAAAATTACTAATTTCCTCCTAGACATTTTTATGCTGTTTTCACCATAGTATCTAAATATTTCACAAAGATTAATGAATTGTCTTCAAAATCACCACCTTGTTTTGTGCAATAAGTAGCATTGTCATCTCCATTTTACAGGAGTAAAGAGCTTCAGAGAAATTAATACAATTATAGAGAGTGGCCACAGATGTGCAGTGCCTAGCTTGAAGCAGCCGCAGTCTGACTTCAAGGGTAATCTTCTTATAAAAGTTTATATGATTTTATAAACTTTACTTTTACTTCACGTATAATTCTTCAAATGATTTTATAATACTTTACATGATTTCTGTCAAATGGAAATACAACCATAATTCTAGCATTTCCCAATTCTCAAGTATTTAATTTTCCATCTCAGTAAAAATCTTTTAACGGAGATCATTACACTAAAAAAATGGCTTTAAAAAATAAACTGAAAACACAGAAATTACATTGTGTGTCATCAGACCCACCTGAGTCACCAGCAGCTGGACAAATCTGGATCTACCACACAGTCCTTTGCTATTTGAGCTAAGCAAGTAACGGATCACAACACTAGGTCAGCTGACCAGCACTAGAGGCAAGTAAGACACTAGGCTAGCAGAGTTTACTAGTATTTGCTGACAATAGAGGAAGGGTGAGATCTGGAAGACTCAGGTTCCATTCCAGCCTCTGGACGAGACTGCCCACCTCCAACACCCCTCTATGCTTCCTCATGCAACCCTCTCTCTCTCAAACCTGCACAGCTCTTTTCTCATCCCTTAGACCAGTGGTACTAAGCCTCTGACCCATGGGTCTCATTTGGTCAGTGGAAGCATGTCATCTAGCCCATGCAGCTCCCCGTGGGTTCAGAAGTTTGGCAGCAGAACGGTAGCAGCATTAATTGCTCCCAGAGCCAAGGCAATTCATGTTGCCACTGCACCTATGCCACCCAATTTCTTGACCCATGGGGAGCCCCATGGTCCAGATGACAGCCTTGTGAGCCAGAGCAAAGTGCTCTGCACCAGATTGTGTGAGAAGAATCCCCCCTTCCTCCACAACCATCACTGATCTTTCCTGGGACTCTTCATGAAAATTTTAGCATTTCCTCTACCCCCTATCTCCTGTCCCTTTTCTTTTTCCCAGCCAGAGCTAGTCCTATTCCCCATAACCTGGCTCCTCATCAAATCCCCTTCCTTCTTCTCTCCATGCAATTCATTTTCAGTTCCACTGTCCTTGCCCAATCAGGACTAGACTCCCCCTGAGCTTTTCATCTATTTTCTGCCCCTTTTCCCCAACCCCCAGAGCCAAAAAACAAGAGAAAGTGAAAGCTAGCATTTTCCAAGGGGTGCCCTGAGTCTAAAAAGGGTGAAAACCACTCTGCTGGAAGCTGCTTTGGAGCAAAGTTGACTGTCGTCAGTCGAAGAAAAGCAAAAAGCTTGCCAGCATGCCAACTGGATGGCACTGACATGTGACCTACCAGAGTGGAAACTCTGCTACTCTTCAGGTTGAGAGCCCCTTCTCATTTAAAGTACCTTTCTAAGTGCTTAAACATCTACATGCCTCTCTGGATACATCTGAGCATTTTTCTGAAATCCTAGTCATGTGAAATGGGATATAGAAGACCCTGCCCCTGCAGGTGCATGAGTGGGGTGGGGTAGGGAAGGGAGATGTGTCACTTCCTGCTCTTCCAAATGGACTGGAATTTGAGAAGCCTTGTCCTACAGGGGCGGTGAGCCTCTTGTTCTACTGGCCTGCACTCTCTTTTGAGGGATACAGGATCTGTGGAGAGCTGGGCACCACTGCATCCCAAGTGCAAACCTACAGAGTAAATGATCACTCACTCAAGTTACATTTCTCTCTCTGTTAAAAAGAAAAGAAAAGAAAACAAACAGATGAACCTGAGAAATTTGCTGCTGCAGACTTAAAAGCGGAGGTATTTTACATCATTCCACATGTTAAGTTAAGCAAAACTCAAAACTTCTGAAAACCATGCACCTCACCTCTGTAACCTTAACTCTGCCCTCTGGAAGTGATACCCAAATACACCCATAACACATACTAAGACTCTTCCTTTGACTTGCCATAAACAGTCTATCTATATCTGCTCTGCATTTAAACATATATCCCACTCCACAACCCCCTTGTCTTTTCCACATAACGCTTTCAAACACTATACTTTCACTTAGCCAACATTAAATTGACAGAGCAGATTCATCTAGCTGCAAACAATCCTGAATGGCAAGATGAACCCTGCTATTGACAACATCTGCACAATTCAGGGCTGGACACTGAATCAGTCTATCAAGGTATATCTGTTCTCCTTTTCTTTGATCAAGCTCGCAGAGGTCAATCAAAGGGGGTCACTTCCTCTCTACCAACAACTTTCCCAGAGTGCTTCATACAAGAATCACAGCTCTTCCAAACTGGTCCAACTAATCCCTCCACTAGTCAAACATACAGCTATACCTAATACAGTAAGTACTGCTGAAGAACTTTCAGGTAATTCCTCTTGGGAATGACTTGCTGTCAGAGGGAAACAACATTAAGGTTGCCTGCATGTGCAGGCAACGTTAACTCTTCAAATCCTGGCTTTCAGAGGGTAGGCTGAACTGGATGTGACATTTTGGGAATGAACAAAAGATACCAGGCCATCTTAAAGCTGCATTATCCTATTTTTTTTTTGCCACTGACTGGTTGTAAATATAAAATCTTGGGAAAAAAAATCCCTGTCAGTTTTACTCCTACAAACCCATAACTGTTCAGAAGAAGACTAAACCACAAGTGACTAATAATGAGGAGCCATGAGGAAGAGAGCTTGGTGTATTATGGAGAAGTTTGGGCATACAACGTTGCCTAGTATACACATAATGGACAACTGGACCTACAGAACAGAAGTCAAAAAGAGCACACATTTCTACACATACACATAGAGAAAAGATTCCCATTGTCACAAAAGCAAGAATACTGGAAAAGGTTAAATGTCTTTCCTGAATACAACAATCTCCTATAGAAGAGAAAGGTCAACAGAAAACCCTTAAACCTTTAGTGTGGATGTTATGGCTGCGTCCACACAAGGCACCTCAAAACACACCCCATGCACGTGATTTGGTTCTCTGCATTGCATATTTGCAGCACAGAGCCAAATTTAGATACTGGGAAATTCCAGTACAAAAAAAAAAAAAAAA
>NW_017729034.1:86570767-86575192 GCF_001723915.1 Gavialis gangeticus
AAAAAAAAAAAAAAAAAAGGAAAAGGAAAAGAAGTGGGGAGGTACATGAGGCAGCAGTGAGTGCCACCCGAAACTGAAGCCTGGCCAGCCAGAGCCACGCTCCAGCTGCTGGCTAGGTTCTGCGTGGCTGAATCACCACCGCTGGAGCACTGGGAGGGCCCCAGGACCCCATATAAGGCTGCTGGGATCAGTTCCGGTACTGGCCGTAGCCTCACCTACCCCACCCTAAGCATTTTTCCACGCACTGCTCCACATGCAGGGGCATGTGCCAGGGTAAAAAGCAGTGGCACAAATTTGTGTCACTGTTTTTTTCCCCGTGGCAACTGCACACCCCTGTTTGTGGGGATGTGGCCTATGTGGCTTATTTGGGTTCTTTTAATTACCTTCCAAGTAGAAAAATGGAACTTAACACCTATAATAATTAATCATATAATTCAATAAAAGTGTACTTCTTAAACATGTTAGGCACCTGTTTAATAGTTAGTGGTGCAGCAGGATTTGTAATACTGTACTGATACGTGTTAGTCTGTTTTCATAGAAGTGACGTACAGAAGATTCCTAAAATTGTATATTATCCATACTAAAAATAATACAATTATTTTAAAGGTACTTTCAGATGAGTTGAATATATTTTTAAGATTGAGTGATTTACTACAGGAAACTATCTCTGTGAAATCACCTATTTAAAAAAACAGACTGCTCACACATTTCCTCACAAAAGCATTTAAAAGAGTCCATATGGCTGACTGTAGCTAGAAATTAAATTTCCAGAAATTTTCAGAATTAAATTAAAAAAAACTTTTAAAGATATACTAAACTAGCCCAAAGAGGTGAGGAACCCAAAACTATCCACTTATGAGGTGAAGGTGAAAAACGGTAGTATTTCTACAACAGATGTTACTCAATGGAATAACTTGTGTGTTCTTGAAAACGTAAAGGTCTCTGGAAGTAAATAATCTCTGTTTTCCCCTTTTAATTTAAAGAATGAATAACTCTTGATACGTCAGAAAATACCAGAACATAACAGACTGTTTTTGTCAATACTTTCTAAAAATAAATAGCTTCTTTCTAAGGGCCACAAACATCTGTAGGTAAATTTGACTGCAAACTGGGAAGTTATACAATCTGTGAGCTGCTAATTAAATCTCAGGTTAATAGCATGCGACAAACAGATGCTTTCTGTAGGCAATTTAATGATTAGAAACATTGCATACCTATAACACTGAAGCAATAAACAAGGGAAATGCCAGGAGAAAAATCAGTTCTTTCTAAAGGCCAATTTTTAAAAAAAGGGAATTTAAAACTGGTCCCAATCTGTTAGCATTTTGTCCAGGAGTGGAAAGGGAAAAGGAACAAGGAAATTTGCATTCACATTTTATTACAAAAAAGAAATCACCTACTATTTAAAATGTTTTTTATATCAAAGCCTTCTGTAATCTCAGTCTAAAAAGTTTTAATTCAGGGGTCAATATCCCCCTTTGAAAATAAACTCAAACAAGAAAGAAACACAAGAAAAATTTCCAAAAGCGGAAAAAAAAGGTTTGTTACTCATTACATATTTTAAGAATGGATATAAATACAACTGGCTTTTCACCCAAAATAGGGAGCAAGTGGTAAACTGAAAAAATAAACACATAATAATAATGCCTCAATGTTTAAATTTGTAGCTAGGGAAATTCTGTCCTTTGACATGATGTTTTCTGATTCTAAATGTACAAAGGGTTTCTGAGTCAAGGAACATACTTCAAACTGCCCCTCTACTATCTCCCAGAGCAGCATTTGCCACAGTCTACAACTGAAACCTTTGCATGGCTCCTTCTCCTTAAAGGACAGATAATAAATAATTGGTAAAATCTCTGCCTTCCCCGACTACCTCTACAAGATTACAGCTCATTGAAAGATCAGTCAAAATGTAAATGAGAGGCATGCTCTGCAGATGGGAAGAAAGGCTGAGAATCACTTGTGTACCAGGGACAATTTAGGGATAAAATCCAATCTGCCAGGGCCAAAACAGCTGTGAATGTCGTAACTGAATCAGAGGTGTTAGGATGAGAAAAACACATGGAGAGAAATGGATGACACATTCTTCCCATGGGATCATGAGGTTGGAGATTTGTACAATGTCTGATCTAAAAGGTTTTTAATAAAACAGTAGATTAGTATGATTCTTGTGACTATTTTGCTGTAAAAATGTAGATAGGGGATCTCTCAAAGAGGGAAATGGAAGAACTTCACTGGATATTAGAGAGATAACACACATTTTAAAGAGAGTAGAAATGGAACAGTGTGGGGAATGTAATTGATTTTCTGAACTCTTACGTGCAAACTCCTAACCTTAGAGCACATGAAATGAGCCATTTGCTATCAGGGAGCATGTCAAGTATCATACAATTTTGTCTGGAACCAATTAATGAATAATCAAAAGAGTCACCACTAACATGTCTTTGGCCCCACAATGCAACAAATATGCTAAAGAGATGGCTTAGGCAGAAGAAAACAGGATCTTTCCCCAGGTGTCCATTCAGAGAGGAACTGCAGCAGCAGAAACTCCTCAGCAGCCAAGAAGAAGAAAAGAAACAAGTTGTTAAAACTGACTCTTAAAAACTCAAGACTTTGGAAGATTCAATAAACAAACCTACAGGGAATATATGGACTTCCTGTCCCAAACAAGCTTTTGGTAGTGCACTGCACAGCTAAGAAAGGCAAAGCCAAAGGCTGAGTATAAGGAGAGGGAAGTCTAACCAAAAAAACCCCCCTAAACTCCTCTTAAGTAGTGAGGATTCTGGAAGGCGAGCTCTTGCACGGATCCATCAGTTTCTCTTGGTGGAATTCTTTTACAAAGCCACCAAGTTTCTGATATAAAGCTCACATGCCCCTCATGGATTCAACTGTGAAACCAAGTCCTCTCAAGAATGTGCTTAAGCTAACAGGTGGAATTGAAAACATTGGTTTGGCTCCGGTTTTGGAAATCTAAAGCAGCTGGACAGTAGGTCCCAACTCGGAGAAGGAACAAGCTAGATACACTGTCAGCAGTCTGCTCAGACTTGGTGACTTTCCTCAGAAACACCTGGAATCCAGTGTTTCAGTGTTATACAACCACAGTAATCTGGTGAGTGCCTAAGTAAAAAAAGCTCAGTCAGGGCTATGACCTATATGTAACCAAGAGAAACTGGATACCCCTGGCTGCAGCTAGTAATAAAAATGACAGGACTGTTTAGCTACCGTGTGACTGATTTGAAACGCCCAGCCATCTGGTACATTTAGGTTTGTAAGAGATGTTATACAGGGGAAGATGGCTCACATCCTTGCTGCCCACCTCATTTTTCACCCAGCATAGTACCACTTGCCCACAAAAATGCATGCCTCCTCCAGCCTTTCCACATTGCCTGGCAAGAAATTAAAATTCTAGACTGATATTTATGGCTGCATATTGATATGTATGTTTGACTAGATGAGAGAAAAAATGAGTCATTTCAAGCAACTATATTGCCTCTTCTGAATCAAATGAGAATTTTTATTAACAGGTGTGAATACACATTTTTTACTAATGTATGGCTTAAAGCTCTGCTATGAAAACATCCTCTCTTACCACTATCACCTCTTCCAAGATGAAAATCAGGAACAAATAAGACTAATCTAGAATCCTTTGGTATGGTATTTTCAAGACACCATATGTAGCACCATTAAATTCACTGTATATAAGGGGCATAGCTACATGAGATGCTAACTGCACAGTAGCTGAATGATACTGCTCAGTTGCATGTCACAGCACCAACAAACAGTGCTAGCACACTACTGCATGGTATTATTAGGCTACTGTGCAGTAGCGCCACTTAAAAGGCATTCACCAGCGCTACTGCGCAGCAACTCTGGTTACTGTGCATTCATTTAGTACTTGATTATACAAATACTAAATAAATGCACAGTAACCACTGCACAGTAGACATGCCCAAGGTGTAGGTTTTGTTAATGGCACCCTGAAAGTATTAAGACACACAAGGCAATAAGAACATATTACATACCTGTCATATACATTAAGCAGCCAGTTGAGAGACATATCTACACAGAGGGGAACATTCACCAGGTCCTTGTGCTTCTCTTCAAGTCCACTGTAAACTGTAGTGAGGCAACTGATCACATCCTGGACACCAACGAGCTGGTCGTTTTGGTTCAGCTTGTGCTCTTTGAAAACTTCATTTGTTGTGTTCAATTCCAACAGGTCCACTAATGACAGACAATTATAAATAAAAATGGCATTACTAACAATATCTCAATATTCCACAGCTGCACCTTGAGTTCTCAGTTCAATCACTGCAGGGAGGATGTTAGTTGAAAGAAATGACTTTCCTTAGTAGCATTGTGGTAAAACACCTCTCTGTTAGCTGCAGTTCACTGCTATTTTTGTTTCTTACTTGTTTTGGGGGG
>NW_017729034.1:86575457-86580911 GCF_001723915.1 Gavialis gangeticus
GGGGGGGGGGGGGGTTGGATAAAACAAACAATTAATATGCTGAGATATTACAATGGGAGTTCTCTGAGTCCATCAGAAAGTAGAATCTGGTCTGGATTACTAAATGATAAACAACTCTAGTCAGTGCAAAGCAGTGCAAATTCTCAGGTATTGACAAAACAAGGCTACAGTTATGAAGTACTAGTTTATTCCTGATGGATAACAGTGTAAGCTAGGTGATGAGAAATAAGAGTTATTATTTAACTTTTTCTAACCGCGATTGAGATGAAGAATAACTTGGTATAATTATGGAAGGACAGTATGAACCAAGTGCTGGTATAAGCCTCAATGACATTTTTGATTAGATGAGTTAGAATTTTAGCAAGTAGTAGTAATGGTTTCCTGGCATCCTTTTCCATAGTAACCTACAGTATGAATCTAAAATACTATCATCCAGGGTTGTTCCTTTCTGTGTAGAGTCAGTAGTGCATTAACATTATAAATGCAATTTCTCAATGGAAATAAGACTTGACAGTTCTAGGATGAATAATAAATTGCTGCACACCAGCAACATAGAATGAAGACCCCACAAGGGCAGAACTCTTTGTATACCATGAGATAGGTTTAGCAGGGGCTAGAAAATGAGACAGACAGAAAACAAAAATGGCAGTGGCAAAAACTGTACCGCTACTGGGTGTTTAGATACCTCTCTACTCTACTGGAGCAATTGAGCTGAGTTTCAATGAGCGGATATTAGGAGGTATCCTTAAACAATAATAGAACATTCTCAACTCCATCTTGTCCAATTTACTTATCCATATACCAATATACAAATAAGAATAAGACAATAAAATACTTCTTTCACAGTCCTTGCTCTTTCCCCATATTGACACATGTTGTATTCTGACTTAACAATGTCCTTAGAGACTGGGCGCTTAGAGAAGTACCTATGAAAAACCTGCCACATCTCTTTGGCTTGGAAAACATGGCACGTGCACATATATGGCAGGACGCTAAAGAAGTAAAACACTTTGTCATTTCTATAACTGCAAGTAACCATTGGGCCTTGTGGTATGAATGTACCATCAGACAATAGCTGAAATAAGTAAAATATACAAAAATCTCATGGAAGCAATTGAGAATCCAAAACTCAGAACATAAAGAATACAAAGAATCTCCAAACTATTGTTTGAAAGGGCAGAGGTGATGTGAGAAAATGTTATTTAACCACACATATCTGGGGTGCGTCCACACATGCAGGCACGTGTGCGTGCAGCAGCTCAAATAGAAGTGGTGCAAATTTGAGCCGAGGCTTTTTGCCTCAGCGCACGTGCCAGACATGCACTTTGGTGTGGGGCAAATTGTGCCACTTGGGGAAAAATAATCCTGCCTGGCTCCTCCCGGATCTGCAGACAGGGGGAGCTAGAGCCTGGAGCCAGCGCCTGTGGCCCTGGCCAACTGGTATCTGGGGACACTAGCCGCTTGTGCCAGCTGGATTGCTACAGCAGCATCCCCAATCCATTTTTTTAAAACACCCCAAAATCCATGTTCTTCCACAATTAAAACAAAAGACCACTATACACACAACGCTCACAGAGAGAGAGAGAGATCAGTTGGGAAATGCTTTATTGCTATATTTACAAAGTTAAAGCAATTTGGAAGCCTACCAGTGTCTCTATCATCATAATAAAAACAATTCTAAATACCTATATGTGTTGATGTGTGCTTTTGGTTTTCTTCTCACATGCTGGGTGTGTGACAGGGGGATTGCAGGAGTGGGGTGGGAAGGGGTGTGGAGGGGGATGCAGGTTGGTGTGTGGGTAGGTGTGGAGCGATTGCGGGGGGAATGTGGGGGTACCTTGTTGAGGGCTGCTCAGGAGGGGTGGGTCCCCTGGCCCCCACAGGGTGCAGTCCACCCACACAGCACATGGACTGCCCCCCCGCAGAACCACAGCCCCTCCTCCCCCACCCTACAGGTTCCCGGGCACCCTGCAGGGCCACAGCCCCCCCATGCAGGGCCCACAATATACCCCCTGCAGCAACAGTAGGAGTGGGGTGCTCATAGCCTGCTGCTGCCAGCCCCCCGCAGCATGTCCCTGAGCAGCTCAGAGCTGGGGCTGCCTATGCTGCTTGTCAGGGACCGGCACCTCTCACCGGCATCACCCAGGGGCTGGCGCCACTTGTGGGCACTGTGTGTCACACCAACCCTGATCCTGCCAGCTTTAGGGCAGCTCATGCTGCCAGGACAGGCCAGTTCCATGGTGCCAGGACCCAGCATGGTGCTCAGGGACAGCATGCTAAGCTGAGCTGCATCCTGCCAGCACTAGGACTGGCACCACGAAACTGGCCTGGCCTGGCAGCGCGAGTGGCCCCAGTACTGTCAGGAGCTAGCCTGGTGCAACACACAGTCCCTACACACAGTGCCAGGTCCTGCTGCCATGGAACCAGCTTGGCTTGGCACTGTGAGCTGGCCCACTGCCACCAAGACCGGGCTTGGCTTGGCGTGGCGTGCTGTACCTGCACACTGCGCCAGGTCCTGCCTGCAGTGGCGGAGCTGCTTAATCCATGGTGCCTCCAGGGAGGAGGCGCGTGGCAGAACCTGACCTGGTGTGGCTCGCTAGCCCAGTTTTGTACTGGAGCAGGACGTGTGGCTCCAGGAGGCATGGCTCCTGTGCAAATGCATACTAGATGCAAAGCCTGGGCCAGATTGGGTTGAGTCAGGCCAGTGGGGTGCATTTTCCATGAGGCTCAGGCGCACCTGGAAAATTCACCTCACCAGCTCAATCTGGCCCAGGCTGCGCAGCTAGTGTATGTTTGCACAGGAGCTGCACCTCCTGGAGCTGTGCATCCCACTCCAGTGCAAAGCTGGGCTAGTGAACCACTGCCTGTGCCCACAGACAGTGCTGTACAGGCCCTGCCGCAGCCCCTGCATGCCACCTGCTCTGCTGTAGCCACCACGCACCACCAGATCTGCTGTGGCTGCCACGTATCTCTGGCTCCACGCTCTGGCTGCTCACCAGCCCCTTGCTCACCAACCCCTGGCCCCGCATGGGCTGATATGCCTCGGGCCCCACACACCCCTAGGGACAGCTCTGGAGCTGTCACATGCCTGCCCCCACCCCACTCAGTGGCCGCAGTGCTGGCAACAGTGGGCAAGCTGAGCTGTGGCGGCAGCAAAGCGGCACTGTGTGACCTGGGATCCATACAGGTTGAATGGACCTGCCCTGGCCCATCCAATGCCATGCACTAGCCACACAGCACCGCATCACCACCGGCTGTGCCTGCTGCCACCAGTGCCGTAGGAGCTGGGCAGGGGGGCAGACATGTGGCAGCCCCTGCTCAAGACCCTCCACAAACCCACCCCCATACAGGCCATCCTCTCTCCTTGTTCCCCACACCCTCCAACATCCCCCTCCACTTCCCATAGTCCCCAACAACCCCCTCTACTCCCAACACCTCCTGACATCCCCCACCACTCCCCACACCCTTCCAACATCCTCCTGCCAGTCCTCACACCCAACCATGCCCACCCATACCCATAAACCACCCACTCCACATCCCTAACTTACCCTTGATAGCTCTGGGGGCAGCAGGAGCACCACAGAGATGCTCTGGCCAGAAACCAGAGCATCTCTTCTGGAGGACCGACTACCGGATTGCCTCCAGGCATGGTCTTGACCCGTGCCTTGCCCTGCTGTTCCACAGTGCATTTTTTTTTACCTCTGGATATCTAGGAGTCTAATTTTGCCCCTGCGCTGCAAATATGCAGTATAGGGAACTTTTTTGTTCCCACACATGTGTCTTGTCATGTCTCAAATGGGTTTGAGATGCTGCAAGATGCACATACACCCATGAAGTCCAAGACTGTTTAAGATCATGTCATTCTTTCATACCCATTAGGTGTGAAAGTATGGGTCAGAACTCAAAATTCTAATAACAGGTGTTCTTTAAAACACTACAGTATTACACTTGACGTGTTGATAAATGAAACCTCCTCAGTATTAAAACAAACCTTTTTTGGCTTGAAGTAGAGATGCTTGCAGTTGGACTTTCCTAACACAAAGGGCTTTACATTGAAAACTTCAGTGCAAGCAGATACAGCAACTATTTTCAATCTCCAAGACTTGAAGCACTATGCTCATGAAAATTAATCAACAGTATTTAAGATACTGAAAGAGTCCCACTTTTAACCTGATACCTGATATAACAAAAACTAGAACAGTCTTAAAGGACAGCACATTTAATGCACTTAAAAATGTAGGTAGACTAAGTTAATGAAGTATACATGCGATCAATGTTAATGCCACTGAGCTGTACTGATAGCTTGTGGAGTGTGGCAAAAAGGGAATTCATAGCTTCCCAATATTCTGTACTGCACATCTGGTTGATTATATTGAGGTATATTAGGTCATCAGGAAGTTGTTTCCATTGTCAGACACGGTATACTCGATTCCGTAAATTATTTTTGTATAACAAATACTATGTTGAGGAAATCCTAGCCTCACATTAGGAATTAGAAGGGGGCGGGAAGGGCAGGGGGGAAGGAAGCATCTAAAAGGGCTCATAAGAACGTTTACTCTGCCCTCTCTCACACACCAGAGCCAGAAAGCATTCTATCAAATCCCTACAATATGTCATAGATAGGGAGCAGGAGATAGAAAGGCACTGCCAATGTCTCGCCAATCCCTTTCCCAAAGGCTTTTAAGTAACAGCCTGTATCCAGATAGGGAAAGGTTTAACCACATTCAAGCGCTCATGGTGGCTTATGGCCATAACACAACGTATGTTTTAGTGAATTTTCACTGCCCCAGTTTGAGTCTTGCCAAATGACAGGAACATGCTTAAAGACTGACTCGTTAATTGTCCAATTAACTGAATGAGGCTCACACATCTTTCCTTTCTATACTATGGACACTTTCCTGAAAGAAAGCCATAAACAGAAGCTGAGCCATTCTGCTAAAAAGGAGGCTTACACCCAATGGAAAGAAGGGGTCATCACCAGGGAAGGCTGTTCTGCAGTTGCTCGGGGATGTAGGTGGGTAGTTAGGAAGGCCAAGGCAGAGATGGAACTGGGACTAGCTTCCCAGATTAAGGATAATAAGAAGTCCTTTTTTAAATACATAGGGGGTAAAAAGAAGGTCCCGGGTAATGTGGGGCCCTTGCAGGACGCGTTGGGAAATTTGGTTGTCACACCAGACAACAAAACTAACATATTTAACAATTTATTTGCCTCCATCTTCCTAAGTAGGGACCAGAACAGCCACCTCCCTGCTGGGCTCCCCTCGGGCCCTGGGGGTGGCGCACCTGGGCCAAGGGTTAGTGAGGATTTAGTTAGGGAGCTTCTGGAGGGGCTGGACGTTTTCAAGTCAGCCGGTCCGGATGATCTCCACCCTAGAGTTCTAAAGGAACTGGCCGAGGTCATTGCAAGACCGCTGGCACGGCTTTACGAGCACTCGTGGTGCTCTGGAGTGGTGC
>NW_017729034.1:86581367-86583242 GCF_001723915.1 Gavialis gangeticus
GTCAGGGCGGCTAGGGTCTGGAACCAACTTCCAAGAGAGGTGGTGCAGGCTCCTACCCTGGGGGTTTTTAAGAGGAGGTTAGATGAACACCTTGCTGGGGTCGTTTGACCCCAGTACTCTTTCCTGCCATGGCAGGGGGTTGGACTAGATGATCTGCTCAGGTCCCTTCCAACCCTAGAAACTATGAAACTATGCATGCTTCATGCTTGTGTGCTAAACTGGCTCAGGCGCAAGTGACAGCATGCTGCCACTAATGGCAAATTCAAAGTTCTTGTGGTCTTGTAGTAAGCACTCCTGTGAAGTTGTGACCTTGTAAATGACAACAGCCCACACGAAAGCCAGGCTAGAGGAAAGACGTTGACACACATTCTGGAAGCGCAGTCAGCTCCAGTGTTCGTCACCTTTTGTTAGAGTTACAATTCTTACAAAAGTGGTTTAATTTAAAATCACCTGCAGAGGCCCCGTGACACAAGTCTGGTTGAAAAAGGATTTTCTTTTCCCCTTCTGGTACACTTTATCTTTTGTTATCAGTAACAAAATTTCCCTGATTCCAGTTCCAGTGAATCATACAAGAATAAGAAAATTGCACACGCCAGAATCAATGCATATTTATATCCTAGCATGGTGAGTCCCAATACCAAAGTGAGGCCTTTTCATAGTACTCTAAGGATATAACTAAGTACTTTTACTATATAACTAAGGACCTACCAAATTTGCAATTTTTGTGGAAATCGCAAATTTGGTAGGTCCCCCATGAAAAAGCCTGGTTCCTGCGAAAAAGCTAAAGCGAACAGCAACTGGATAGGGAGGAGTTGGGGAAAGGAACTGAAAACAGAGGTGGGAAGCCCTGGCATCCTGAAGCATGGGGAAGGGGGAGGGGGGAAAGGGAGGAACATTTTTGTGGCAGAGCATGGTGGGCCTTTCCTATGCAGAGGGCCCCAGAAGTCCCGTCCTTCTCTGGAGATTGACAGATGGCCATCTGCAATCTCTTGGGAGGGGCAGGAGGGTCCCACACCTGACTGGCTGAAGGGCCCTGGAAGTCCCCCCTCTCCTCAGAGATTGACAGATGGATAGCTGTCAATCTTCAGGGAGGGGTGGGACTGCCAGGGCCCCTCAGCCAATCAGAGGCGTGGGAGAGGGTTCTGCACTCCACCATGAAAATGGTGACCAACACTGCTCTCAGACCATGAAATTGGGGGCATCCCCCATGAATTAGGTAAGCCCCTATATCTAACAGAATGGATCTGCAGACTCCTTTTCTCTTGCACAAAACAGAGTAAAAAAAATACTTCCTTCCCCAGCTCATGCACCCCACATAACAGAAAACACAAAAAGCAAGTACCTGTGCAACTGCTGTAGGAAACAAACTGTTCTGTTTACGATAAAAATAAAGCTATCAAAATCTACCTCCCAAAGAACAGAATACAAAGAAGTATTATTCTACCTGTTTACTCTTAAAAAAAGAAAGAAACCTCTCTTTCCAGAATAGAATCACAGAAAATTAGGGTTTCATAGTTTCTAGGGTTGGAAGGGACCTGAGCAGATCATTGAGTCCGACCCCCTGCCATGGCAGGGAAGAGTACTGGGGTCAAATGACCCCAGCAAGGTGTACATCTAGCCTCCTCTTAAAGACCCCCAGGGTAGGAGCCAGCACTTCTTTTGGAAGTTGGTTCCAGATCCTAGCCGCCCTGACAGTGAAGTAGCGCCTCCTGATATCTAAACTAAATCTACCCTCTGCCAGCTTGTGACTGTTATTCCTGGTCACTCCTGATAGTGCTCGGGGGAACAGGGACTCCCCCAATGCCTGCTGGTCCCCTCTGACTAGTTTGTAACAGGCCACTAGATCCCCCCTCAGCCTTCTCTTGTGAAGGCTGA
>NW_017729034.1:86583717-86584427 GCF_001723915.1 Gavialis gangeticus
CACCACCACCCTCTGGGTGTGGCCCTCCAGCCAGTTGGCAACCCATTTGACTGTGTGGGTGTCGACACCACAGTCCCCCAGTTTCTTAATGAGAACGGGGTGAGAGACAGTGTTGAAGGCCTTCCGAAAGTCCAGGAAGACTATGTCCACTGCTACCCCTGCATCTAAGGATTTGGTGACCTGGTCATAGAAGGCCACCAGGTTGGTTCAACAGGACCTGCCTCTAATGAACCTGTGTTGGTTGCCGCTAAGCATAATCTCCCCTGCTGGCCCCTCGTGGACATGTGCCAGAATAATTCTCTCAAAAAGCTTGCCCAGGATTGAGGTAAGACTAACTGGCCTATAGTTTCCCAGGTCCTCCTTCCTCCCCTTTTTGAAGATGGGAAACACACTGGCCCTCTTCCAGTCCTCTGGCACCGCACCAGAGCACCACGAATGCTCGTAAAGCCGTGCCAGCAGTCCTGCAATGACCTCAGCCAATTCCCTCAGTACTCGATGGTGGAGATTGTCTGGGCCAGTTGATTTGAATACATCCAGTCCCTCCAGAAATTCCCTGACTAGTTCCTCACTAACCCTTGGCCTAGGTGTGCCTCCCCTGGGATCTAAGAGGGGCCCAGAGGCGGGGGGTGGCTGTTCCGGTCCCCGTTCAGGAAAATGGAGGCAAATAAATCATTAAATAGGTTAGCTTTGTTGTCTGGTGTGATGACCAA
>NW_017729034.1:86584438-86588893 GCF_001723915.1 Gavialis gangeticus
TCCCCCAACAAGCCTAGTTTAAAGCCCGCCGGAGGAGATCCGCCGGTTGGCAGGGCACCTCAGGAGGTAACCTAGTCCCATCCCCTGCTCAAGGCCAGGACCATTACCAATTAGATCTGCCCAGCCAAGGCTTTGTCTAGCCGGGTCTTCAAAACCTCTAAGGACAGAGAGTCCACAAACTTTCCAGGCAACCTGTTCCAGTGCTTTACTTCCCTCTAAGGAAGATTTTCCTAATATCTAACCTAAACTTCCCTTGATTTAACTTGACACCATTGCTCCTTTTTCTGTCATCTGCCACCACTGAGAACAGTCTAGTTCCATCCATTTTTGAGCCCCACTTCAGGTAGTTGAAGGCGGATATTAAATCTCCCCTTTGTCTCTTCTTCTCCAGACTAAATAAGGCCGGTTCCCTCAGCTTCTCCTCTTAAGTCCTGTTCCCCAGCCCTCTAACCATTTTTGTTGTTTTTCGCTGGACTCCCCAATTTGTCCACATCATTTCTGTAGTGGCCAGTACTCTAGATGCAGCCTCACCAGTGCCAAATATAGGGGAATAATCACTTCCCTTGATTTGCTGGCAACACACCTACCAATGCAGCCCTGCATGCCGTTAGCCTTCTTTGCAACAGGGGCACACTGCTGGCTCATATTAAACTTACTGCCAATAAGTTAGGGGAGAAATGTTTTATGCTACTGGAGATCTCCCAGTCATGGTCTGCAGAATGTACCCGACCAGGCACATGCTATTGCACCAATTCTTAGCTACCAGTAGGTCGGTCCCTGTTTTCACTGTGTGTCAATTACAACTCTACTGGCAATTAAATGCCACCTTTTTGGGAAGGTATAATAGTGCTAAGAATTACTATATGCATTTCATGTTTTGGTAAATTGTGGTACACAGAAGTTAAGTTTATTGACCAAAAATCACAGAGCGAATCTGTGGCAGGGCTGCAAACAAAATTTAGAAAGCTCTCTGCTCTTACCCCCCTCTCTCCCTGTGCATAGATACCACAGACCAGAAACAGAAACCTACAATTTGAATTCCAAGAGAGCCCTGAACTTACATATTAATTAATCTGATTATATATTACTACTGCCACATTACTTATTCACATTTCAAAGTCAAAGTCTATGAAGTACAAGTGGGACTAAGGTTCTCACTTCAGTTTTGTCCTTGTATTTCTTCCCAAAAAGGCCTTCTCTCAGTCATACATGCTCTGACCGCAATTTGTCACATTGTAGTCTGTGATGACCTCTATTTCTAGTGATTCTATTTGACACTTTCTTTGCATTCATGCATAAGCCAGACATAAGCCTTTCTGAAGCATTCTACATTCAGACACCTTTAGAATAAAGAGTCCACATTTAAATTATGAGAAGTGCTTTTTTTTCTTTTCAAATTATAGGCTGGCTCAAGTGGTGAGTCAGAAGCACAGCAGACTCATTTCTCACCCCTGCCTACACAAGAGACAAACCAAAAGCACAGTTCTGTATGGCTTTTTTGAACCCCACTTTCATAACGGGTGCTTACAGATGCTGTGCTTTGTTTATCTGAGCAGTGATCCCATGAGTACAAAAGAAATACCAACTGCTATAGCCACAGGGAATTAAACTACATCCTATACTTTTGGCTAGGAGATGAGCATCTGTAAGCAGGCAATGACAGAAAGAACAATGTTTATTATATTTTTTTCAGGCCTCTATAAAATCACACCAATGAGTAAGGAGTTTCAGTGAAAGAGACAAAAAATGGGGTTTGGAAACTGAACTTTTTTAGGATGCTTTGTTTTATGGCTTTAAAAAGCAGCATCTTTCTAAGCTATCTGTCCCCTTCCTGTGTTCTTAATACCTTAAATGAACTGAACTCATTATCTAATATGCACGTACAATTAAGTTAACAAATCTCTTCAGATGTCAGGCAGAAACAAGGAGGATTTTCAGTCTTCACTCATGAGACACTCTATCGACTACTAAACAGCAGAATGAACTGTGATACAAGAGTTCTCATTCTGGTCTGGTCTGATGGGTGACCTCAGACAAGTCACTTCACTTCTCATGGTTTGTTTCCCCATCATAATACTTGATGAAAATACTTTAATGACTGGCAAAGCACTCCGAGGTCTGCGGATGAAAAAGGGCTAAATACTGCTGTTATTGTACCTCTCCATTTTTCAAGATTAGGAAGGAAACACTATTTCTTGTTGCTTGTTAAAAGTAATCTGAATTAAGTTTCATTCTGTTCTGCACAATTTCTTACATCCTGCTCATCTCTGTAACATCAGAGTGCATTCCAGCAGCTCACTAAGCAAGAAAACCAGTTGTGTGCAATTTGCCCCTTCATGTTCTTCCCACTAGGAGAATCAGGTACAGAAAAATGTCTTGTTTTGGCTTGATTTGGGTTTTTATTTTTTAATATATATAGTCTGTTGCTATATATTTGTGCCTGAGAAGGCAAGGCCAAATAAGCAGTACTTTCACTTCAAAAAAAGTTAAGACTGTGGTGATCCCTAGAAACTGGCAGGATTCATTCCAGTCTCAGAACCATCCATTGTGCCAGAGGAGCATAATAGTTAACAATGGCTTTCATCTAGGAGTTTTAGACGATCCTTTGGCTATCCTAAGACCAAGTTATGGAGGTTTTTCAAGGTCAAGATCCTGGCCTTGATTTAAAATGCTACATGAGGGGATGCTTGAGAGGCCCACAGTAACCTGTGTTGCTGAAGAGATATATTGCAGCCGTCCATACTAGATGGCATTTTTATAGTGCTACAAGCATCACATTCAAACATTCAACATTGCTGAGATCCAGCCAGAACTGACAATCAAGATAAAACCATTGTCTAACAAGATGGGGATGAAGTTTTCTAAGCAAGCAGAGGATAACAGAAGCAATGCTCCCAGATGCCGCTCTGTGGGAGCTTAACATCACTGAGGAAATCCCTGAGTATGGCTAACCTAATCTATTTTAAGTGCATGCCTTCAACCAATGGAAAACTGTAATGTTATCAAACTGTTTTAACTATCTTACTGTTGCTGTGTATGTTTCTTTTTTTGCAGAGATCATGTTGTGAGGTTGTGGCATCTCCGTCCCTGTAGTTTTTTAAGAACCCAAGGCTAGAAAAACTTTGCTGGGATAATATAACTGGGACTGATCCTGCTCTGAGCAGGGGTTGGATTAGATGACATCCTGAGGTCCCCTCCAACCCTAATTTTCTATGACTATAATTTAAAAGTGTGATTTATAAGATGAGTACATCCTTAGTCTTGTCTGAGATGCATTAATAGATGCATGCCAGTGTTTTGTTTGCTTTGCTGGCATCACATTCATGGCTTATGATAATTCTATGGTCTACCAAGACCTCCAGGTCTCTTCAGGCTGTGGTGCTGGTAAGTGTAGCACTGTTGAGGCTGTAAGCATGTTGCAGGTTGCTTCTCCCCCAGGTGTAGCACCTTACATTCCTTGGTGTTGAACGTCATCAGGTTTTGATCCGCCCACCTTATGAGCCTGCCCAGGTCAGCCTGTATCCCCCACCTATTCTCCAGCATGACCAGTCCCCCATAATTTGCTGTCATCTGCGAACTTTGCCAATCTGTTTTTAACACCCAAATCCAAGTCATTAATGAATATGTTAAAAAGCACCAGTCTGAGTACTGAACCTTGAGGGATGCCACCGGTCACCAAGCGCCATGTTGACTCAGTTCCATCTATTATTACTGGGAATTACTAAGAGAATGATGTTCTTTTATTCTGATTATTGACAAGAATAAAGAAGGAGTATAGAGTAGACAGTACAATCACAAAAGAAAGCAGGGCCCTGTGTTTGTTAGTGGGCCACTCAGATGAGAACTTTAAACCTATAAAGTTTGGGGGGGGGGGGGTCAAGGAACTAATGTAGCCTTCTGAACCAGGAGGACAAGCCAAAAACACAACCAACCCAAATCCCTAGATGTGCCTTTTTTTCTTCCTTTTGATACTGCAGAAGAAAAGCCACAGAATAAAAACAAATTATTACCTTTGGTAGCAGTAATATTAGCAGTAGTAAAAAGACCCAGTACTCTTTCCTTCCATGGCAGGGGGTGGGACTAGATGATCTACTCAGGTCCCTTCTGACCCTAGAAACTATGAAACTATGACCTTTTATTTCTGAGAAAAATTGACAGCAAACCCAAGTAAGGAGGTTAGAGAATGGCCAAAGATGGAGGTCAGCAACTTATGGCCCAAAGTATCATTTTATCCATCCCACAGAGTCAAGGGGCTTCTGAGGTACTTCAGCAGCAAGGGACTTCTGCAGTTGGGAGCTTTGCCCAGGCATCAGCTGGGCAGCAGAGAGCAGCAGTGGCGACAGCATTGCAGGGCAGAAGGGTGAATGCCCCTGGTGTGATGATGGAAGTATGGGCTTGGTTGGAAGCAGCCTGTGCTCAGAACCAAGTTCTATTAAAGCCCCCCCCCCCCCCCCC
>NW_017729034.1:86588912-86600236 GCF_001723915.1 Gavialis gangeticus
CCCCCCCCCCCCCCCACCAGCTCCAAAATGTTGCAGACGTCTCACCTATGCCAAGCACACAGACCTGAATATCTTTACCCCTATCCAAACTTTGGACAACTTAAACTCAGCTGTGCCCAAAGCTAACATGGAAAGAGTCCTTTCCCATACAGGCCAATGTTTTTGTATAAAGACTAAATCTCTAAGTGGAGAACACTGCAACAGGGAGGTTTATTTTCTCTCAGTATAGATGAACACCCTTTTGGACTCGGTGTATTCTGGTTCAGGATCACAGAAAGGCTCATTTGCTACTGCACAGTATTGATTTATCCTGGGGCCAAGATATTGTTGCACAAGTTAAGTATTTATTGTCATGTTGCTTTCAAATATATAAATCAAGGGAGATGCCAAGTCAACTTATCTCATTTCACCAAACTGTCCTTCCTTTCCTTTCAATACCCATATTTAATTCACAGCAGTGACATATACTACAGACAATTAATGCTGTCATTTTATGGTGTGAATGACAAACTGTCAAGAAGAATTCTGACCTCTTGTTTACCAGTAGTGGCTCTAGTACTGGGCCCACCCTCCTTTCTGCAAGTAGTGTACAGAGCGATTAATTAGTTCTGAAGGATAAACTTACAGCATAATGCCTTTTGCAGTCTTCGGATTTTGATAGCTGTACGGTATGCAGAAAAGCGTACATTGTTCAAGTCAGCTAGAATACACAGAAAAATGTTAGCTGTTTTTAAAGAAGGATCAATAGCAAGGAAAATAAAGCCAGTCTGTAAGACTATTTTGACATATAATATTCAAACAAAAGCTTGGTCTTAATTTCACATTAAAAATAAGGGTTAGCAGAAGAGGAGAAAATAGAACACTGAAGCCCAAGGCATGAAGTTAGGACCTAGTTTAAATTATCTGGTAGTCAACTGAGACTCCTTTTGATGTCACTGGGACAGGCACACCAGAAATTCAGGCATCATTACACTGACATACATGCACTATGGTGTTTTCCAGAGAAGCATGAGTCCTAGAGCTATCTCACAGTATAATCAAAGAAAGTACAGATGAAGGATGGGTGATGGATGCAACCAAGATCATAGTAATGCAGTGCTGAAGTTTAACCTGAGTCTTCTAAAGCCAACACTTCCATAATGTCATGTTATCTGATATTATTTCCATAATGTCAATCACTTGTTAACACCTCAAAGATGGGAACATCAGTATATAAACAAGTAGAGGGGGAACCCGGTATCAATTTTCAATTTTACAAACTGTTAAGGATAATAGTATCTCTTCTTTGTTAATAGTATTTTATCCTTGCATGCCTGAGGGGACATTCTGCATCAAATGCAGATGCTTATACAGGTATACTGTCAATTCAGCACTTTCCTAATACATGAAACAGGCTTTCATTACTAGTTATCAGGCTCTGAGACAATGAAAACGCAGGGTTTTGTGTCCCTGATTACAACAGAACTAAAATAAAATAACATACTACATAAAAGGGTAACATTAATTCTATTCAATTAAGCCTATTTGTTGAAAAACAACATAGACAGACAAAGACAACATGTTTCTTGGCACTAAATATTCAACCACATAGGAGGGAATGCTTAGGTCAGTGGGGGCCAAACTTTTTGACGCACACATCACAAATCAGTGCAATACCCTGCACTCTCCTAAGTGCCACTCCTATCCCCTTCTGCTATCTCATTTGCTGCTCTGCCACCTGCTCTGTCCTGTTCTCCATGATCAATCTGCTATTCTGCTTTCTGTACCATCTCTCACTATGCTGCCTGTCCCCTCCCTTGATCCACTACATGCCACACACAGAGGGTGCTTATGGCACACATGTTGCAGGCTGGCCATCCCTGGATTAGATAAACAAGTACCTGACAAACTCAGGCACTTTCATTCAACAGAAATTGGGCATTTTATTCATCCTATTAAGACAAACTCCATAAAATCCTTCATGTCAAGAAGAGCACTCACCTAGGGACTGGAACAGTTCAGTCATTTTAGGATGATCCCAACAAGTCGTCTGTGTCTGGTGACTATAAGAAAGAGAGACAAGCAGAGCTTCAGATAGGAAAGAAACCGTTCCAATGCACACACATATACAAATATGACTATATGCAGGAGTGAGAATGAAACCCTGCTAGCTCATATCAACATACAAAGTCTGAGTTATCTAATTCCTTGACGTTTCTGATCACAAGATAACCAACATGACCTCCCTTCCTTTATTTAGCTTCCTGTTTCTGAGCCCTTTTAACTCCTGCTTTTGTCAGTTTTCTCTTACCATATTGGCTGCACTCAGATTCTGAACCTCAGTGAAAGACAGATAGGGTAAAGTTGCAAAATTCCCTACTAATGGCAACAAATTTGTAAAATTTGAAAGATTTTTATTTTAGGTTTAACTATGTATTTAAAATTAGTAAATATCAGGATACGTGACATGGTTTTTCTCTGATTTTATGACTTTTCTGTAACATTTAATGAAGTGCTAAATCACCTTTCAAATTCTTAAACCTGTAAGTATTTACTATCATAGGACAAATGACTCTGTGCATTTTTGCTCTCAACAGAAGATGATATAATAAGTACAGCTATTTAATCCACCATTTAACATCTCTGGTTTAATCCATCAAGATTTCATGTATGCAGCCATGTGGTTAAAATGCAGCTTACCTGCTGCCCGCTAAAATCTCATTTTTTTTCTCTTGTATTAGTCATATTTCTCTATATTAACTATGAACTTTAAGCATGTTGAAATTATTATATATTCTTGACAAGCAAAATTTTGTACAATTTGAATTAGATTAATTAAAAATAATTATACTAGAGATTAAAACTGAAAATTTCACATCTCTACCAAGAATTAACAGAGTAATACTGAAAATGAAATGATCCTAGATTACCAAATACATACTGAAGCACAAAAACCATGTTCTTTCTTATAATCTTTGTTTTTATTTAAATTTGAAAGTTCACAAATGCAAATAAGAATAAATAAAATGGTCACTATAAAATATACAAAATAACTATTATGAATAGTGTGTATTTATTTTTGGAACAAAAATCTGTTTTTAAGGTGCTTTGCTTGTTGTACTTTGATGACACAAGTTATTTTTTATTGTCATAGAACCATAGAAAATTAGGGCTAAAAGAAACCTCAGGAGGTCATGTAGTCCAACCCCCTGCTCAAACTAGAGCCATCCCAACTAAATCATCCCAGCCAGAGCTTTGTTTAGCTGGGTTTTCAAAGCTTCTAAGGATGGAGATTCCACAACCTCCCTGGGTAACCTGTTCAGTGCTTTACTACCCTCCTAGGGAGAAAGTCTGTCCTAGTATCTAACCTAAATTTACAAGCAAGCTACAACCGTTTCTAAGACCATTGTTCCTTATTCTGTTATCTGCTACCAATGAGCACAGTCAAACTCCATCCCCTTTAGAACCACCCTTCAGACAGTTGGAGGCCAAAATTCAATCCCCCCTCAATCTTCTCCTCTCCAGACTAAATAAGTCCAGTTCCCTCAGCATCTCCTCATAAGTCATATGCCCTAGCCCCCTAACTATTTTCATTGCCCTCCACTGGACTCTCTCCAATTTGTCTATATCCTTTCTGTAGTGGGGGGTCCAAAACTGGACACAGCACTTCAGATGTGGTCTCACCAGTGCCAAATAGAGGGGAATAATCACTTCCCTTGATCTGCTGGCAACTCTCCTACTAATGTAGCCTAGTGTGCTGTTAGCCGTCTTCCCAACAGGGACACAGCATTGGCTTACATTAATCTTATTGTCCACTGTAACACCCAGGTCCTTTTCTGAATTGCTGCTTAGCCAGTTAGTCCCCAGCTTGCATGGGTTCACGGGATTGTTCATTCATAACTGCAAGACTTTGTACTGGTCCTTATTAAACTTCATGAGATTTCTTTTGGTCCAATCCTCCAATTTCTCTAGGTCACTCTGAATCCTAGCCCTACCCTCCAGTGTATCTACTACTCCCCCCATCACTTCCTGAAAGTGCACTCCATCCCATCTTCCAGGTCATTGACAAAGATATTGAATAAAACTGGCCCTAGGACCAAGCCCTGGGACACTCCACTTAATACCAGCTGCCAACTAGACACCAAGCCATGGATTTCTACTCTTTGAGCCTGATGATCCACCCAATTTTCTATGTACCTCACAGTCCATTCATCCCATTTTAAAAAGTCACATAATACAGTTCCCATGATGTACTTTGGCTGTGTACACATGTGAAAATTATCTGGGAGAATTCTCCTGGGTTTGTTTTCCTGGTAGAAAAACTAACCTGGAGATGCCTAAACAGATATCTGAATATTTAGACCCTGAAAAACAAAGAGCTTGCAATGCTGACAATGTGCAGCCAGGAGGCCTCTGTACATACATTTCAGCCTGCTCTACTGGCTCCTTCAGTCTGGAGACAGATGGCAGCAGTGAACAGGGCATCCCTGACAGGCTGACCTAGACTGCTCAGGGTCAGTTTGTGTCTCCATGCAGCACAGTACAGGTTTATGAAGGGTGTTGTGTTTTGCTCGCTGGTCGGGGGGAGCATAACAATCTAGTAAGTGACAAACTGCCTCCTGGGAGTGATTTAACCCTAGTTGTTCCCAGGTTATTTTTCTTCTGGAGCTGCCATTTTTGCTTTGGGAGAAATATCCTGAATATCCCTACAATTATGGTTTCCACCAGGAAGACAGTGACTCACCCAGAAAAAAGTGAATGTCTGTACATTGCCTTTGTAGGTCTGAAATTTGGATTATAAATTTCACCAAGAATAACTTTTTTGGGAAATTTCTGACATGTAAAACTATTTCTTTAGAGCGTATTGAAACATTTCAAAACGAAAAGCCAAAAAAAGTTAATACAGCTTTGACTGACACAGCTTTATGAATGGAAGAGGGTGGTTATTTCTCTTGTATAGTTATTTTTTGCTTATAACTGAGTTTTTTGTCAACACATTTGAAACAGCGTGTTCTCGATTCCAACAATTGACTGCATTTCCACAGTTACAATGGTTCACTGATACTGATCATGTTTATTGCCATGAATCCCACATTTTTTGTGGGAGGCTGAGGAGGGAGGCTTGCTTATGATGGGAAAAACGAAATAGGAAGTGATGGGAGGGTAGCAAAGCAAGACAGGGAAGAAAAGGGTAAAATGGGCAAGTGTGGCATGAAAATGAGATGAAGATGGAGGGAGAGAATAAGGGCAGGGGAGCACACAGCAGAGAAAACCCTGCTCAAAATTGTAGAGAGGTCTCTCAGTGGACCAAGGTCTGTATTTTGGCTGTTTTTGCAGCTATTCCTTTTAGCTAGACTCTCTGGCTGGCTCTTCTCTGCAGTTTCTTCCTAAGGCCACATAATTTGGGGTTGGAGGTGGGAGAGGGAAATGCACACTACTGTCCTAATACCTTTAGAGTGGAGGTGGGGAGGCTCTCCCCTTCTCAGTTCTGGGTCTGATGTGGTTAGATCAGCAGAGATGGTCCTGGCTGAACCCCATATTACCTTCTACCCACCAAAAGAGCACTTGCAACTTCTGCTCCATTTGTTCCTATTTGCTGGAGTCTCATTACTATTAATGAGGAAGGAAAAAAGAAAAGCACCAACTTCAACATTGCTATTTCTCACTAAAAAACTGTGTCTGATAATAATACTTTCACAATATATTGAGCCTTTTTATGTGCACACAAATTGAATTTCACAGAAAGAATAAACGCATGTGCAAGTAAGCTTAACATGCAACAAATAAGAATGTCAGTCAAAGGAATCATTCTATGGGTCCAAAATAGGAGGCAAGAAAGAAAAACTGCTTCCTGTTGATTTGCTTTATAATACAGCTTTATGAAATGAGATCCATCTTTTCTGGGTAGAGTTACAATATTCAAACATTTCAAAACTGAAGGCCAAAAATATCTTGTGTAACTTTGACTGACAAAGCTTTGAGTGGAAGAGGGTGGTTATTTTTCCCCATATGCAGTTGTTTTTTGCTCATAACTGAGTTTTTTGTCAACAGATTTGAAAAAACACATTCTCAGTTGACTGCACTTCCACAGAATGACAATGGTTCATTATTAATGATCATGTTTATTGCCACGGACCCTTAAGGACAACCAAGAATGAGGGCTGCTTTTATGCTAGATGCTATGCTAACACAGAACAGCTGATCCTTTGCCCAAGAACATTTATAGCACAAGCAAAACACTGAGTGATGGAAGAACACAAGTGGAGTGGGAAAACCTCATTCTAGTTCCACAGCATTTGTTGTGGAAGGCTGAAGTGGCAGGCTTGCTCATGATGGGAAAAGGGCAGGGAGGAAAAGGGTAAAATGGGCAAGTGTGGCATGAAGATGAGATGAAGATGGAGGAAGAGGGTGAGGGCCGGGGAGCACAGAGCAGAGAAAACCCTGATCAAAATGATAAAGAGTTCCCTCAGTGGCCAAAGGTCTATATTTTGGCTGTTTCTTCAGCTGCTCCTAGCTATACTCTCCGGCTGGCTCTTCTCTGCATTTTTATCTAAAGGCCATATAGCCGGGGGTAGGAGTTGAAGAGGGAAATGCACACTAGTGTCTGATGTGGTCTTGTACAACTGAGGCATAACTCATATAAATAGATTAACCAATGAAAACTGTGCTTAGGAAGTAACACTGAATAGTCTCCTGCACAAATAACAAGGAAATGCAGGTAAAGGAATACCTTTCTTCTTGACTCCTTTTCTGTGTATTCAAACCATAAATCCCAGTCCTGTCCTGATACACACACTACATTCATTATGGCTGCCCATCTTAGTGCAGTAAGGACCACTGCTTTTCTGGTAAACAAGGAAGGGAAATATGCAGGAAATAGGCTCCTGACAACCAAGAAAACCAGAATGAATCAGAGTAAAATTAAATTTACATTCTCCTTGAACTATTTATTTCCTTAACTATAACAATTCTGTTGAGACCAGAGGATAACTAACAAACAGTCATAGTTTTCTCCACATGGACACCACAGACAAAACTTAGATAATTCGGTGATGTTAGCAAATTATGGGATAGAGAACGCTACATTATAATTTTTATCTTAAAATAGAGTCTGAATGCCTTCCTTGAGAGAATCACAGCTTGATGTGAAAACAGAGAAAATATAGTAATGCTGCTTCTCAAAAATTTGGAATTTGGAAAATTTCTACATGTTCTGGAGCCGACTGAAAAAAATATCTGGGTAGTGTTTTGTGATGTTCATATAAAGAGTTTATCACTTGCCTTTAACAATCTCATCTACTTGCTAATGGATCTCTCCAAGGTTCTGACCAGATTTGAACAGTCACCCTTAGCAAAGAAGCACAAAACACTTGTAGACTATTTCCTTCATTGCCCCAAATGTTGCACTGTTTCTTTCCCAAATTACAAGGATCAAGGATACACAGCAGATATCAGTTAGTCCTGTCCCAGTGGCTTACAAGTATGATATTTTCTCTGCAGAACTAAAAACAAGAGATTTACAAAGGGAAAAGTTGTATAGTTTCAACGGGATTCACAGCAGTGAATCTTAGCCCTAGAAAAAGAAGTATCACCTGAACATCACCTGTGACATTTTAAGATATTTTTGTAAAATCAATGCCACAGATCCCAAAACCCAATTCAAGTCTTAATGTAACATACTACCAACACTACTGACAACAACTTAACCCAGATAACCTCGTATGCCTATGTCTTTAAACCAAGATGGCTACAACCAACACTCTTGTAACTTGAAACATTGCCGCTGAAAAGAAAAATGAGCACTCAGGAGCTTGTTTACTGCACTACACCATACTTTGCCCTATTAATGAAACTATTTCATTATACACAAATTAATCCAAGATTTTAAAAATACAAATGACTGGCTATTTCAAACATGAAACATCACACAACAATATTACCAGGCCAAAACTCTTCTTTCAAGTCTCTCAGTACATGCTAAATGAACATGCTCCCATTTGGCAACTCAACAGAAAGAAGAAAACTATTTTTTTTTCCACTCTTTTCCTTTGCAAAGTTAGCAGTAGCTGATTCATTAGATATCGCTATAAAAGCTAAGGGGAAGAAAAGCTATCTACTTTTATGAAAAGATAATAGAAGCTATAACAGCATAATGTAACAAATCTTGTTTGCTGAAATTATACCTTTGTAGTATAAACAAAATGAAAGCTCCAACACAAAGATTGGATCCTTGAGTCTAAGGCTGTGGCCTTGGTCTTACCAGCACAGCCCATTTCCATTTCCAGAAGCTGAATGAACCCTGCCTAAAGCCTCCATTAGTCCCTGACTCTTTGCCCACTCACTAATCGCTGAGTGGCTGGCTCCTGTCATCTGACCTTCCACTTCCTCTATGTAGCAGCATTATTAAAATTGTACTCACCTCAAGGGATAGAAAAGGTGCCCCTGCAGAAGGACAATGTGAGAGGGTTTGTCCCAGTAGAGACACTACTGAGGGCGAGTGAAGCTGCTCTGGAGGTAGCCCTCTTTGAAGTAGGAGAAGTGATATAACCCCAGCAGGGGTCTGAATGAGAGGAACATTAGCAAAAGCCCAGGAAAAGTCCTGGCCTGGGATTGCCTGAGAGGGCTTGTTTGAAAGGGGGAGTATTTTTCCCAGGAAGAGGAGAACAAAGGGAAGAGACAAGGGAATAAAGACAGGCTGGAGGCCAGGAAAAGGACCTCACCATGGCCATCCCTCAGAGAGCCCCTGTCAGAGCCCTGCAGAGGTGGCAGCTAGAGGCTGCACTGGAGAGAAACAGTGGATCCTTTCTTCCTCTCATCCCCCTTGGAGCCCTACCAGGGCAGACACAACACAGCATCTGCCTGTCAGGAGACTCCAAGCCTGGGAAGACCCTGCTACAAGCCCATGTGGCTGGGTGAGCACAGGAGGAGAGAGGGAAGCAGGACCAGGGAGAGAATCCTGTGGTTTCCCCTATGAGTGAGAAGGCCCCCAGGGGAGAGGCAGGCTCAATGTGCTAGAGGGAACCCTGGACTTGAAGAGCAGGGGACTGCTCCAGCCCACTAGAAGCCCTGGGGGAAGGCAGGGCCTGGAGGGGCGGGTGCATTTGCTGGGTGGTGTGAGGCTGTGCTGGACAGGGGAACTGCTACAACCTGCAGCCCAGACACCATTCCCTGTGTGCAGGGGACGAGGGTCAGGGCAGGAATAAGGTCTCATGCAGAGCCCCCCACATGGTGTGGGGGAGCAGGGATCACCCCCCACCCAGCAGAAATGGTGAGTCTAGGGTCTTTCTCAGTTTTTTTTCCTTAAAGGGCCAGAGCTGGTGTGGGCAGGGCAGCCAGGGGGGTCAGGAGGCCCATGCAGAGCGGGGATGCCCCCCCCACCCCAACCCAGCAGCACCGCATTAATCCAAAGTGAGTGGGTTTCCAAGTGCTGGGAGTTGGGGTGGGCAGGGCAACCATTGCCAGGCTGGGGATGGGCCTCACTGATTCAGTGATTCGGCAAAATCGAATCAGGACAGTGATCTGAATCACTGAATCAAATCACTGTCCCCCGAATCAACTGAATCCAAATCCGAAGTGAATACTAGCTGCTTGCACAGGCCTACTGGCTGCATCTAAACTTCATAGGTGGTTTCCGTTACTGAGCAATTTGTCAGCAACTTGATGACAGACAATGTATTTAATGAGTTTTCCATGTATGTGAACATAAGACCAGGGGCTTTTCCTGCCATGCTGACTGGAGAAAAAAACTTCATTTTGCATTTGAGTAAATAAGGTAAGTAAATCTGCAAGGTAGCAATGCCAACAGATGTCACAAAGGCAAGCTATGTGATAGGTCCCTCGTCACCAGTGAAGTAAGAAAGCATGGTATGGTTTCACTGACTATCACAGAGGAGTTCTTTTGATATTGAGTGCTTTTTTCTGTTGGTCTCACAAAGCTCATTTATTACCCAAAAGTATGCTGTATTCTTCACCAAAAGTTATTGACACAAAATACAGTATAATATTCAAACAGGAAGAATGTTTATGACAAACATTTGACCAAGCATATCAGTATCTGAGAATAAAGAGATTTATGTATTCTGTATAGAGTAAAACAAAGGAATAAAATTGATAAGGTTATAACAAACAGGTTATTCTCTACAATTTTATTTATAACCATTTAAAGTGCACAAACAAGACATGATTGGTCTTGTATTAATGAACTGAATTAATGAATGGCATGCTTCAAAAAATCGTGTGCGTCTTGGATTTAGAAAAAAAATGCATGTAATTGCTTCTGCTCATAGTGATTTCAACATCATAGACATCTCACACACTTGGTAGAAGTATGATAATCAAGGGAATACTGTCGTAACAGGTGACAAACTAGATAGGAATGACAGCGTAGGATGTGCAGGTGGAGAAGTGGCATAGTATGTTCAGGACAGTAGAGACAGTAACAGCATAAAAATCTTACCTGAAAAGAAAACTATCATAGAATCCCTGTGGGTAGAGATTCCATACCAGAGTGAAAAGAACTAGGATTGGACTACCAACCCCCTGATCAGGAAGGTGAAGGTATTTATGAAATGCTCAGGGAGATGAGAGAAGCTGCTAAAATGGAACAAGCAATAATAATGGGACACTTCAGCTATCCCAGGGACCAGCAATTATTTTGGCTGGAGGCCCACTTAATGAGTTTTGATGAGCTGTCTAGAGCAGTAAGGGTAGCCCCACCTGTTGACAGCTGCCCTACCCCTTGGCTATCTTGGGACTGGAAATCCTGCCCCTAACTCCTAACTTTTGCCACTGGAAGTCCCTCCCGTTGCCCCAGAAGTACTCCTTTTGGGAAGGGGGTTTGCCATCTTGGAACCAGAAAAAACCCCAAACAAATTACATACTAAAGAGCAAACATTAACAATAACGTATTTTAATTTTATTAAAAATATATATCCTGATTTGTGTTTGCATCATGTATATAAAAGTGACTGCATAATAGCTCAAAATGAAGTCTTACTCCTGTATACTTCAGGGGGTGAGGAAGGGAGTGGGGGTATGAGTGGGTGGGTACAGGGTTTGTGGGGGATGTGGGTGTGTGGGTGTGAATGACTGTGTATGTGGGGTGTAAAAGAGGGTGTGGGGGTATGTGTGAATGTGGATGGATGGGTATGGGGTGTTTGTGAGGGGGTGTTTGTGGGGATGTGTGGGTGGGTATGTGGGTGTATGTGGCGGGGTGTGGGGGTGCATACGGGGTATGTGGAAGGGAGGGTGCCTGGAGGGGGGAATGTGGGTGTGTGCGGTGGGGTGTGTGCAAAAAGCAGTGAGCAGGGCTCCCCCCAGAGTCCTGCGGGTCTGTGTGTGGCGGG
>NW_017729034.1:86605236-86608635 GCF_001723915.1 Gavialis gangeticus
AAAAAGCAGTGAGCAGGGCTCCCCCCAGAGTCCTGCGGGTCTGTGTGTGGCGGGAGGCTGCATGTGGGGAGTGGGAGGTGTGGGGGAGGGTGCGAGTGGGTGCTGTGTTTGTGGATTGTGTGATTGTGTGTGGGGTAGGATGTGGTTGTGGGATTTGTGGGGGACGGTTTGCTGGTATGGTGGGGTTTGCATGGGAGCCCCCCGCATGTGCCCTCTTCATAGTTTCATAGTTTCTAGCATCAGAAGGGACCTGAGCAGATCATCGAGTCCGACCCCCTGCCATGGCAGGAAAGAGTACTGGGGTCAAACGACCCCAGCAAGGTGTACATCTAGCCTCCTCTTAAAGACCCCCAGGGTAGGAGCCAGCACCACTTCTCTTGGAAGTTGGTTCCAGATCCTAACCGCCCTGACAGTGAAGTAGCGCCTCCTGATATCTAACCTAAATCTACTCTCTGCCAGCTTGTGACCGTTATTACTGGTCACTCCTGGTAGTGCACAGGGGAACAGGGAATTTCCCAGTGCCTGCTGGTCCCCTATGACTAGTTTGTAACAGGCCACTAGATCCCCCTCAGTCTTCTCTTGTGGAGGCTCAACAGGTTCAGGTCCTGTAACCTCTCCTCGTGACTCCGTGGCTGGACTGTGTTTCCAGACAGCCTAGGCAGCAGCAGCTCCTTCCAGCTGCTGTGACTGCTGGCCCCAACCCCATGGTAGCAGCAGGGACCTGCGTGCAGCCCCACCCCAGCACACTCCACACCTGCTTCAGACTCACCTGCACTAAGCAGTGGTAGCAATGGGCAGAAAGTGTTGCTCACCACTGCTGGCATGTCTTGCTGCAGCTGCCCAGACCCCACACTGATCTCCCCTGTGTCTGGCTCTGCAGTGTCACCAGCCCAGAGTCAGTGGACATGCAGGGGGGGGTCCAGGAGGCCACACCAGGAAGTACCAGCAGCAGTGTTAGGGAAGGGCCGCATTTTCCCCATGCTAAGGAACAGTTTCTGCCCAGGACCGCCACTGCTCAGCGCAGGTGAGATTATAACGTCATTATACAAACCCATGGTACACCCATATTTTGAATACTGTGTGCAGTTCTGGTCTCCACACCTCAAAAAGGATATAGTAGAATTAGAAAACCTATAGAGAAGGGCAATGAAAATGATCGGGGCATGGAGAAGTTGCCATACTAGGAATGACTAAAAAGCTTAAGTCTCTTCAGAAAGGAGAAGGCTGAGGGGGAATATGATACAGGTCTATGAAATCATGAAGGAGGTAGACCAAAACTAAGTACAGACATTCAAAAAGCCCAAGGAAGAATCAACTTAAGTTATGTGGTTTTCCGTAAGCAGTGTTATTTAGATCAGTAGTGAACATAACACACTTTTGAAGGGGGGAGGGGTAAATCTTAGACTGGGTTCCACCATCTTTAAACCAGTCTATGCATGCTGAACTTCTGTTCTGGGTATACACTGGTTTTGTATTCCAAACTTCTTATCTGTACTGGTTTCCAATCACTTATACTGGTAAAGGGGAATGTCTTAACCAAGCAAACAGGAAACTGTTGCTCACCAAGTCCCAAAATACTAGAGCTAGGGGACACCCACCAAAATTAATAGGTGACAAATATAAACCTAACAAGAGAAAATACTTGTTTATGCAGCACACAGTTAATTTGTGGAATTCATTGCCACAGGAGGTGTTGGAGGCAGACAGCATAGCCACCAGATTCCAAAAAGGAATTGGATAAATTCAAGGTTGACAGATCAATCAATAGCTATTGAACAGAACAGTTGGAGATGTTCCCTTTGGCATCTCTGAACCAATAATGGTGGATGCTAAGGAGGGTACTGAATAGGGAATAGATAACTCTAGATCAGGGGTGCTCAACCTCTGGCCTGCAGGCCAAATGCACCCCTCAGAGCCATAGGTATCTAGCCCTTGGGGATTTCCACAGATCAGGAAATTTGATGGGAGGGGGCAATAAATATTGCCACCATCTCCCACTACCAAATTTCCAACGCCCATGCCCTGCACAGGCTGGGGCCAAATCAGGCCTCCCCCCATTCCTGCGGTTGGATAAGACTGGGCTATGTCTCTGTCCTCATGGGCTGGATGAGGCTTGGCCATGCCCCCTTTCCACTGTGGGGCCAGCTCAAGGCCCCTTCCTCCCCTGCAGGGTCAGATCAAGTCTCCTTCTGCCCAAAGGGCCAGGCTGGGGCTGAGCCATGCCTCCTCCCCCCCTGCAGAGCTGAGCTATGCCCCTTCCCCCTATGGGCACAGTCTAAGCCCCTGTCCTTTGTGGGGGGTGGGACACATGCACTTCCCCCATGGAACTGAGCCACACTCTCTCCCCTCTGTCCCCCATAAGTAAATATCTGTATGGTCTCTGGCAAAAATTTGAACGTTATTTTTTCTTTCTACACTTATGGAGGATGGGATTATGGATGGAGTCAGCAGTAGGAGAAATTTTGTCTAGGGCTAATGGATTTGTCTCCCGCACTGATGTATAACTAGGTTCAGAAGAGAGAGATTTGTTTTTCTGAAAGAAGCTTTGAAAAATAGTGAAGCAAAGGTATCTATTCCTTACCTTGTAATATTAAACGTGATATAGAAAGTGATAAAATGGAACTGTTATGTTTTGGGTGATTATGTGTCCTTTTTAAGAGCACATAAACATAACTAGTCTGACTCTAAATTTTGGTATTAAATCACTTTGATGATCATCTTATAAAGCTACCCTACATTGAACTGAAGTCACTTTATTCCCCTCTCATTTCCTTTATAGTTCTTCTAGACAATATAAATACCTAATAAATTTTGAAAAGGCAGAAAGCTGAAGCATGAGGAGTGGTGGTTAACAACACTGAGAAGTACAAGGGTAATTATTTCCTCCTAAAATTCCTTTTACCGTTATTTTTTCTTCAAAAAGTAGATACCCCTCAACATAAATTTTTACAAAAAAGTTTCATAGTTGGCAGAGCTGGAAGGGACCTGAGCAGATCAAGTCCGACTCCTTGCCATAGCAGGAAAGAGTACTGGGGTCAAACGACCCAGGCAAGGTGTTCATCTAGTTTCCTCTTAAAGACCCCCAGGGTAGGAGCCAGCACCACTTCTCTTGGAAGTTGGTTCCAGAACCTAGCTCCCCTGACAGTGCCTCCTGATATCTTGTCTGAATCTACCCTCTGCTAGCTTGTGACCATTATTCCTGGTCACTCCTGGTAGTGCTCAGGGGAACAGGGACTCCCCAGTGCCTGTTGGTCCCCCCGACTAGTTTGTAAATGGCTACTAGATCCCCCCTCAGCCTTCTCTTGTGGAGGCTGAACAGGTTCAGGTCCTGTAGCCTCTCCTTGTAGGGCCTGCCCCGCTGCCCCGTGATCGTGCAAGTGGCCCTCCTCTGGACCCTCT
>NW_017729034.1:86613635-86625555 GCF_001723915.1 Gavialis gangeticus
CGACTGAGCCCTGAGGGACCCCACTGCCCACATCCCTCCAAGCCAAATAGGACCCATCTACCACCACTCTCTGGGTGTGACCTTCCAGCCTGTTAGTGACTCAATTGACTGTGTAGGTGTCGACACCACAGTTCCCTAGTTTTTTAATGAGAATGGGGTGAGAGACAGTGTTGAAGGCCTTCCTAAAGTCCAGAAAGACTACGTCCACTGCCACATGTCTAAGGATTTTGTGACCTGGTCATAGAAGGCCACCAGGTTGGTCTGACAGGACCTGCCTCTAATGAACCTGTGTTGGTTGCCTCTAAGCATAATCTCCCCTGCTGGCCCCTCGCGGACATGCACCAGGATAATTCTCTCACAAAGCTTACCCAGGATTGAGGTAAGACTAACTGCCTATAGTTTCCTGGGTCCTCCTTCCTCCCTTTTTTGAAAATGGGAACCACATTGGCCCTTTTCCAGTCCTTTGGCACCACACCAGAGCACCATGAATGCTCGTAAAGCCATGCCAGGGGTCCCACAATGACCTCTGCTTATTCTCTCAGCACTCTGGGGTGGAGATCGTCAGGACCAGCTGATTTAAATACGTCCAGGCCCTCCAGAAGTTCCCTGATTAAATCCTCACTGACCCTAGGCCTGGGTGCACCTCCCCTGGGGCCTATGGGGATCCCGGTGTAGGGGGTGACCGGGTCCCTGCTCAGAAAAATGGAGGCAAAGAAATAGATACAAATTCCCAAATTTATTAAATTTTTTTTTAAAGGACTGTAGAGTTTCTTAGGCTTTATTTTTTGCATTCTCTCAGTAAAGGCCAATCATGTCTTGTTCGTGCACTTCAAATGGTTATAAATAAAATTGTAGAGAATATCCATTATAACTCACATATCTTTGCAGCACAACCTATAAAAAAAATTGTGTAATGCTTGTTTGAAGAAATCAATTTTTGTCTCTTGCAACATTTTGTCCAAACTGATAACAACATCCATTACAAGGAGTAGTGAATTAGGAAACAGTCTTTGGCCAGCATTCCATCCTTTCCTATACTGCTCATTAGTCCAAGTCTCTTGGACAATCTTGTGTCTAGGAGACAAAAAGATTCAACTTTTTTCAACTATATCTAGACAGTTTTTTCAAGTGACTGTTTAGTCAAGTGTTTGATTTCAAACATCACTGACTGAATTCTAATACAAAAAAAAATTCTAATTAATTTTGGAACCCACTAAAGTGGCAGAATTCTGAAACTATTACCACTTAATATTATGCAGACAGAAAAGCAAAGGTCTAAGAAAAAATTCTTATACAGATCAAATGCCAACTGGCAGCAGTAATGCTTTTGATTTACATAATAAAATATTACAAGTGGAGGAAACAGTGACAGCCTAAACTGCACATGTAGCTTCAGCTGATTGTACAGAGCATAGAAACACAAAGTACTCCATAAATCTGGGCTCAAAAGTAGTGTGAATCTTCTTGCTAACAAAGAACTTTCACTTCCTTTAAAGGTACTCCATCCCCTGGTTACCCTTTGGTCAAAGGAGTTTACATAGTAGCCAGTAAGAAACAGCTCTTAAATATATCAAGTACTTTACAGAACTCCAGAATGAGTCAACACATCCACATAAAAGTCAGTAAACAGGTAAGGGAAGCAACCATACTCTGAAGCAGACATATTTTGCTAGCAGGCTACAACTCCCATTTTTCTTTTGAGTCATTCCTGTCTCTGCACGTAAATGTCTGTTACCACTGGCATGAGGCAGGAGATGGAACAAATGCTACTTATCTAAAAAAAAATGGACGTTTTAATCATTGTGTCACTCTCCTTAAAGATCTATGGCAAACCAAAGTATTCCCTTTCACTTTCTCAGTTCATATCCTTCATTTTTTTAATAGTGATATTTTTACATTTGGTACACAACTTGTGAGCATGCATTTTTAAAACATCATTCTAATGTATGTACTACTACAGCATCCCATTTCAAAAGATAAGACCATCTGCATGTCATTTTCTGAATACCTTACATATTGTTTAAACAGGCACTCAGAAAAATTAATCTGAATTAACTAAAGGTATAAGTTTCAAGTGGATTAGTTAAACTGCATTAAACCATTGTCTGGGCAGACTTGCTTACAACAAAAGTGGCCTCAATTCAATGTAGCTTTATTTCCCAAAGAAGTGAAATAAAAATAAATTGAATGATTCAGAAATAAAGCGGTCTTAATTTGATTTAGATTTACTTTACTTCCAAAGTAAACTGAACTAGATTGAATTAAAACCACTCCACTTCTGAGTAAATTTGACCACACAGTAGTTAAATGCAGTGTAACTAATGCACTTTAAAATGTTAATCCAGCTTAATTTTCCTGAGTGTCCTCATTTAGACAAGAAAGTATCAGACACTGAATCATACTCATATTCTCCTTCATCAGTTTGTTTTTCTACATCCGACACAAATGCATATTAATGTTCAGTTTATTAAATCCTTCCCAATTACTAGGAAACATCAAAGCAATGTGCCTTAAGATATCTCCTTAGAACAGGAATTTTAAACTTAACTTTTCTTAAAATATAAGGGAAGATGAAACACGATGCAACTTGGTCTCCTCTGCAGATTACCTCCAGGCTGCATTTTATTTAAACTGCAGATTTTGGTACAATTTAGAAAAATCACTAGAAAAATTAAGTGCCGAGATAATTTGCACAGCTTCCACACACTTGGTAAAGGACAGTCATTAAGCCTTTTTGATTACTCTCTTGAATTAAACTAATGGAGCACATTTAAACTGTTAAATTAAATATATTTTTGATAACAGCACTGGTTCCCTTCTCTTCTCTAAACCAGGTCTGAAATTAAGAAACAAAATTTGTAAAGACTTTTAAATCACAATAATAATACCCAGTCTGACAACGTGTAGAAAGGCAACATTAAGAATCAGTACTGCTGTTACTCTACATTTCTTGCACCTGCTGCTGTCAACTCAGAAATCTAGAGACAGTATGCAACAAGAAAATAAAGACACTGCCAAGGAAAGTCTGCTCAACTAACTGAGAAGCCTGGCAAGCTTCAACTTGCTTTTCAAAAATAAATAAAACTGTTGGTCATGCATAACATCGTTCTGCCAGTCTTTTAAGACATAGATACCAAGGCAATACTTCTTTGGCATGCATCACAAAGACAACAGAAAAACAGCTGGACAAAACCGTCTGGGGGGTTCAGTGAACAATTGTTTGTATAGTGAAATTGCTTTGACCTTGAATATTAAGACCAAACTTTATAATAATGAAAAATAAGACAGAAAATGGTAAAAAAAGAATACAGCTCTCACAAGAGAGAAACAAATCAAGGAAGGGATAGAGCATTAGCTGTGATAACCCATGCATATTGATGCATCTGGATATATTTTGTGGACTAAGGAGTGACCACTTTATTATACTGCCCATACTGCCCACCTGCAGCTCTTTCACTTGCAGCTCTTTCACCTCTTTCACTTGCACATTATCGTTCCTGTTTTATAATACTATCAAAAATCTTATAGAATGCTAATGCATGTTCTCTTAACCCCAACTGTCCACATTCACCACACTCATCATGCCTCCAGAGTTGCAGGAGACCCAGATTAAGGCATCCTTACCACAATCAGAGATTCTTTACAAATTTCCTTGGCTTTCTGGGTTTGCATATAAATGACAAAGTTCTTAGAATACAGGAGACTAGAAGATCTGAAATACTGAAATCTATGTGACAGGAAAACCTTTTCTGTTCATTTCCAGATCCTACAGCAAAGTTAACCTACTTACATTGATGTAATGTAACTAGCTTCTCTTAGACCTGGTATTTCTATAAAACAAACAATACATATTAAACCAGAGTTTTAAATATATATCTTGTTTGTTTAATCTGTACCATACACTGGTACAGAAAAAATAATATATACTGTATGCAGCATCTGCCTGTACATTAACATTGATCTATAGGCCTTAATTAATCTTGGAAATTAAAAGGTTAGCTCAAACAGTGCTGCTTTACAACTGCACCAATGGATGGAAAACAATGAAGGATACTGGCTTTGACATTCACTGTCTTGCACCTATCAGTAACAAACCCCCTGACAGTTAATTCTGGAGAGAGAAGAGATTCCAAAAAGTTCATTGCTGCAGCTGTAATGTCAGTGTGACCTTACGCACCTCCTTCATGTTGAACAAGAAGGTGGGACTCACAAAATAGGTAAGATGATATAGCTGATAATCTTTTTGGGATTGTTGTAGGTAGTGATGTTTCACAAGATCAATTTGGTGGGGAGGGAATCTGGTGAGAAAAACAACAATTGAATTTTCTCCCTCCTGTCTAGGTACAAGCAGGGAATGAATAACTACACACTGCATCCTTCCCCTCCATCTAAATAACTCTGCCTCTCCTAGTACTAGAGGCTCTTCAGGTACTAGTACTTTTCATCCTCAAAATGCTCCATTAATTAGAGGAAGGTATGCAGGAATAGCGAGAGCTGTGGTCAAACTTATTTCCTTAAGCATAGATCTTTCCTGAATCCCGCCACTATAAAACCGATGGCTCTAATTTCACTTCTGCCTGACTTAAGCAGGGCTAATTTTCGACAATGTGTATTTCCTTCCTCCACTCGTGCCACTGCATTTTAGAAAGAATTCCTCCCCAAGAACTTTTACAGGGTTTATTTACCATAACTCTGAAATGTATATTACAAATTGCAACTATCCTTTTTGCAAGCAGCTAGTCTCCTTATAAAGCTACAAACTCTGCCTTTCAAACACAAGGGGAAAAGGACAGGTAAGTAAGCATTTATTGATAAAAAAGCCAATACCATTAATCTTTGTCCACAGTTTTGCCACTAAAATGCATCAAATTATGCCCCATATCTTCATAAGGAATTATTTCTGTCTTTACAAAATTAATCTCTCAAAGGAATCCGGGATTTGTACAATTTTATTCATCACAGATTAATTTTATGCAATGGGAGGACTTTCAAAAGCTAAGGAAAAAGTTAAGCTGAGAATCAACATGTGGTTAGATGCAAAAAAGAAAAATGAGCAATATTCAGCTAGAAAGCATGCTCTTTCCCTTGTAAATCACAAAATTATTTCTATTAACTGTGTGTCATTAAATGACTTTGTACTGTAGTTATGTAATGGATTCAGTCTCTCATGAAAACAAATCTACTTCCTTTGTGTCTGAGGGTACAGTCTGAATAAGTGAGCTTCTTAAACATGTGCTTAACTTAAAACATCTAAATATCTCTTAGTTTCATTCATCTCTCCCTCTCCCCCTTCCCCTACTACCCACCTGATAGATTTCAATGTGCCTAACAAAACAAATATACTTAAATATTGTGCTGAACTGGAGCTTCTTGGCTGGATGCTTGTTACATATTTCTAATCATCTTGTACAAAAACACTGGAAGTATAATATATAGTATATCCAGCTTGATACATTAAGCAGGTTATTTTGATAACATTTCTACTGATCCTATAACACCAGATTAATATCAGGCTGAATCCATAAGACTTCTTGCTTTCTTTAATGAAACTAAATGAGAACCAAGACAAACTTACTTGATGTAGTAGGGCACTTTGTTATGTGAAACAGATCTCTGCCATGGAAGCTGAACTGAAGCTGGGGGGTGGGAAAAAAAAAAGACATGAAGTGGTAATTAGGTAGCACCTATCCTTAAAAAAAAAAGCAAGCAAACAAGCAAAAAAGCAACTGTTTCTTTTAAAATTAGACCTTGATTTAATAAATTAAATAGGAATTACTATAATTTTGCAGTCAGGCTTTCAGTAATTGGAAAATCAGCTGAAGAAAACAATGGCAATATAATCAGGCAGTGCTTGCCATCTATTTGATGACAAGCAAAACATAAAATAAACGAATATGGTGATTTCACTCTAAAGAAGGATTATAAATGGTAGCTGATTAAGCCATACATTCAGAGCAGGCTAACAAACTAGCTTCTCTACTTCCTCCAATGGGATCTAGAAATTACGAGCAGCTTTAAGCTTTGGAAATAAGTGCCTTCATTACCATAATGTACACCCCACAATTTAATTAAAAGGTAACATAGCAGCAACATTTATTATTAGTTATAACTGCAAGCTTGTATTTGCAATCCAAATTAATACTGATTAATGCTCTCTTTGCTATAGATCCATAAGTTTTGCAGAAATGTACGCAAGTCTGATGCATCAATGGAGACCATCTGTAATGCCAAGCAGCCCAACAACAAATCCATACGTGGAAAAATGCACTACTTATGATACAATACAAGTACAGTGATCTAAAGATCTCCAGAAATAACAGGAGGTGAGGAATTCAGATGAATGGGAAAACTGGCAGTTAACTTTGAAGTGGCAATGTGGTAAGAGAACTTGGGTATGTATATCTCCCCAGAGAACATAACCAAATTGGCATGTGATTATAGTTCGCAGTGTAAAGGAAATTCACTTTACCATATTCAATATAGAAGCAAATGATATGTGATTCTTGAAAGACTATTTCTGACATTAATGATGAGAGTGTAGAGAATTTAATAATGAAATATACAAGCCAAATTTTGACAACTGGATTGCTACAGTGAGACATGAAACCCCCATTCAAACATCTATGAAAAATGGACTAAACCTCTACATAGGTAATAGAATAACCTACTGAACAAACAGATTCTCTCTACATCCGGGATGACCAACAGATAGCCCATGGACCAATGTCATTCAGCTCATGGGCTTTCCACAGGTCCAGACATTTGGTGGTGAAGTGGCAGCAGTATTAATTGCTGCAGCCTCTGGAGGAGCAGCTCCTGGAGCTGCAGCAACTAACACTGTTTCCTCTCATCCTCTCAGCAAGTTTCCAGACCCCTGGAGAGCCCTATGGTCCAAATGACAGTTCTCTCCACGCTAGACCAGGTCTGTGGACCAAACCTGCATGCCAGATAAGGCCCATGGACCAGCCCTGAACTACTCAGCTGGCCCACAGGGCTGGACAAGTTAAGCACTGCATAACATCAGGGTAAAAAAATATATATGAAAAAAGTTATAAATAAAAAAAATCATTGAAGGAAAGACATCTGAGCAAGTGGCTAGTTCATACATTCTGAAGAAAAGTTACAATTACTATGGCCATTGACAAATGTTTGCTCAAAGATGTAATGATATCGAATCCACAATCCAAACAAATCACACCTCCTGCCATGCCATACGAGTGTGACACAAGGTGTGATTTTGGGATCAGCAATCAGATCCCTATTGTGCCATACCTGCCAGTGCAGGGGGAGCCTGAGATCATTATCGTAATCCCAGATGAGCTGGCTCAAGGGATCCATGGGGCCTGTTCAAGCTGTTGTGTGATCCCCAGAGCCAGCCAATAAACAGTTGATTGGCAAATTGCAAGTACCCTGTGGCTTGAGAACCAGGATTCCAATCTGCTGATCACCAACTGATCACAAGGGCTATTTTGTTTTTTGGTTCAGATTCAACTTTTATGGTACAAGAGGGAGGGATTTTTCATATACTAGCAGGGGGATGGACTAGATGACCAGATGCATTTCTTTCAATCTCCACCTCCTACAGATCAAGTGATACAGCACTGATTAAAAAGTAAGCTCAGTAAAACCATTCACAGTATCCTGTGCTATATGAGCCTCTAACAAAGATGAATTCCCCCCCTTTTTTAAATCACTTTTTTTGGTGGAAGGTGAACAGAGTAATTCTTGATTCTGGCACTAAATATGAACACTGCAGATATTAGCAAAAGATTGGATTCAGTTCAGGGATGCATTAAACAGGATGTCTGAAAGCTTTAATTCAGGAGTACAGCAGGCTGAAACAAAGCAAAGCATATGGAGATACTGATTGATGGACATTAATGTAACAAAGAATGCAAAAGATGAAGTACAGATAAATGGAACTATGGATGGAAAATAAACGAAGATTAAAGAAAAATCAAATTGTTTAGGTTTGCAGATAGTAACGTAACATTTTTTTCTAATCAATAACGGATTTTCTATGCAATAATGGAACTATTCCAAAAGTATATGTTTTAACATCCATTTTTAATAACAGGGATAGATAAACTTTCCAATAGGAAAATAACTGGCATCAGTTACAAGTTGCAAAAGATAACATTAGATTGCTACTGCTCTCCTCTTTTATACAGTATTGCTGGCAAGAGAGAAACAGATCAAAGAAAGGATAGAGCATTAGCTGTGATAACCTATGTACATTGCTGTATCAGAATATATTTTGTGGAGTAAGGAATGACCAGCTTGTCATACTGCCCACCTGCCATATGCAGCTGTATAGTAGTAAGTGGATGAATCCAAGTTTGGCATTCAGACAAATAGCAACTATCTGTATGACGTCAAATTTTGTTGAAGGTAAACGCTGATAGGTGGGGGAATAAGGTTCAGCAGATACTGGAAGGTGCTGGAACATGGAGGAAGGAAATGAGAGAAGAGGAATCAACAGGTAAGGTGAGAGAAGGGGACATTAGAGAGAGGTGGGGGGGGATTTGCCCACAGGAAATGGCACTAGCTGCGGTCTACAGGTTGACACAAAGGGACATGGAGCCAGGGGACAAAGTAGGCTGAAAACAGGAAAAAGCAAATCTAAAATAACTGTTCCTAAACCAAATACAGACTGAAGATCTGTCCTCTTCAATGAAGAGTGAAACTTTTAGAATAAATCTTTCAAAGTATCAAATAAATCAAACCTTGAATCTTAGGAATTTTTTTTTAGGTTTTGAGGTTATTTTAACCAAATTACAACCCTGCTTATTCTTCACTGTTGGATGGTGTTTCTGGCTGGTAAAGTGAGCATGAAAAATTTGTGTTTGGAATATGCACTACCTCAACCTGTCAGGCTGAGAGACTTTTATTTTTCCTGACTTAATACTGTTTTTGTTTCTTTCCTCTTAAAGCTACTTTTTCCAAATTATATGGAAGTAGTCCATTAAACAAAAGTTGTAGGTATTTCCTTTAACACTGTCCATGATCACTCTCTCAATCAGGAATTTTTCTGTGAGTTATTCACCAGAGAAGCACTACTTTTTTTTTTCTTTCCTCTTTTATAATAATAACTATGAGGACTGGGGTGGGGGAGGGGAGAAAAGGAGTTGATAAAAAGATAAGCAAGATCTGAACTACCTCTTGAAGCAAACAGAGGAACAGTGAAGCCTAACGTTTTATGACCTGTACCTGTCTCTGTTCTGGTGGACATCACAAAGACAGTCACCAAAGATGGACCCACTGGTTGGCAGATACCTTGAATGAACAGTCTGGAGACTGACCTCATACCAAGCTTAGAGAAGGCCATTCAGTATAAATCTGATGCAAACTCATAAGGCTGTGTGGAAAGTTTGACCCTTATGCTTCTTGAACTGTACTAATAATGCAGACTAGATTGCCAGACTTCCAATCTGGCACCAGTCAACAGTACCAGATGCCTTTTCCTTTATTGTTTCTTTTTTGGAGAAAGCATGCAAGTTCTCTTCTCTGCACTCAAGATCTGGATTAAAGTAACTAGCAGGCCTGAGTTCAGTAGTACAGCTCACCTAAGGAAAAGGTTAAGTAGCAATTAACCAGCAACCCTTTTGTTTTTAAATTTTACCAGCCTGCCAAAAGAACGCTTTCCTGAACTACTGCTCTAAGAAAGCTTTGCCCGATATGGGGCTTGTACTTCTTTTAAGTGAATGCATTGACCTGTTAGGCACCTGCCTTCTTAACATGGATACTTGCAGATTTTAAATAAGAACACACAGGTTATATATGCTGACAGGGTCCAGCAGGTATTTAGCTGCTAAATTTTGAAATTAGTTAGGTTATCTGGTTTATCCTAATGCCTTGAGATCCATGAAGTGAAAGTTCAATATAAGTCAAGTAATGTATTTATTCACTTTCCATCTATCTTAAAGCACTTTGTGATAATACATCAAGAGCACTATGATTACTTTGCAACACTCCTCTCAAAATTTAAGATAAGCCTGAATTAACATCCACCTAAACTTTGGTAAATAGGTAGGCAGGCATAGAATCAAAATGCATGGAGACACATAAAAGTGACCCATGAGCACGAAGCAGTGTTGAGAGTCTCAGTTAAGAAGAGGGTACCATTACTGCAGACAGAAGGTGCGTCTACACATGCAATTAGTGCTACTTGGCTTTACTGTGCAGTAAATTTACTAATTGCATATGGACTAATTTACTGCACATGTAGACAGTGATGCTTTACTGGGCAGTAGATTAGTCTACTGTGCAGTAAAACGTCCTGTGTAGACACAGCCAGGAGGCGGCAAATCCATTCCTGAGTGAAGCCCAGACTGAAATCAGTCAATGGCATCATTACTTGAAAGGTTACTGGAGAGAAAGCCACTGTCTCAGGTTTATTAGTTTATTAGAATTACTTACTGGAGAGAAAATGTTGAGATCCAGGCCCAAAATCCTGATGTGCTTCCTGTAGTTGTTTAAGGCGATCCTCTACTGATACCTATACAGACACATACAACATTTACTCGGAATTCCCTTATTTTGGAAAGCAAGTACCAAAATCAAAACAGCAGTTTCCATGCACTTTTAGCTAAATACATTAAAATAGATTTACTAGATAGATTTATTTACTCAGCCTATTTACATCTGGCCTCTTTTTCTTAAAAATGCAAGGTAATGCTACTCTGGTGTTAGTGATACAGATCAATAACATACCATAATAGTTTCATGGTGACTGAAGCTGACCACTGAAATTCGCATGTTCCCCATTTCTTCCTTTGTCCAAATGCTTATAGTCAGTAGGCCTCACTTTGATCATATTGATCTTACAGCTGCCTTTACAAGACAGAACCATCTTGAAGCATGCTGCTTTTCTGGCTGACAGACTTCCTCCTAGTTTACTAATTAAACTACACTAGTATATACAGTGGGGGCTTGGCTGTTTAGTTAAAGCTCTTTAAGGCAAAGATTTTTTGGGTCAACATTGATGTCCAAGTGTTGACCAGCCACATCGGCCAATACCAATCCAATTGCTGATATGCAGCCCAGCAGCTTGGAGAGCAGCATCCAGGTGGAGGGAAGGGACAGGAGTGGAGGGGGAGGGAAAGGTCATGGGAGGGAGCAGATCACGGTCCCTGTGGTGAGGGAGGGAGTGGGGCTGAGACTGGGGTAGCACAGGACAGGACTGGTGCTACCCAGCCGGGGCAGGACAGGGAAGGGCGCAGGACTGAGCTGCGGCGCAGGACTGAGCTGAGGAGTCATGGGGAGCACAGAAGGTGGGGAGGGGTGGCTTCTGCCACTATGTATATCCCCAGGGGAGGCATGGGGGGTGTGCCCCATGAATGCACGCTTGAGGCCGGAGGCTGTGCCGGGCTCTTCCCCATGGGTGGGGCTGGACCAGGGCTGTGCTTGGGATGGGCAGTGGCAGTGCTGGGAGGGGAGGTGCTATGGGGGTGAGGCTACAGCCATCCCATAATTCAGCATAGCCCCCTTGTAGCTCCCCCACCACCTCCTGCCCCACCCCACCTGGCCCAAGCACAACTCCGGCCCAACTCCCCCAAGTGGGAAAAACCAGGTGCAGCCCCTGGTCCCAGCCCACAGCGAGCAGCCCACCCTGCCCCATGGACAGATCCAGGGGACACATGCACCCTCATGCCTTCCCCAGGGGTATGCACAGTGGCAGGAGCCACCCCCCTCCTTGTCCCCCTCAGATGAGCTGCAGCTCCATCCTGTGGCCCACCCCGGCTGGGGAACACCTGCCCATGCTGCTGCTGCGGCCCCACCCCCTCTCCCTCCCTCACCACAGGGGCCTCAATTTGCCCCCTAGCATGCCCTTTCCCCCCCTAATTGCTCCCCTCTGCCCCTTCCCCCCAACGGGCAGATGTGTGTTCTGTTTGCTACTGATCTAAACTACACCACTTAC
>NW_017729034.1:86625570-86646710 GCF_001723915.1 Gavialis gangeticus
TCAGATGAGCTGCAGCTCCATCCTGTGGCCCACCCCGGCTGGGGAACACCTGCCCATGCTGCTGCTGCGGCCCCACCCCCTCTCCCTCCCTCACCACAGGGGCCTCAATTTGCCCCCTAGCATGCCCTTTCCCCCCCTAATTGCTCCCCTCTGCCCCTTCCCCCCCAGACTCACCAACTAGATGCTGCTCTCCAAGCTGTCAGGCTGCATTCCTGGTCGCGTGCATGCTGCACCTGCGCCCATTCACATGGCAGTTATCAGGGACATTATCGGCCACATCAGTCAAAAAAACTGATTGCTGATAATGTCAAGCTTCCTTTTATCAGTCCCAATATGATACAGACTGATGCACTGGTGCATGTCTAATATTAACTTTGACTCCTGAGACAGGCTGTTTCTAGCCTACTAACCTACAAGCTTACTTCTCTGAGTTCTGCAGGTTCTCATAGTCAAAGACAAGACAGATTCCTCCCATTTTATGGTTCATTTTTTTGTAACCAATTCTTTGTCCCACTGTGTGTGTGTTGTGATGGAGGGCTTAAAAGTTAGGAAAGGAAATAGAAGACTAAAAATAAATAATTAAATAATGTATGTGATGATGATTCACTGCAAGAACCAGTGAAAAGATTCCTGAAGTGACTTGAATGACTTGGGAAACCTCTTTAATTCATTCAGTGTGAAACCAGGTTTGCCTAACTTTAAAGTCCCAGATCATTCAAGCACCAATATATATGAGTAACATGAATCTACTTCAGACCTCCCTTTCTCTCTTTATGCAAACCTAATTTTCCCCACCCCTGTCATCCTAGACTATCAATATTCAAATCATATATCAAAAGTCCCTTGTGGAAACTGGATGGTCACAAAAATCCACTTTTATATAGGTGGCAAGACAATAGAAGTATGTGGGCAAATTTTGACAAGTCTCAGTAACTATGATTTATAGAGTCATTCTAGAGCGTACAAATTGGTACAAATATTGTTAACATATAGATACAAACATATCTAATCTCCAGACATTAATGCAATGTCTTGAGTGAACTGCCAAGAAAGCAGAAATGGAATTGGTCAAGACAGTGAGGTAAAGACCATTCCTTTCATTGCTTTTGTCACAATGGTAATCCAGTCTAGAAAGCAATGAGGAAAAATGATAATGTTTCCTAAGAGGACAAAGAAGACAAATGATCCATTCCCCTGCTATCTTCAGAATAAGGGAATACCTGCAAAAGTTTCCAGCGCATATTAAGATCATCCAGTTGGCGAGACATCTTTAATGATGGATGAAGGTCAAGTGGAGAGAGCTGATTGGATAAATCATTCACTGTTTTAACTTTTAAGTTGATGGGTGCAATTTCTTCTCTAAAAGCCTGAAAGAACACATGCATATTTATGCCTGACCACTACCTTACAGAACAAAGTGAAAACTGGCACACCAAACCAATACAAATCTATATTTGGTTGTGACTGATATGGTATTGTGACATGGAAAAGCTAAAACAACTGCATGCAAAGAAGGTAACTCCAACTAGAACATTGTAAAAAAAAACAGGTCATTTATTTCAATAATCTTGGCTCTAAAGTATTGTCCCTAGCTATAAAACTTCACTCTTTCCATACCTGTGCATAAGATAAAGCCACAACTTATGTGCAACATAAGCCTTCAAACAGGGTATATATTACATTTTAGAGGTGCCTAGGTTTTATATAGCCCTGTACACAATGACTACATTCCATTCAATAAATACCAGAATGATGTGATACCCCATTATGAGTTTTACTAATTGAAGATCTATATGAAGGATTCTTAAGCAAATTTATTAAATAAAAGTAATTATTGTTCCCAAGTGGAAGGCTGCTGACAAAAACTCTTCAGAGACTTTATTATTGAATTAGCAAAGCACAAAGCTGTGCATCTTCCTAGGTAAAGGAATACAATAAATGAACTGCATCAGTAATTCTTACTGCAGAGTTAAAACTATTAAAATGATTAAAAACTAAGCAGAAGAAGGTTTTCTCAATCAAACTAAGCTAAATATAATATTAAAACAAAATTGAAGTGGTTTTCATTATGGTTGAAAAGATGCATTAAATGCCTTTCTTGCTGTGAGCAGGTGGAAGTAATGGGTTGATGCTACAAAGGGCCCACTAAGCATTACAAAACAAGGGAAAAAAACAACTGGAAAAAAGAAAAGGGTTTTTTGGACAATTCAATTACTACTTCTTCCCCTGAAACTCTCTCTAATCTGTTCTATTAACATGAGGCACCTACTGACAAGAGGGGAAGAATTTGGTTTCTGACTGCCAAGACGCTCCTATGACTCCAGCAGATGTTTCTGTTTTTCACAGCAATGACAGTTTAATAGACACTGCTTTACCCTCTTTTACAGAAAAGCCATCAAGATATGACAAGCTTCTTAACACATGGAGCAACATGCTAGAACTTGTTTTTGTATCTATATTAAAATAAAAAAGAAAGAGAGATCAATGCCTTACTCTTCTTAAATCAACAGCAGTCTGGATGTAAATTATTATAACTAATTTGGCTTAAAGTTTTTAGGTTCTGTTTAACCTGAAAGTCAGAGAAAAACTTTAGAAGAAAGGATGCTTGTGTAAACATGCACAAAATGAAGCAGCCAAATACATTACTTATAAATAATTGAACATTTGCACAAAGCTTTGAGATGCATATAAAGATGGAATTCTTACTGAAAAGTGACCACAGTTCAAGGCCCTCAATTCTTCCATTAGCAACTTCAAATGTAAATACTAAGATTAGAGATAATGTCACGACCTGAGTATGGATTTCATCAGTTGGACTGTGGGTGCCCATATGCTGGAATTAAAGATTTTTCTGGTGGAGCTGAAGGACCGAGCATTTCTGGATAGGAACAGTATTTGGGTGCCAAAGAATGTGCATGAAGGTGTTAGAGTTGCCTTAACGTGCAGTTTTCCTGAAGTTCAGTTATTTCATTTTTCAGGAATGCATGCGAGTAATCTTATCTATAAGGCAACAATAGATCTTATGCAACCGTTTATATACTTACACTGTGTTCATGTGCATATGTACTAAGTGAGAAAGAATTTAGTGTTTGGAGTCCCATGCCAGCCTAATACAAAGAAAACTATATTCACAAAGAATGCCATGCTTACTGTAGTTTTCTCAATGTGATCCTGCAATGAGTCAATCACTAAATCTCCTACTGGTTTCCAGCCATTCCTCACATTCTCAGCCTCTTTCAAGTCAGCATCAAGGTCATCCATGGCACACTGCAAGTCCTTCAGTTTCTCCAAGGCTTTATCTACTTGCTTCTGCCAGATGTTGGCACTGGCATTCAGGCTTTCCCATTTCTCTTTTACTTCTGAGGACTGCTTACGCATAGCTTTAGCAATCCTCAATGCTTTCTCTTCAGGGGTCAACTCTGAAGTGGAAGAAAAAAGAAGTTCGGTAGTTTGGGGTATTTTCATATATGCACGTTTGATTGAGCAGATTAAATACTGTGAGGCGTGTAATTCAGTAAGCCTCTATCTGAGCTGTCCACAGCTCATTCCTACCCTGCAGAGTCTCTTTGAAATTACAAAAATGCCCATGCTGACAAATAAAAACACACAATGTAGCTAAGTTAATTGCTAAAAAGTCATTGCTCATTTCCATGTATTATGGACTACAAAAGCCTAAGGCTGATTATTACTATGTGTGCTACCTGGCCAGGGGTGGGAGCGGGGGTGAGGAAAAGATTATTTTCCTCTGCTTGAACCTGCAAGAGTAATCTGAAGGCTACCTCACTGCCCCTATTCATGAACATCTCCTTCCCCTTCCCCTTTTCCTTCCCCTTCCCACTCAAGTCATTTTTCTGTTTTATTTCTTTGGCAAAGTGAATGACACTTTCTCAGTGCATCTGAAGTACTTCAGCAGTTCTGCAACAGTAATTTTATATTAATGTCATAGGCAAGCCATGGTGTACTGCAAGTCTAGAACTGAAAATCTCAGCAAGAATACCCCAAAAAACACATTTCTGTGAATGGAAATGGGCTGAAACTGAAAAAGTTATGAGATTAGTTTCTATGCAAGACTTTTAAAGAGACATTAACAAGAAGGAGAAAGCAATAATCTAAAAACTTCCAGACAAAATGTAGTGTTAAAGACCATACTTTTATACAAGCACAATGATGGATTATCCGATTACTTGGAGATAGCAAGGGAGTTTTCATTTTGATTAATTTTGGAACTGTTAATATTTCGGATCTGCTATCACCTTTTCAAGAGTAATTTGAATTGATTAGAATTCAGTGACAAAGAGGAAATTTAATTTCAAAAGTTCTGGAACTACTTTAAAAGTGTGTGTGTGCGTGCGCGCGCGTGTGTGTGTGTGTGTGCGCGCGTTACTGCTGTTACACAAAAAATGCTGTATATATTTTACATTTCTTTTACCTCTATAATGCACTTGCAAATAACTGCTTTGTAGTACAACAAAATCATTTCAGGTTTGATTTAGAAAATACTAAGATGCTGTTATATAACTAAGAACATTTCAGGGTTAAAAAAAATAGCAAGCCCTTCAAGGCCGCGTCCAGACATGCACAGCCTTGTGGCATATGGCACCACAGACACAACTGCAGCATCATGTGCCATTCAGTTAGTTGTTCTCCACACTGCAAGGTAGCAGTGCATGGGTTCTTTTCACCCTAGGAGATCACAGAGTCAAAAAACCTGTGCAAAAAAGAAAAGAGCAGCAGCAGTGCATGTGGGTGCAGTGTATGCCACCCAAAACCAGAGCCAACCCCCTGGAGCCATGCTTCGGCTGCCGGCCAAGCTCCAAGCAGCAGGATTGCCACTACTGCAGCCTCAAGAGGCCCCCAGGACCCTGCCAGGTAAGGCTACTGGGGCCAACCCAGTGTTGACCCCAGCCTCCCCTACCCCACCCAGGGTAACCTGCTGCGCACCAGAGGGCACGTGGCACAGGCATTCTCCAAGGACAAGTAACAAAGGCATAACGTGTGCTGCTGCTTCTTGTCCCTAGGGAAACAAATGTCCATGCTTATGTGGACTCAGCCAAGAGGTTCTAAAGACCCACATAAGGTGATAATGGTGGCTTTGAATCATCACATGTTGCTCAGCCAAAAGACCTCAACTCTTCAGGTCAGATAACAAGTGATAATTTAAAATGCACAAGTTACCTAGTGTCTTAAAACTTCAAGGAAAATGGCAGATCTCACTGTAAGCTCTATGTTGGTTGCTTGAAGTAGGACTAACAGTCAGCTCAAGGGAGGCCTATTATCCAGTCTAACTAGAAGACAAACTGCATGAGAACAGCAGTTGGGTACAGAAATCAGTGAAGTACGCTACGTGTATTAGGAGAAGATATCATAACGATACAACAGCCAACTCTGATGTGATGGTAATTGTGGCATCAAAAGCAAGGGACAGGCAGTTTTACTTCCCTTTCCTCTCATATGACACGAGGTGTGGTAATAAGAATATAACAGAATAAAACACAAGGCATTTTGGAGACCTTTGACAAGTTCTGTGTGTGTGAGGACAACTAATGCATTTTTTAATTTGAAAAGCAGTAGCTGCATTAATAATGTTTTGAGATGGGTTAATTTTCAAAATGCCTCAGAAGTGCTTGAAAACTTGCCTTAAAAACACAGTTACCATGGACAGATTATAAAACCCATTCAGCATCCATTCATTTCAGAATGTGCACTGTATGAATGTTTGTGCCACTGTGATAACCCAACATGTAAAAAAGAACATGATTTTTTAAAAGCGTAGTGCATATCTGCAGAGAAATGTGTTGCACAGTTTAGAACTACAGATCATCATAAAGGAAGATTTAACTAATTTCCTTAGGGTACAAAATCTTTTCATAAGTCTGTCATTAAACAAGCTGGCAGTTGTATACAACTCCTTTCTACTTGTAACAAAAATGCTGTACAGTTTGTTGCTTTGTCTTCACTTGGTATGAACTCTTCTGATTGATCAGACTCTGTTGGGGTTTTTTGTTGTTGTTTGGTTTTTTTTATGGTACTTATTACATTATCTCGACTTCAGCAGCTGCTCAAAAAGCTAGAAAAGCTCTATATTCATCAGACCATCTGTTTATCAGAGAGGAAAGATATTAATAACTGACCTTGGAGTCAGGAAAATGAAAACAAAAAAACCCACTACTACTGGGGCACATTATTTTAATAAGCATCTCTGGTTAAACTTAGTGATGAATGTAACAATTTTTTTTCTACATTGCTGATGATGATGACCTGAAATAGAATTTAATCTTTTTAAACTGAGGTTTAGAATAAAATTGAAAGACAAGCAAGAGAGATTTAATATTATGGACAACATGTAAGCAGAAAAAGTATTATGCATGGGTTCATTTTGAATAAGTTAGGCTGTTCTAAGCTCTAGAAGTTGTTTTGTTATTTTGGCTTGGCTTTCTAAAGCACCCATACCTTTGTATTCCTTAGTCCTTGAGGTTGACTGGGACTGGTGGTCTGTTTCTATGCTACTATAGCCAGACTTGATTTATACTGCATTGTTCTGTTCTTCACAGCGCATGCCAGAACTGTAGGTGAATTAATGTCCCTCCCCACAATTATATCAAATATGTTTGTTCTTGTACCGTTCAGTGAGGCTTTGCAGTAAAAAGCCATGGGCACAAATAACACTGTCATTATGATGAGCACTTTCAGCACATTTAAGCACGTACAATACAACACTGTCAAAGCTTATAAATAGAAGAATCCAAAAGTACTGTCATCACATGATTATGTCTTTAGCATCACATGAATGAAAAGTATTCTCTTGAGTCTCTAAAAACCCTGGCAAAAACTTGCCTGTGACAAAAAGTACTACACAGGAACAGGAACTTCAGAGAATGTGAAGCAACTGGCTTCTGCAAAAATGTAGCAATTAGACAAATTCAAAGGAACCAGTCATGCAGGCATTGATACAGAATGCCACCAGTTTCTCATAGCTTAAATATCTATCGTATATACAGCAAAAAAGGCGGGTAGTTGATCATTTTCATCTTAACCTATTTGGTTTTTCTTCTCTCAGCACTGAAAGTTCTTGACATCAAAGAAAATATAATTGAAAAAAAAAGATAAGGAAAAAAAGGCCGTAGGATAAAAGACATTGCTTTTATTCTGAAGATGACAATTGCTAGAAGCACAGAGCACTGAATATCTGGCGTCTGAGTTTGTGTATGGTGAGTATTTCTGGAAAGAGCAGAGTATGGTCTTCAGTAGGGGGAAATGAGAAAGATACTTGTAATGTATGTGTCCCTTGACACTGGAAGATGAGATTTCCCAGCAGATGCTCACCGAGAGGTCAAGACAATTATACTGGGACTGAAGAAAATTGAAGCACTAGAGAAGAACATGAAACCCCAAGTCCTGCAAAACTGCACATTTGAGCTGCTCAGAAAATAAATCTAAAGCTTATGCATAAGAGTTTCTATTTTTGAAAATAACCCCAGAAAAATATAACTATTAGAAAGTCATTTACTATTTTGTTCATTAAATATTATTTCTATTTTGCAAAAAAAGTGTTATGACCTCAAATAAAGGTCACAGTATTTTTACAAAATAGAGATAACTAAGAAAATAGGAAGCCTGACTCAGTATTGCTATACTACCTTTACACCAGCTCCCTAAAGCAACTGCTGTAAGAGAGATCCTTGGAGGCCACAGAGTTGCTCTCTAACTCACCCTGCCTTCTCTACTTTCCAATCCCTAACGAACAAGACATTCTAGAGAAAAGCAGCATGACTGAGGAACCCCTAAGCCCTAATGACTCCAGGCACCCCAGGAAGTGGTCCTGTGCTGCTGCTTGATATATTGTTAGAAGATATGAGGGCCTCATACTCCTCCACCAAAGACCAATCAGGATTTTACTGGTACAAATGCCCATGACTGGCTACTCCCTGAAGACACTGGAGTTGCCCATCCACTAAGGATACATGAGAGGGACACAGGACACCTTTTCTCTGCAAAACAAAACAGGCAAGATTTTGTGGGCAGTCCAATGTTACATGGCCTGGAGGTATACCTTAGTAGTACAGATATTTCAGATATCTTGAGCTCTGAAGTTTTTAAGGTTCCCCAGCATGTCTCTAGGTTTTTTAACATGTTTGACATTATTTCATCTGGTTTACAGTTTATACTTTGCTATATTGAGGTTGGTTTACTACGTAGTTGGGCTCTGCTAATTCTGGAATTTAATTTTTTTTTAAAGGCCACTTGTCATCAATCAAATCAGCTGCACTCTTTGCCTTAAAGAGAGACCTCACACAGACTTTGGTGGCTTGTGGAATATTTGTAACCAAGTGTCAGTGAACCCTGAACACTGTTGCTCCAGCTTCCATGGGGGCGGAAGTGGTGAAGTGTTTGGGTAACATTTCCAAGCTTAGTCAAAGGATAGTTTACAGGTCAAAAAATCAATAGGGCTCTGAGCACACTTTGGCCTCCAGTGAGTAAACAAACTGGTATGTTTGATGACAACTTAACAATTATAACATTTGCCGTCATGCTCTCAACTTCAATAATTCTTCCCATGTTCAAACTACCACTGTACAAAATGCCACATAAAGGATTCCCACACCAACTACCAGCTGATGCATATGGCCACTTCCTTTCCTTGTCAATCTGCTACGTACCCATCCACTAGTGATTTTATTGAGACCATTTCAAGTTAAATTCAAGTTCATTTCTTTGAATTGGGAAGCAATATATAGGCAGTTAGCTTTTACCTCTGCAGTGCCATAATCTTACCACCTCTTCAGTCAGCCATAGAGGCTTTCAGAAAATGCAAGGTGGGTAAGAACTGAAGTTTTAACACAACTGTTCCAAGGTGCTGTCAGGATTTAGGAACACAATCAAACAGTTTTCAAATAGGATGTGGGCTCTTCATTCTCACTTTCCAAAGTCCCCTTTCTCCAAAAACACCAGTAGCCAAATGGACGCTTCTTTCAGGCCCTCCACCAGCCATCTGGTTTTAATATGCAGATGTATGGTAACACATAAAACCAGCGTCCTGGTAAAAATGGGTGCAACAGGAAACATTTCAATGTCCATCCATTCGACAAAATAGTAAGCTTAAGCCCTTTCTATAAAATTCTTCCCTGAATGAATATAATGCTTGCACCAGGGAACTCAGATAATGACAATTATGTAGAAAGAGAAAAAAAGTTTTACTATTATTTAAGTCTAAAACATGAAAATATGCCTGAAGCCTGCCAATAAAAATTATGCATGTAAATGGCCAATATTTCATGTAAATGACTAATACTTAATATTTCTTGTGATTTACGGTATTTTCTACATTTATAATTAAAAGGGTAGAACAGATGGTGAACACTTAACTTAAAGGGATATTTTCATCAAAATAACCTTTGCTAAGAATAATCACCCTGGAACTTGGAAGTGAGCACTTTAACAACATCATGCAGTACACATGCACGCTACTAAGACTTCAAGTTTATGAAATGCTCATTATATCAGCTCCACCTTCTGAAATTTTTTAATTTTTAACACAACTCCTTGCACATCGTAAATGGAATTTTAAGACCAGAATTTGAGGAAAGCCATATTGTTGAGAACCCAAGGGAAAAAAAACGCATTTTGTTTTTCTGCTGTTTTCACGGACTGTAACTTCTTAATAGTTAATGGATTTGGGATGCTAGTTGTAACAGTGCCCTTGATCTAACAGTCTGTAAGCAATTAATTATACTCTCCTAAATTTTATACTATGCAACATGCATACATGTTTTTAGCTTTGTTGCCATACATGTTTTCAGTGGCCTATCCCCTCCATCTACAGGATCCAGGAGCTTGCATGATGGTTTATCAGTCTACTGTATTTAGAAGCTAAAAATTCAAAGCCAAGAAAAGGGCAAAGCATGCTCTTGTGGTGATGTTCCCTGGAAAGAGCAAAAAGACAGGAAAAAAACCCAAACGTAGAGATAAGAAAATCCAGGCAGAAAAGTCGGTTGGACTGTGATAGCTCTGTTTTCCAAAGTGCCAATTATTGTGTGGTACAGTATAAGGCCACGGTTTGTAAAAGGAATAATATCAGAACTGACGTGGTAATCTGAGCTAGTTTATTTGTATTTCAGCAGGTATCACAAGATCTTATCATGCATGGCAGACCAGTTGGGTGCAGTGTAGTTAATATAAGATCTCTTGTCCCAAAAGGCAGGTAGCATATTCCTGTTGTGAAATACTGCCCAATAATAAATGGTCATTTAACATGGGTATTTCCTTCAGTGAAATCCTAATCTGATCCTTATCACTACACCACTAATGCCGATTGCCTTCACTACCCTAAAAACAACTTATTCTTTCCTGTCCAAGAAAAACAAATGCAAAGGGCTCAGAAAGTTAACAGATTAAAATGCTGGTGAACTGAAGTAGGAAATGTATTTCTCAGGTGAGGCTCAACCACAAAAAAGCTCTCCCCTCCCAGCTACCTTGCAACTGAACTCTGAAGGGGGAGGGGTGGAGGTGCCATGATAGCAGCAATGGGAACCGATCCTACATAGATTATTTAATTTATTTCAGTAACCCAGGGGAACAGAGGCAGTGTCTGAGGAACCCAGGACCAAACTCACTAAAGGTGTATTGTAAGGTACACCTGGAAAGAACAGGAATAAGGATAGAACCTGCTGTATATGTAAAAAAATATCAGAGATAGATGTACAGTGTATTTCAATAATCCAATTTTATGATGAAAAGGTATGGAACTTTGTGGTGAGTGTAGCACTTCCAGTTATTCTAACCATGGTTAAGTCTCCACTAACCTCTGAATAATTTGCTAAGAGATGTAGCAAATGAGAAGGTACTAATGAGTGCAGACGCTGGTGTAAGAAGAGAGTAGTAAGAGCAAAGTAAAATTCATCAGAACAGGTGTTGAGATATGAAAGAACTGAAGGGGACAGGTATGAACTTGACAAAGAGACAAGTAGAAGTGGGTATCTTGGCAGACAGATAAGAAGCATTCACACAAAAACATGGGTATTCTGGGTATAAATACTGGTCCTGCAAGATTTGTTTCTTTATAGCAACCTACGGGAGGTTGTTAATGCATGAAGTTGCTACCATTGTCCTGGGACATTTCACTGAGTTGATCTGACAAAGAGACCAGCTAGCATACTGTCTCAGTGATAATAAACCTCTTCAGTTTTTGCCATGGAATACACATTTGAATCATTCTTTCTTTGTCGCACCTGGATTCCACGTGGCTGCTTGCTTGCACCAGCATTCCCGGAGCACACAAGCCCTGGCAGCCTAAACACTGACAGCGAGCAAGAGACCACCCAAACACATGCCTCGGAACAACAGTGAGGTTCCAATGCAAATGAGTACATGCACTTTTTTATCCAAGTATCAGAAATACATTGCCACTTCCACATGACACTTGGAATCAGACATTATACCCCATGTTGCTGTTGCTCACCTGAATAAGAATTAAAGCTAATTTAATTCTCAGTTGGAGTGCCCACACAGGGGTCTGATGAATGCAGTTTAGAATCATACCTTCAATTAATTCAGATCATCTTTCCTGAGTGCCCTTATGTAGACACTCCTTAAGACACTGTTGAATAGTTTCAGACTACACAGAGCAAACTACATTTTATATAACAGATTTTAAATTAACTGAAATCAAGCTAATAACTAATATGAAAACTAAATTATAGTATAATTCAGTTAATCTTTGTAGAGAACATTTCATAAAAAAGCATCAGAGAGCTTCAAAGACAATATTTGAAGGAAAAAGGTATGCTAGGATCTTTTTTAAATACCATGAGCATCTATGGAATATTCTTGAACCACAGCAATTTCCTTAATTGAATAGTGATTAGGTATGTCATGGGTGTGGAAGGAGATTAATAAAACTGGATTAATGTTATTCAGTTTACTTATGACCCTGCATAGATGTCATATTGTAATCAGTTGGCAATCTTTTTCTATCAGACTGAGCTCTCATTTCCTTGCTGAGATTGCACCAATCATCAAGTGTTAACCCAGTGCACCCCAAGGACATTCTTACACAATTCACTATAATGCATTTGCAGAGGGTGAGTGTTTTGAAGGGGAGAAGGCAGATTTTGTTTTTGAAAATTCTCTTCCAAAGCCCACAAAATGGGAAAGTTATGACTTCCAAGAGAATAACATTATTTGTTACTGTGGGTATTGTAACTGTGGCTACCAGTTTCAATAAACATCAGGACCTGACCCTGCTGAACACTGTACAAACTTATATAGAAAGACAGGGTCTGGAGCTTAGAATCCTAAAACTACTTCCAAGTGGAGAACCAATGTTTGGAAGCTAAACCAAATATAAATTAGAAACAAAACACAATCTTTTCATGTAAAAAAAAAGCTGTGTATGATTCACCATTGGAAAAAGCCATGGTATGTGGTGAACTCTCCATCTCTTGAGGGTTTCAAATCCAAAGGTGATGTCCTTCTAAATGACAGACAAGTTAGGCTTCAGTTAAACAGTGGCCCTTTGGTGAAATGTAATTGCCTATGAGAGCTGGATAGCTAATCACCGGAATAGATTACCTAGAGTGCTTGTAAAATCTCCATTATTTGAAGTGCAGATAAGACTTTTTTTTTGGGGGGGAGGATGCTTTGGGCAAGGAGTTGGGCTAGACCTCATTGACCTCCTGAGGTCCTTTCCAGTCGTATTTTATCATGCATGATTCTATATAAGAGATTGGATTAAATGATATAATGGTCCCTTATAGTTATAGCCTATAAAGGGACTCCATGAATTGTGCAGCACTGCTCAGCATGACCAGTGCAAAACAGAGTGTGGAATTAGTGAGAATAAAGAGACTGAAAGAATGAGAAAGTAAAGGTAAGTGTAAGGGCCTTGTTGCACCTTATGTAATAAGCCAAATAAATATTAATCTGCTTAGTGTTGTTCAGCTTAGTAGAGTAGTCACACCTTAAGGCACAAAATCATCTCTGCCTGTCCTTCATCTGCACAGCTAGGACTTGTCCCTAGAGGCTTGGTGAGCAGGGGCAGGACTAGGAGCTCGGAGGCAGAACCAACTCACTGCCTGAATTCCGAGGAACCCAATTGTTTTTTTTCTCCAGAGCCCACCCTCCCTTGTGCTGTCCTTGCTTGAGCTGCTAGCTGGCCAGGCACCACTTGAGCTCCTAAAAGAACTGAGCCCCTTGGAGCTCAGGCAGTGTGCAGCCAACCAGCAACTCAGCTGGCAATAGCACTGGGGAGCAAACTACGAAAAACAAAAGGATCAGGCCCCTTGGAGCTCAGGTAGTTCCCAACTGGCTGGCAGCACAGTTGGCAGTAGCACAGGAGTCAAGATCCAGAGAAAAGAAGGATCAGGCCCCTCAGAGCTCAGGCAGTTTCTGGCTGGCAGCCACACCTCAATGCCATCACCACCAGCCAGGCTGCCAGCTGGCCATGAGTAACTTGAGCTTCAAGTGACCTGATCCATTTTTTCTCTGGAGCTCGCTCCCTTGACACCACCACCAACAGGAGCAGTGAACTGGTCTAAATAGCAGTGGAAGGTACCACCTTGTGTGGCTGCTCAGACGAGCTTGCTCTGCCCGGCAGGAGCAGAGTCAGTCTGAGTAGTGGCAGGAGGCACCACCGCTGCCAGGCCATCAGGGAAGCAGCACTTGTTTTGCCTGATGTGCCTGTGGGGCAAGGTACCACGCCCAGTCCTGCTGCACTGCAGCATCCCCACTTGCCCTGACTCAGAAGGGACCACTGCATCCTGGGATGCTGGAGTGGCCACACCTTAATGCAACAAGAGCAAAATTAGGCAGATTAGAGATACTCCTGTCTGGAGTGGTGTAACTTTAAAATGACTAATGAGTGCTTTTAAAGGGTATTAACATGCAGCCAATGCAAGGGTTAAAAGCTCCAGAAGCCACATACAATTACCGTATAACAAGGTCCTAAGAGATATATAAACTAAGTGAATTAGAGACTTCAGAGTCTGAGAGTTGGTCTGGCTTTGAAATATAGTAAGTATGCAGAAGATGGTCATATAACACTCACAGACCATCTGCCTGGCAATTATCGTTAGGCAGTTTACTAGAGCTATCAATCACCATCCTGTTCTGTCATCACCACCATCAAATATTACAAAGTAGCATATTTATATAGTAAAAGTTGTATAGTAAAATTTTACCATCCTCCAAAGATTGACCTTTGTTTTCATTCAGCACTGACCATTTTACCAAAGTCACTCTAAAAAAGGTTCCAAGAAAGAAAGACCACACTGGCAGTGGTTTATGATTTGGCGTAGGTTTAATTGGCTGCTTTGACACCTTTTGGGAAAAGAGCTGTGATGTAATCAAACTTCATGACAAACTGAAAAATCAAAGTTAAACTCAGAATATATATATATATATATATTTATCCTTGAGACAACTCTTGCAATTTAGGTTAAATAGCATATTTACTATATGTGCAGCATATCAAACAAGTTCCAAACCAACTAGTGCTGCACAGTATCCTCCTAGATCTTCCAAAACAGCAGGAGGTAAGATGCAAGAGTTAGTCTAGGGGAAAAATGTTCACTTGTTTTAACCAGTGGGTATTCAGACTGCGTAACCCACAATCAAAGAAGAAATCATAAACTAGGAAAGCAGAAAATTGTGTGTAAGAAAACGACAGGAGAAATACAAATGGTAGATAGATGCAAGACTCAAATGTTTTCCATCAAATTTTGCATAGTTGAAAAGTTGGCTAGGAAGATCTTACAGTGTGAATGAAAGAAGAAGAACAGTAACAAAAGATAGAACTAACCATATAACTATTGTATAAATTATATGAGTGATAAATGATATATATCTTCAGAAAAATTCATATTTCTGCAGTTTATGGCATAATAATGTAAATTACTAGTTTATTCTAAGCAAAATGATGCAATTTGAAGTGGTAATATCTCATAATAATACTATAGCTTAGAAAAAGGACACAATTATGAATTTACTCTACAGATGCTACAGATGCATCAGACTTATTGTACAGTAGGGTATTTATTATGTAATTATGCAGTTATATTATCTGGTCTGTTTTTCTTCTGTGCAGTTACAGAAAGAGAAACTACCTCTTCACATTGGCTCCTGAAAATAGCTAAATACCATTATGAGTTAGCTCTTTGAAGGCAATTGCTAAACAATCTTAAAGATTCAAATAGCAGAATTACTACCTAAAAATCAAAGACAACACTGCTCTAGAGGATATGTTTTGTATAACACTTTGCGTTTTAGTGGTACCAACATCTCTCTCAAAATATGTTTTTCATTTGGCGGTTTCAAAATTTGTTTAGTATTTTACCACCAGTAACATACACAGATTTTAAATTATTATATATGAATATTATTTCTTGAATCACCTCTGATTATATTTCAAATGTAGACCAAAAATATTGTACTAAAATATATGAAACTCAATTGATTATGTTATCTACATTTTGAGTGTACAATACAAAGGAAAAAAACCCCTGATTTTCCTCCTCAAAATATTTTAAAATTAAAATAGCTGTCTTCTATAATTTCTTTGCATTTATCCCCTCCTTTATCATGAAACACTAGACACTGATAAAGCAAAAATTCAAATTTAAAATAGAACTTGTTTAATGGGATATGAAACTCCTCTCTGCTTTGAAAATAAGAGCTTTCAATACACACAGAGTATACAGTAGGGGCCTATACATGTGTGGATGTTTTAATGTTCATTTTACTTGTTCCAAATATGAGGAAAACATTAACTGACCTGTTTTCGATTGCAGGTTTCTTCTTGGTTCCTCAGGGCCTTCAATTGGTTGATCAGCAAGGAAAACTCGTGCCTGGTCTACAGCATTCAGAATGGTTTGCTCTTTATCCTTCAATTCACGCCTAAGTGCCTTTTGCAAAGGAAAACAAAAGTTTCATTTGTAACCTAATGTTGTGTACAACAGACAACGTAGCATCCTCTTCATTGTCACCCTTCTCCCCAGACTATCTAGTGAGTGACTAACAGCCAATGTTTAATTCAGGCTGCAAGTGAAAATGTAAATTTTGCACAAGAAAGACAAAAGGAAATTAATTTTGATTGAGACGTGATTTTGCAGAGCTAAGTTAAATGTGCGAGTACAAGAAAAATTATGATAATGGGCTTAAAATATTCACCTAAGTAAAATTATTATATTTGAACTGACACAAAAACATACTTTAAACCTTTCATTACTCCCGGCAGGATTGCTAGCATATAACAGAATGCTTTAACAGACTTTTTTCTTTTGTTAATAGAATGACAAAAAAAATTACAACCAATGGAATAGCAGAAGATAATTTCACAACTGGCAATGAGACCTGCAAGAGCATTTTGCATTCGTTAGAATATGTTAAGTAAAAATATAGAAAATTAAGAAGCGAAAACAAATCAAACTACATGGTATCAAAACTCAACTGAACAGAACAGATGGAAGACAGTCTCCAATTAGCCCAAGATATTTTCAGCCTGTTACACCAAGGCAATTACAATGTTTCTCCAAGAGGTTTTTCATGCAAATATTATTAAATCTCCATTTTTTTCTCTAGCATTTGTTCTGTATTTAAGAAGGGTTAAAATGTAACTTTTTGCTCAAAAAGATTTTGTGTTTAGGAGCAGCCAATTCTGATACGCCTTTCTACATCACATTTTGCTCCATATAAAACGTTATAACTTTGAAAACTATCACTGCCAGAGAAAAATACTTTGCTTGAAATACTTGCATTTACTACTATCACTGAACATCCAAAATAGCATAATGTTAAGGCTGCATTGTATAAGTTCCGCTTTAAAATGATTTCTGGGCCATCTTTTTTAATATCTCTAATCAAAACTCTAAATATTAATTTTACTAATCTAGTCCACCCATTCCTCACCAAGCCAGAACCCTCAAACCTTTCAGTACGCAGGAAAATACTAATCTTGTTGCCTATTCTCTTCAGAGCGACTGGTTATCATTTTTTGGTAACTTGTGGAAGTCAAGTGAGGTCCCAGATGACTGGAAAAGGGCAAATATAATGCCCATCTTCAAGAAAGGGAAGGAGGATCCAGAAAATTACGTATTAGTCAGTTTGGTATGTATACCTAGAAACATTATGCAGCAGGTCATCAAGGAACTAAGTATCTGGGAGAGAACAAGGTGATCAGGAACAGCTGGCATGGATTCACAAGAACAAGTCATGCAGAGAGTGACAACAATTATTAGGGCTAGGGACAGAAATTATACATAAACCGGTGTATAAGTGATCAGAAACTGGTTCAAATCTGTAGCACAAAGATGAGTGCACATAAACCATTTTCAAAATGGCCAACACTGGTTTAAGATAAACCTGGATGGACGTAGTATCAGACCTAACTGACTTAGGCTAAATGCGGTTATTGAACTTCTATTCCAGATCCCCTCAGATTCAAGTCGACTCACACTGCCCCTGCATCCCAACATGCTTTGCACCTCCCACTCAACCTCAACCTTCCCTGGGGCAGACAGCTCAAGCTGTCTGCCCCAGCCCAGCAGGGAGGTGTGCTCTAATGCCTCCCCCCCGCCCCCCGGCTTCTGGCCTGATCCAACGCAGGCATGTGGCTGCATTTCTGTATCAAAAATGAATGTCCGTTTACTTGCTTATCGGTTCAATTGACACAGCTTACACTAACCTGTAAAGACTGAATCGATTAAGCCTTAGGCTTTTTGACTGTCTGTAGGCTAAAAGAACTGGGATTATTTAGTCTGGAGAAAAAAAAAAACTGAGGGGGATTTGATAACAATCTTCAAATACCTGAAGAGTGATTATAGAGGACAGAGACAAACTATTCTCTGTTGCCCCAATGAACATAACAAGGAGCAATGGTTTTAAACTGCAACAGGGGAAATTTAAGTTGGATATTAGGAACAACGTTCTCTTTCTGAGGGTGGTTAAACATTGGAACAGGCTATGCAGAGAGGTTATGAAACCTCTATCCTTCTTTTTTTTAAAGTTTTTAAAAGCAGGTTAGATAAATACTTGACTGTTCAGTCAGGGATGATTCTGCCTTGAGCAAGTAGTTTGTCTACATCACCTCCTGAGGCCCTGTTCCAACCTTATTCTTCTATGATTCTAGTTCTCATGTCCTTGCACACACGAGAGCAAAGTGTTCCTTTTAGAACACAAATGGTCATTACAAAGAACTCCAAGGAGAACATTGTGCATGCTATTAAATATCTCCTGCACAGTTAACATTATGGAACAAGTGATAAAGTGTAAAAGCTCAGTAGGGGTTTGGCCCTTGCAGGACTGCTCATTTAAGTGCATGCATTGGTAGGATCAGGTTCTAAATTTAATTAAGTCCTCAAATTAAGCCTGTTCCAAATTGAGGGTTAGGGTTTTACACCGAAGGGCATTTTTATATGAAGCAGTTATATATACCGGAGACATTAGTTCAAAAGTCTGAAAGACTATTAAAGCTAGATAACCTTTCATTGATTTTCTGTCTCGTTTACTTTCTAATTTCTTACTAGAACATGGAGAGACCACAAGTACATTTTAGAAACTGAGGTACAGGGGAATACTCCTTTCTTAATTCTTACGTTATGTCTTTTATACTAGCAAAGTCTCAAAAATCCAAAATATTTTCTCTAGGTAAGTCTAGCCTGCAACAGAAATGTTCACTCGCAGAAAAAATAAAAGCACTCTTTTATTCCGCTTGCTGTATCCCACATCAATTACACTCAAGTATTTGTTTTTTAAGTTGGTGTGGGCATGCAAGATCATGTGGCAACTAAAGGCAGACAATCTGTCTTATTAATTTTAAACTAAACTGCACAAAATTTTACAATATTAATGACAAGTTCTAAATTATAGATATTTAAAAGTACCCAGCTCTAATTTATAGAGTTCTTTTTCTCTAGTTCTATCTCAAGTCTGCACCAGTCTGGCTTTCTGCCTTTAATATCTATTATACCTGCTCTTGCCAAAGGTTCCATAAACAACTCTCAGAGCTTGTATGTCACCTTCTTTGATACCTTCAGCCAAGCTCATCTAAAATTTTTGTTCTCCCGGGGCTTTGTTGCTCTGTTCTTTTTCTCCATTCTGTCTTCAATAATATATTTGGGGGTTATATTCTCCATCAGTTTTTGATAAGTCACACAAAGCTCTGGCCTTCATACTTTCATATCACCAGGTATCATATTCTAATAGCAATTATTTCTTCACATTCATGCTCTGCAAATTTACCAGACCTACTTCCATCCATCCAAATCCATGCCTCTATCTTTCTGAAACCTACTCTTGCCTAGTCACCAAACTAAACTCCATTTGGTAATAACTTGACCTCCGATTTTCCACCCTTCCTCCCCCCCAGCTGGACCCAACCTCTGGAGATCATCTAATTCAACCTCCTACCTGAGGCAGGATCATCCCTATCCAAACCATGCCATACAAGTCCTTGTCTAACCTATTACAAACACTACACAATCAACCCTATCATACAGCTTAACTCACTACAAGTAAATCAGGGAGACAACTGCTGCAAGAGTTGTAAAAATAGGCTCAAGAGATCTATGGAAAAGAGCCACACTCCCCTGCTATAGAGGAAGTCAAAATGGCCCATAGTCCACACCAATCAGACCACGTGGAAAAACTCCTTCCTGATCTCCCATGCTGATCAGTCTAAACCCTGAGCAAAGAAGCAAGACCCTATTGCTATGAACCTCCAGAGTTTAGTCCCAGCAGAAGCATTGGCACACCCTAGTAAAAATCCATTCCCCTCCCAATACATAGGTACAGGAGGGAAAAAAAATAAAAATTCCTTCCCAGCCCCATGTGGCAACTGGCAAAGCCCAGAAGCATGGGCAATACCGGTCGTATAGCATAGGCATAGCTACTCCTCGGTCATTCCTGACAAATGCTTGTTCAACCTCTTCTTGAACACTTCTAGTGATGGAGATTCCACAACTTCCTCAGGCAGTCTATTTCACTGTTTCATTGCTCTCACATAATTTACAGACTGTCATGGCTACACTACAACTTCACTCCTATACTACTTAATAATAATCATAATAAGCACATATATACAATGATTATATATGCAAATAATTGTGTGTGCTCTGTTTTGCCATTGCTATCTTTAACAAAGACTCTGAGCGTAAAATTTAAGAAGAAATTCACGTCTCTTAAATCAAGTAACATGCCCCAGTCAGCATCTGTATTTAAAATTCATGCACAATACAGACCAGAATAAGGCTCTTAGGATAATGTTCATATCTTACCAATCCTAAAAGTACACTTTACCAATTCACAGCTGAAGTGGAAGACAGGAGTACAGGATCACTAACATATGCACACTGTAGTTTAGATTTTGGGATCCTTGGGTATAAATCTCTACTTTCAAAATGTTTGTGGTCTGATTTACCATCAACATTTTCAGGATGATTTTGTTGAGAAAATAAAAACAATAAAAACCCCAGATATTTTATTTTGTTCCCAACTGAAAGAGATTCTGTCAACATGAACTCAAAATTAATGCAGATTTTAAGCTGATTTCCCTGGGGCCTTCTCCACCCTTGAATGTTTCAGAAGTATTTCTTCAGTGCAAGGTGCTCATGTGAGGCTGGAGTCTGTGCAAAAGTCCCATCAAAGCTCTGAAACTGTACATGGATGGCTTTTCCTTCCTCTTTCTATCTTCCTTCAGACAGCAACTTACGAAGCTCCCTCATCATTACTCTAATTCACACCATGTAGAACTCTCATTTTTATTCTTTCCATTTCATTCTTCTCCTTGTAAATGTTTGAACTGAGGCTGCCTTTAAATAAACTTTAATTATTTTTATCAAGAAAATGAGAAACACATAGGCTTTATGTATTCACAGTCTATTTCCTTAATTTCACATCACTGATGGAGATTCTTCACTTATACCTCTCCACTAAGAGATCCTTTAGCATGAAATGTACTACTCAAATTAAAAATAGTAAAATGAAATTTAGGAGGAAAGTAGTAGTATCTTAATCATGCGACATGTCCCAGTACATTTGGAGAATAGAAACCTATTTCAAAAACAGCCATTCCAACCAGGTATGCTTATGCTTCCCCCCCCCCCTTTTTTTTTTTTTTTTAGCAATACTTTTTTTTTTTTTTTGGGGGCCAG
>NW_017729034.1:86646770-86650221 GCF_001723915.1 Gavialis gangeticus
CCCCCCCCCCCTTTTTTTTTTTTTTTTAGCAATACTTGTTTTATTTGTTTGGGGGCCAGTGAACAAGAATACTGAGGAGAGTATTATATGCAAAAATAACCCAATATATCAGCCATATCTCATATGTCCTTCCAAACAAATATCTCTGCACTATAACAAAAATCCACTCATAAGTCTGCTCCCTAGCTCACATTTCATTAGTCTTGAGTAGAACAAAAACACAATTTGACTACAAAATCAAATCTACAAGAAGACTGCAGAGAATAAAAATATCAAGGGAGAAGGAAGGGGAGAAACTAGTGAGAAGCATAAAGAAGTGTAGAATCATACATTTTTCTACTACACTAAATTTTTTGGTATAATGCCTGAGAAGTGGATGGACACATTTCCAGGTTTTATTTAGTTTTACAGTTCAGATTTCCAAACTAAAAGATCAAATGGGTGCTGCAGCTGAGACAGAGGCACATTAATACAGTCCGCCTGGATAGTGTACTTTCTGCACCCTGGCATCAAGCACTAATGCAGTTAAGACATGCACAGGGCTGATCCATAACTGCTAGATTTGAATCATGTCTTGGCTGTGATTGATGGGAAAGTAATGCTTCCACTGTAGCTGGCTAGAAAATACTACAGGGTACATCTACGGTTACTAAACAACAAATAGTCAGTTTGAAGTTCTGTACCTTAAGCATAGGTCAAATTTGTTTTTACCATGGCAACTCTATAGTAACTTCTTTTCCTTGTATTTGTTTTGCATCAGACTGCTATAATTGACATGGGTTAGAGCAGCAGCTGGCAACTTTATTTTAGGCTGCAGGCTGGAATGATTCAGTTTGGAGCACAGGTGTGGGGTTCGGATGGCTGGCACCACTGCTTTCCCCACGGTAACATGGGGAAAGTTCCCACTCCTATCAGTTCTCTTCATCATGGCATGGGAAAGTGACTGGCACCAAAGCCTCCTGAAGCTGAAGCTGCTTATCTGCAGGCCAGATCTAATGGCTCCACAGGCTTCACCCAGCTCTCACGTTATAGCCTGCCAAACCCAGGTAAGAGATAAATAACTTCACTGGCTGGAGGGGTACTAGACACCCATATGAAGAACTCCTTTTGAAGCAAGTTATCTCCTCCTGTAGGAAAAGAGATGAATAAACCCTGATGAAGGATGTCTGAAGTCTTTTAAAAGTACTGGTCCAAGCCTACAGGTAGAGGGGCTGTACTGACTGATTGGGACTACGGGAACCTAATACTACATTAGAAAACTCTACCTGCAGATTAAAATTCTAAGTAAAATTGTAGCCCAAAATATTGTGGGTTTTTTCCCATTTGGTACCACAGAAATTTGTACCTTAACTGCTTATTAAAAATTTAGAGACAGATACACAGATCAAGCATTTTTGAAAGCCACATGTAATACGTTGATGTGTGTGCCTGGAAAAACACTGAGTACATACATAACGTTACTATTAGGCACAGGCATGTAGCTCTATTACTTTGTGTAAGACAACACATTGTGATTATTTGCATATAAATGTAAAGGTACATCATATCCACAAACAAACTCAGCTAATAGTTCAGAAATATTCTACACTTCATATTATGCTACCGCAACACCCAAATATATCAAGCATTTTAGATCAATTTTTTTCCATTAATGCTTAATTTCCATTATATAAAACTTGATGACGGTTTATAAAGTCATAAATTCCTACATATAATAATATATTTCATTCCAGTCCTGAGTCTTGATATAAGAAATAAGCTGAATGTTACCAGATGACCATCATTTCATTCTTGTTCTTATTAGAGGCTAAACTGAACCTAAACCCACCTTAACTTATATCTTTACTATTATAAGCTAGGCCTGAAATTCCTCAAGATTCCTACAGTATGAGTCATTAGTTTAGACACTTGACTGACTCTAACAAGGAGAAATAAACACCTGAAAACCGATGACACAACTCATTGAATCTAGCATGATGCACTTACCAGACCTGAGTTTAAACAGCATTGATCAATAACACAATCCCCTCAGCTTTTAAACAATTCTTCCAGTTATAAATTGATTAAAAGCCCTACCACACTATAACACTGGTTTCTGTTGTTACATTTTATGTAATGTCTTACAAAGCAACAATGGAACAGAACAAGTGTCTAATTCATTTTGCAGGATTTAGGAACATCTTTCTGAGGCCTTGAAAATAACAAAATGTAATCCAAAAACCTACACACACACAATTCTTCTGTCATTTAATATTGGTTTTCTGAGGGCACAGAATGAACAAAAACCATAGCCACCTGATTAATTAAAATGATTATTCAATGATTTGCTGTCTATCTTGATTTGTTCTTCCTTCAATGGTTCTGAAATGTGTGGTTCATTCATTATACTTGGGATTTCCTGCCTAACCCTATAATGGTATATAAATCAAAGCAATCTAAGAGTATGTGTGTTATATCTTCATAAAAGATGTTTATGGTGATATAGGACTTCTCATATTAAATAACTCTTTTTGTTAGCCACCATGTTCTAACTTATAATTTATTCTCTGAATAATTAGGTTCAAAGAAATGACTTGCTTAAACCAAAGACTTCCAAGATTTCTGACAGCAATACTTTATAGCAGAAGACTTTTCTCTCTTGAGGAAACATAGTGCTTTAAAACTTAGACTATTCATGAATTTTGAATAGTCACACACAGCACACAATTCCTTCAGAGTTACTTTCTTAAAATTACATTTCTAGCATAAGTGGACTTTCAAACCTATGTTCTCCTGATCTATAGCCTTTATTTTTTTTGCCCTTTGAAATGTACAGGCATGTATAGAAGAAGTCAAGGAGCAGGTCTGTTTAATGGCCCTAACAGAAGATGGAAAAGCTAATTTTAAAGAAAACACATGGGATATTTCTTTAAAACAAAATACATTTAAAATCAGGTTTTGTTATGTATCCATTTAGTGAAATAAAAGACACATGTTATTGGAACACAAATCTGTTTACTGCATTGTAGCTTTATGTGCCAAATAGCTCCACTAGTGTTTAATTACCCAGTCATTATTCTGTACCAGGTGCGGGAAAAGCTTCCGTTTCTTTTACGTTTTGAATGGAAATAGAAAATTGTCAGGGGGACTGAGAAAAATAGGGAAAAAACTGCTTTTAAAGAACACATAGGAATCAAGTTTGTGACTGGCAGCTGTGATATAACACATAATGATGTCTGTGCAGTTAAAGAATGAATATGATCCAATAAAAGAATGAAAAGACAAATGCAAGAACCTACAATAATTGTTTCTCCGCAACAGCCAATGCGCCCTCCTAGGGTTTTGTGTTATGTAAAGTTTTGTATAAAAGTACATGGAGTAGATGTCCTAGTCTATATGTGTTTGTGTATGTGAAAGCTAGGTATAAAGCAATTATGCAGTTGATAAACTATGCATTCATAAAGGAAGGAAG
>NW_017729034.1:86655221-86658859 GCF_001723915.1 Gavialis gangeticus
AGCCAATGCGCCCTCCTAGGGTTTTGTGTTATGTAAAGTTTTGTATAAAAGTACATGGAGTAGATGTCCTAGTCTATATGTGTTTGTGTATGTGAAAGCTAGGTATAAAGCAATTATGCAGTTGATAAACTATGCATTCATAAAGGAAGGAAGGAAAACTTACATTTTGTCAACCAGAAGAGATGAGTTTCACATCTCATTCTGACTTCACAATCATCAGCATTCATCACCAAAACTGTAAACAACTCTGAGCTATTGTCCAACTTATTCTAAATAAAGCAGTTTACTCTGAGTTTACCTATTGTTACTTCAGGCTTCATTTACATTTCACCACTTACATTTAGTGTAAATTATACAACCCTTAAAGTGCAGATGGTACTTCAAAGAAAAATAAAGATAATCTTTCCCTCCCTGCCCCCCACTTACCAAGTACTTTACCATCTACAGTGATATAAAGCATATTAAAATCTGGTGACAAAGTGGGAAACCTAGTAAAGGAGGCCAAAGATTACACTGACAAGATAGGAGGATGTCTGAGTTGCTAACAAGACTATCTTAAACTCCTTAGATTTTTATAGAGGTAATATGACTAGGAGATTAAGCTTTATGGGCCTGGCCTGCACATATGGCAAGAAACAGCTATCCAAAATGGGCAACAAAAGGTAAAGAAAAAAAATGCAGCTTTTCTCATTCTTTGAGCTTACTCTTTTCTGTCTGGTACACTTAATACTACATGCAAAAATTCAAGTGTTAACCTCTTCGCTCATGTGACTTGAAAAAAGGCCTCAGAATTGTTCAAGAACAATAATCTACAATCAACACCAACCTTCACTAACACTAAACTTTCTCCCTAGAGAACTTCATTTGATATCAGTTATAGAGAAAAATCAGTTACAATTTATGAAAGACGGAAGGATTGGGGGGGGGGGCAAAATTCCTCCTCCAAATGGCTTTTTGTGTAGTTGGTATACTGACAGTCATGCTCATAGCTATGCTTATAGTTTGGAAGAAGTGTTTATCATTTGTTGAAAGTGAAGTTATTGTGGGTGAGGATAAAGTAGATCTTTGCAACATGTTGCAAATATGAATGTACTCCATGTTCTTTGTAAGTATTTAAGGCAGCCAGCAGTGCTTTTATGGTGACATCCACAGTTGCAAATATCGCCTTCTCAGGGAGGTGGTTGATGTTCTGGTTTCTGTTAAGGAAGTCTAAGGTCTCTGAAAGAATAATCCCACTTATATAGTTTGTCCAATAAAACACATCACCCCCAGAAAGTCCTTCCGTCTCTCACTATTCCAGGAACATCAAAGCTACACCACCACTTCAACACTACTTAGAATTTAAGATGATACTTGTGGGAAAAGAGAGTATGAAAATGATGGCCACCTATTAGGGAACAGCAGACTGTCATCTTAACTAGGTCTCAACCTTAATTTTCTGCTAAAATATTTAAAAATACACAAAATATTTAAAAAAATTAAAAGCATCACTGTTCAGTTAGATTTCTTAGTTTTTACCTATCCTTTAAACACAACTGAGTACAGTAGTTCATGCTATGAGGAGTCCTGTTCAGTTTACTGGCAATTCTTATGACATTAAGCACTATGCCTCGCAGGAAATGTCTGGGCGAAGACCTGTTAGAACATACCTGGTCTTTGGGGAAGAGACATTATCTTCCAAAAAGTTTAAGAGTCACATTATAGATATTATAGAAACAAGAAAGAAAATATCAATAATTTATTTCTGCCCTAGGAAACTGTTTTCTCTAAATGTCATTAATTCTCTAGACATTTGATATTTATTATGCACAGGCTACAACTATGAGTATTCCTTGACTATGAATGAATATCATACTAGGACAACTTACGTTCTCATTGGGATATGGGTGGTATGATAATTATATCATCATAGTATTTTATTATGATTATTCCTCACGATCCATTGAGGTTTTCTAATATTTTGTTTGTGGCCTGATGTTATGTGGAGTTACATATGCAGTTAGATCTTAGTGTTGAAATTACTACTTGGAAGGACCATGAAGTTATAAAGTATTATGGAGTACTATTAATATTTATAAAAATATACAAAATTGAAATTCTCCATCTGTATTCTTCTAGGTACTTATATGGTGCATCAAATATTAAACATTTCTGGCTTTACCCAAGACTATTATTCTTACACTTCCACATGAAGAAGCAACTTCAAAAAGGTAGAAGCTTATTTGCTGCTGCTGTTTAAAATAAAGCAGGATTTTGGGGACTCATTTTCAAATCGTTACCCACAACAACCTTATGGAGATTTCTGAAAGAATATACCAATTCTTTGAGGGATCTGAATAAATTTAATATTAAAACAAAATATAGATACAGACTTTCTTTTAATATAGGCCATGTATAGAAGTTTGGTTTCTACCATAAATATCACCGTTTTCTTGGTAGAAACCCAAAGCATACAAATGTTTAAACTCTTCTCCTGGACAAAAAATGGTGGGTCCAGGAAAAAGCTAAGTTGGCTTGGACAGCTGCAGCCACAGAAGCAATTTAAAAGCTGGCTGGGCTGAAAAACGGGTTTGGAGAGGCTCTCCTCAGGCTAGCAAAGGATCCACCCACTCCTCACTTGAGTTCCAGGTGTTTGGACCAGGGGGGGACTTTGCCACGGGGCTCAGTTACTCAGTTCCTGATACTGCCCCCTGTCTGCTTTTACTCTGGAGTCCCCAGAGTAAGAAGGCAGTAGGGGATTTTCCCAGCTGCTCCAGTCCCCCCTGGAATGGGAGAACTGGAGCAGCCCACACTTTCCCCAGAACACGACTACCCTGGTCTCAGGAAGACACAAGGACCAGAAGAGAGGGGCCAGTGGAAGACTGAAAGTGGATTGGCATACAAAGTGGAAATTTTCCACTGCTACAACTGAATGTGCACAGCCACCATCTGCTTTCACACTACATATAACTGAATGTCTTTTGTTCTTTTGCCAGAAAAATAAACATAGGGTTATTTTTTTTTGAGAACACAATTTAAGCACAAAGCTAGCTGTCTGAAAAAAGAGAAAATACCTACCCTTTAAAGAGAAAGAAATGTCACAGTGTATGAATGCAACAGCATCTAAATAAGGCTAGAAACCAACAGAAGCATTGCTTAATTGAGTAAAGGTTACAAAATATGAGGCATAATGATGTTCATTATTTGCTTTCTAGCACCAATAATTTTACATAATTGGACCTCATATTTCCCAGCTCATTGAAATGAGATGTTATTGTTTGTATTTTTAGGTCAACAATTGTTTTAACTGAGGGAAAGGCCTTTGTTGCTAAAAGGTTTGAGGGGCCTTGTAGGGCATGAAGTCTCCTTCTTAGCCAGTGGGAAGTTTGTTATGACTATGAAGCAAAATTTTACGAAGAATCCTGCCAAATGGCTGTCATACTCCAAGAGGCTGGTTGGTGCTTAAGATCTTTGTTGTGCCATAAGAGTAATCTGGAAGAGTAAAACTACACTGTAGCAATGCAAATTCCCAGCTGTACAATTTACATCAGCCCTCAGAAATGTATTCACCTTGAATTCCTTAGTCTGTAGGGACCCTATTGGAGGCGTCATCTGTACAACTTACATACTCGGTAGTTTACAGGTTTGGGGTTTTTTTA
>NW_017729034.1:86663859-86670918 GCF_001723915.1 Gavialis gangeticus
GGAGGCGTCATCTGTACAACTTACATACTCGGTAGTTTACAGGTTTGGGGTTTTTTTAGAGCAATCCTTACTTAATACTGAACATCTACTTTACTTTCTAGTTATACAGCCAAAGCTAGGAAGGGTTCCCCTGCTTTCCTGACTCACCATTACCTGAGCCACAATTTCTAACAATGACAACTTTGGCATAAAGCACTTAATGGAGTGGGAACCTTTGTTTTCTTTCAATACCTACTCTTCAACAGAGAAAATGAAGAGTAAGAAATTAAAAGAATGGAACATAACAAGACCTGCTGGAATACAATTCCTTTTTTTTTTTTTTTTGCTTGTCCCACTAATTTCAAAGCTAAATCAGCATACACTGGTCTACAGCCATTATAATATGACAGCTAAAAAGGCAGAAGAATCATTAAATTTGATAGCACTAATAAAACTACACAAAAAAGTGGATGGAAACAGACTCACTTTACATTGATATGCATAGGAAATAAAAAATCTTTCTTACAGTGCTTTAAAAGAAATCATCTGGTTAACATCCCTAAATGAACATTTAATATAAAAATTCATATTGGTTCTATCCCACTGACAGCAAAAATGATATCTGAGTCACAGCCTGGAGTGTGCATGCTAACAACTAAAAAAGGGCCCTTTCCAGGGTTCCCTGCAGGTAGTAAATCATGTCCCCAGTGGGATTTAAAAAACATATACAGAGATAGAAAAGAAAGGCTGTAATGACTTCAGCCTCTTCCATATCTTGGTACTGCTCTATCTTCATTAGGCTGGATAGAAGAGGGCTGTAGAGAGGACAGCTTTTGACATGTTTTACACTCCTTGGCAGAAAATGCCTGCCAGTATTTTCTCAACCTCACAGTGTCGGTTCACAGGAATGTTAACTACCATTTTAAAAATTATTATTCTGAACTATTATAATTACACCAACACATTTATGCCAAATAATCACAACATATTTGCAGGAACTAGAATTAATTCTATTACCTATTTCTAGTGTAGAAACATGACAACCCTACTAGACTAGCAACTCTATGAAGGCTAGGATTTTTTTATTGTTTTGTGGCACAGCTAGATTTAGGGATGGGACACAAAGGCTAAGAACAGAGGTTGCATTTGCCCTGGAACAACTTGTGCCTGTGTTTGTCACAGAACAGAAAAGTCCCAGGATTGGGGTGTACACTAATAAGGTTCTAGTGAGTACCTGAATGCACTGCTGCTTTTCAGCCATATATATCCTTTATATAACAATAGAAATGTCTTGGTCCTAAACTGTACCCTTGACAATTGGTGTACTATCTTGGTTGTCCCTATATTATTGGCATGGGCAGACAAGGAAATATGGCAAAGAAATCTAAACTGAAAACTAGTATGGGATCTAATAATTCTATAATTGTAATAATTCTTTTTAATAAGTTCATATTATTATGTTCCATGCCTCAATTTAAAAACAGGCTTGTAGTTGAGGAAAAAAGGGTCGAGAGAGATGCCTATGTGTGGTATAAAACAAGATGAACTTCTAGCATCAACAAATATTTGAATATTTTTGTTTACACATCAACAAAGGTGGGATTGCTGGTGACACCCAGGAGGCCCATATAAAGCTGAATGAGATAGGATTAATGAATAGGGCCTGGTGAACAAGCAGAGTGTCTGCTTGTGAGGGACAGTCTGAAGACAAAGACCAGTGAAGGAGCTTTGAGGACTCAGGAGCTGCACAGACTGGAAAGGAAACAGCTAAGTAACTTTGGGGTGCTCAGGGCTGTGCGGACCAGATAGGGATAGAGGGACTGCTTAACCCAGGGGCAAGCAATTAGTTTGGATGGAGAACAACTTAACAAGATTTGGTGAGTTTGAGGGCTTCATGGGTAGCCTCGCTCCCTGACAGCTGCCCTGCCCCCTGGTCACCATCTTGGCACTGGACGCTTCACCCCTAACCCCTGGCTGTTGCCACTGGAAGTCCCTCCCCTTGTCCCCCCAAAAATAGTCCCTTTGGGAGTGGGGGTTGCCATCTTAGAATCAGAAAAAAACCCCAAATTGTACACTAAAAGTCAAACACCAACTATAACATATTTTAATTTTATTACAAAAAATATTTTTGTCCACGTGCTGGAACCGGCTGCCTTCCCTGCCCGACACAGCTTCAGCACGTGGAGCTTCCCTCCCATGGTGCGCAAGTGCAAGGGCTACGCATGCACAACAGGGAGCACCGGTAATAAAGATGGCCCAGCAAGGGCTGCACTCCTCGCTACGATGTGCAGCACTGGCTGGAGCTGGGCACTAGTGCCCCAAACATCCCCACCTGCTGCTGATGCTGCCACCGCTGCCTACGGGAGCTATGCACCATGGGGCGGGGAGTGTGGGGGGACCCCACCCCCCCACCCTCACACTGCCCACCTGAGCTCCATGCTACCCCCCCGGCCATGGGCACCTCACTCCCACTCTTGTGAGGGGAAAGGCTGGGCAGGGTGCCACGGGACAGACGAAAGTGCCTGGCAGGCCGGATGTGGCCCACGAGCCATATTTTGCACCCCCCCCACCCATCAGCTTAACCCTTTAGAGGGGGCAAAGAACCCTGGCTGGGTGGCTTTTGTCCCAATAAATACCTTTATTCAAGAGGTACTGTTTCTCTGGTTGGTACTCTGATTTATACTTGTTCTCCACAAGAGAAAGTCTCTCCCAGGAGCTGAACCAGAAGCTATCTTCTTGAGTCAGGGCTACAGAACAACCAGAGAGGGTTAGGGGCTGAAAGGCCAGGGTTTCTGAGGAAAGAGCCAGAGAGCTTCCCCCCTGCTCTAGAAGTCACACCTCGGCTGGCTTCAGGGGGCACTATCAGAGACCAGACCAGGCCACAATGGTTCCAAACAGGATCCCCTGGAGGACCCACTGAAACTGACCCAAGACCCAAACAACAGGACCATGCTGGAAAACATTTTTAAAGCGCTTATGGGATTTATGAGAACACACTCCATTGCAAGTGATTTTCAAAATGTTACTCACTGAGTAAAAATGACAATTCCACAAAATCTAGAAGCCTTAGCATTCTATCATTTTTCAAAGCTAAACAGTCTTGAGAAACAGTTCCCAAAAGTGCTCCAAGTGAAAAGCATAATGGTATTTAAGTGTAACAATGTTTTTAAGAAAGGGGATATATTCCACAGCATTCCATTCTCCTTCCTCCTTTCTTTTTTTTTTTTTTTTAAGAAAAAGCAAGATTTGTAATTGCTCTTTGTTTACACAACTGTATGTGATAGATTTTAAAGAGGTTTAATTAAATGCAACTTAATGGAAAAATTGATCGGCCAACTGAAGCACATTAGATACATGCCAAAAGAAATAATGACAGACACTCTGGCAGCTTGAACACTCTTTCAGAAAAGTAAAAACAAATCTATCATTTACACTGGTAGAAAATGTATTTTCTAATGTTGAACACTGTCAGGAAACAAAAACCCAAGGCATCTTCCAACACAGAGCACTAAACAAGTTGGTTTAATAATACCAACTTAACTGCCATCATAATGAATTAATGATGACTACTCTCCAGGATCTAGATATATGATGTTTGAATAAACTCCATTCAACATGGAGCTCTAGATGAAATACATCATGATTTTAATTAAGTATCATTCTTCAGAGTAGCAAAGAGGAGTCAGTCCCTTAGAGTGACTTATTCCAGATGCAGCACTGTAGCAATTTGATGCCTTTGTATATATTTGCATGAGAACAATTATCCAGACAAGGCATATTGATATCAGGACTCCTACTCCTTTGCCTTCTAAGGAAAAATAATAATAAAATGGCAAACACCAATACATTTCAAAATGTTAACAGTCACTTCAAAAATACTTTTCCCAAAATGTTTCACATGTCTTCATCTAGGCTCAATATGTTAAGAGGAGGGAGTTATACTATCAAATAGAAATCTTGTCCACCTCAACAAATTGCTAAGCAAATTTGCAAGTAAAACAGTCTAAGCATATAATATAGCCCCTTCTTTACAAGACAGGTGTTTGCTGGATTTATAAGGTTTATAAGGATTTATAAGATTTATAAGATTTGGGGAGGCAAAGCAAGAAATTCTGTGTCCTCCATACTGACCCTGATTATTTTTAGACTGTTAAATTGCACAATATACAGGACATATTACCATAGGCTGGAACAAATTTTATGACTAGTTATATAAACCCCAAACAGATTTTATAATGGAAGTGCTGACACTATCTCAAATACAGCATCCATGCTTTATGGGCAGTGATCGGTACAGACCGACTGGTAGTGACATACTAGGGATAAAATGTACATAGACTTGCATATCTTGAGCACCTGACAAAGCAAGCTGTTGCTAATGAAAGTTTATGCCTCTCTAAATTAGTCGAGGGCTCTCCAATTTAAAAGCGGACAGGAGCTGCATGCCATGTAGGCTGGGCTAGCAGGAGCTGCACTGCTGTAGTCACAGGCTCCTGGGCTGCACGGCCCCTTCCACCACTGCACTGTGGAAAGCCACTGCACTGAGCCTGCCAGCGGCACACCCTCTCCTCACCATGAATGTGGACAGCCACCACCTCAGTTTCACCACCATCCTCAGCACTAGGCTGTACCACCACGCCTCCACGCCCCATAAAGCAGGAGCAGGAGGGAAAGAGGGGGAGCCTAGGGCGCTTGTATACATGACGGGGTTTTAGTCCTTAGGGTTGTATTCTATGCCTCCTAAATTGAAACAGAGTATTTAATTGAAACAGTGGGTTTTATTTTTCTGTCACCGTATATATGTTACTGTCCTACTGTCCACAGGTGCCTGCTGAAGGCAGAAATGGCAAGGAGCCCTATCTTTTTTTTTTTTTTTCCTACCAGATCCTGCCTGCCTCTCCCACAGCCAGGGGGCTATTAATCTGTCAGCTCACCCCCCGGCCATGGGAGAGGTGGGCAGGCACCGCAGAAAAAAAAAAAAAAGGATCTGGCCCCTCACCACCTCTGCCTTCAGCAGGCTCCTGTGGCTGGCAGGATATCTGGGGCTGCCTGAACAGGGTTGCTTGCCCCTGGGGCAGCACTGGGAGGCAGCAGAAGGACAGTGGGGTGTACTGGTGCTGGAGAAGGAAGTGGAGACAATGCACTGGGTGCTGGAAGCCTAGGTGGTCTCAGTAAAGCTACCAACCTGCCTAGGTGAAGCTACCAGTCTGCCCCGTGCACTGTTTTCACCATCTTCTCCAGCTGCCAGCACACTCAGCTGTCCTCCTGCTGCTTTCCTGTATTGCACCAAAGGCAAGCCAGCCAATTCCTGGGCATCCCCAGGCATCCTGCTAGCTGCAGGAGCCTGCTGAAGGCAGAAACTGTGAGAGGCCAGATCCTTTTTTTCGGAGGGAGCCTGCCTGCCTCTGCAGCAGCCAGGGTTGAGCTAATGGCTGCAACATTCCAGGTTGCAACAATGTAAACTAAACTACACTGGGATGTAGCTTAGTTTGCAACAATGCAAACTCATTTTAAATTCCCAAAACTCATGTATGTGTAATGTGTGATGCCATAAAGCCACACAAAGGGAAAATTTTCATTGCACGTTCATCCTGACATCGTCACATATACAAATGACCCTAGAGACAAGGGGAGAGAGAAGAGGGGGAGAAAGCAAGGTCAGCCTCATGAGAGGGATTATCTGATGATTTATCACAATCAATTTGCAAATTATTTCTTAGAGTCTTTAGTAAGCATGAACAGGCAGACTGGGGGTGCCAATCTGTCCTGCCTTCTGCCACATTTCAAGTGGTTAGCATCCCACATGAGCGCAGAAAGCACATATTATGTAAGGGTGCCATGGTTCAACTAGACATCAGTAGACAATTCTAGGGACCAACTGCAGGCAGAACACATGGCTTGACACTGCATCACTAATTCTAGGTTGAGGACTGCTGCTGGAAACATTTTCATTAGTGGAGGCCTTGCCAAAGCTAATTACTCCTCCCTTTTAGATTCTAAAAGGAAGCCACAGCAGTTATTTCCAATGCCTTAGCCAGCTAAATGAATAGTTACTAAAAATTAAATCAGCACTTGGCTCCCAGTGAACTGAATCTCTCTCTTTTCCAGTAATGTGCGACAATACAAATAATGACTGGCTGCAAATGCAATAACAGTAAAACACTGTTCAACAAGAAATATAAATAGGTCTCAATACTGTCACTCCAAAGCATTTGGCATAATCCAGAAAACTATTTTTCCCCTCATAGGGCCATTCTTCACTGCATTTGCCCCAGCCACCATTTCATGTGTCACATTATGCACCTTCATTTTCATCTCTTCCCATTTTCATAATCACCTTTCAACACCTCTAAGATGTCTCTTTGTTTCAGCCTCCTTCCTCTCCTGCCAGACTTTGTCCCTCACTTGTCAATAGCCTCTTGATTTTTTAAAGCAGTCTTATAACAGATGAAATCTATAGATCCTTAATAAAGATGCTTATTCCATCCAGATGGTAGTGATGACAATGTGATGAATTAGATATATTTTTCAACTCCCTCTCTCTCTCAGGACTCCTGCTAATATTCTAAACATTTGGTCACTATTTTGAAAACCCATGGTAAAACAAACACCAGGAAAAAAACTTATATAAATTGTTTTCTTATCTCCAAATAGACAGTATTTCTCCACATTATACAAGGATGGGAAATTTTAAGTTCTGGGCCACTGAGGAAGTTAAATTTTAATATACCTGGTGTCACTGGTGGAGGGAGGCATTATGGAGATGGGACTCTCCCTTTTCCAGTGGAATACTGCATTTGATTCTTTCTTCAAGTTAGTTGGTCCTATTTGTATCACAGGTTTTGGGAACTTGGAAAGGCAGAATTCAGCTCAAAGTCTAGTGCCAGAGATGACAACCAAATAAAAACAAGTGGGGAAAAAACAGGAGTGAGAACCTGCGATTCCTTACATCGATGATCATGCAGATAGCACAGGAGAGTTAAAAAAAAAAAAAAAGGCAAGGAATAAAGAGCATCTTATCCTTTTACTTCTTAGGGAAGCTAGAACTGATTTAAGGCTGAAAGAAGAATTAGAGCCTTT
>NW_017729034.1:86671139-86674760 GCF_001723915.1 Gavialis gangeticus
AAAGAGCATCTTATCCTTTTGCTTCTTAGGGAAGCTAGAACTGATTTAAGGCTAGAAGTAGAATTAGGAGCTTTTGCTCCTTACCTCAGATAGGTCTGTGTATATAATAATATAGCTTAACTGTGTGACAGTCTTTATCTTGCTTTATTATTTCTTGTTCGCTCCCCTGAATTAAACTGGCCAAAGATAATGGTCTTGATCCTTCTACATGAAATTCTAAACCTCTGAAATGATGACATTTCACTAAAAAGGGAATACTAGTAGAATATGTAATGGATAGGCATCCTGTCCTACAAGGGGAAATAGGAACACAATACTTCTGGGTTTATGGTGTAAGCTTTAGTTAAACCAGAATAAAGACCCTAGAAATAATTTGCAAATTGATTGTGATAAATCATCAGATTACACAGTCAAGCCCTCTTATTACAGAGAAGGGCCATCTGCATGATCAAGGGCCTGGGGGATAGGCCCTATGAAGAGAAACTTCAGGAACTGGGTTTGTTCAACCTGAGTAAGAGAAGACAGAGAGGTGACCTGATAGCTGCCTACAAGTATATCAGGGCAAACATCAAGATCTAGGGGAGAAACTTCAGAAAGGCACCCCTTGGGAGGATGAGGTCCAATGGACACAAGCTAGTTGGGGAAAAATTTAAGCTGGGCATGAGAAAAAATTTTTTTCTGTAAGCGTATCTAGAACTGGAACATACTCCCAGCAGAGGGGGTGCAGTCACCATCCCTGGAGGTCTTCAAAAGGAGGCTGGACAGGCACCTCATTGAGCTTGTTTGAGCCCAATTAATCTCCTGCTCATGGCAGGGGACTGGACTCAATGACTTTATAGGTCCCTTCTATTCTATGATTCTATGGTTATCCTAATAAACTTGTCACTTGATTATTTTACTTATTCTGGTAACTGGATTTTAAACTTTTTTTTTTTTAAAGACACTTAAAAAAAGAATCTTTAATTATCAGTGAGATCATCTTCCTCCTTTGCCTATTTCATGGTTTTTCATAATAGCTCTTCAAAATAACCATGCCCCTAGATGAGAAATGGAATTATATAATGTGGTTTTATTGCAAATTTAAAGAAAGACAGTCCCCTATACAATTTGGCAATAACTGCTATCTGGAGCCCAACAAAGTGTCTTGTTTGTCTAACATGTAATATTAACAGATTTTTAACTTAATTAATACAAAATTGACTAATACTTGGAAAACACACTTATATTAAACGGGTTTAACTTTAGAGGTACTTTCACAAGAGGTTGCTACTTAAGGCAGTTTTGAAACACATTCATAAAATAAGCTTATACACTTCATTTCTTGTGCCACTTTTGTTGCTAGCATGTGTACATTTTTGTTTTGCTGCTTTTGTTGTTGTTATAAGGCCAGCACATTTTCCATGGAGCACCTATTTTAAATAAAACTGCTCTCATAAGACTTTAGAGCCATAGCATGTATGTACTGGAAATGTTGCCTCATTGTTTATAATGGAACATTTTCTGAGCCTTTTCTCCATTGTCAGTTGTTATATTAATTTCTCTTAGTTTTCCAGAATTTCTTCACAGACAACAATGTTTACCCATATATGCATCCAAAGCCAAACAAACCCTGTAGGCTAATTATGCTACTGTACTGTTTAAGTTTTATTATTATTGTTTTATATAATGATAAGTGGATAAGATTGATAAGGTACATAGGAAAAAAGGAAAAGATTAAGAAACGCTAAAGCTAAAATAATAAATTAAATGAGGTCTCATATAGGAAAAAATAAAAAGAAATATCACAACCTGAAACTATAGTTAAATATCCTGTCAATCTGTTATATTAAATTATTTCCCCTTGTTTTGCTTCTAATTATGGAATTTCTTTCAGGGAAAAGGAAAGTACCCTGATTCATGATACTTGCTAAAGTTGTAAGCATATAGCTAAGGTGGTTTTAAAATATGCAAGTGTAAAGCCACAGTCTGTTGAAAAACTTAAACACTGTAAATCACTGGTCCCACAAAGCCTTATTGATTAGTATACAGATTTTTAAAATACTTTAAAAACCTCACTTATTTACATATTGCACAACTGGTATATAAAGTGATAGTTAATTTCATCATTCAGCAAATATTGAATTACCCCTATAAAAGACTTTCTAATTTACTAGTGTACTCAAAACAAGGTAAGCACTTTGAGTTCTTTGCTGTTTTATATACAATCTTTGACCACATGCATCACTATATCAGAGTGCATTTCTGAAGTGCATTAAGAACAGCTGTCATGGTTTTTCCTTCCTTCTTTCATTAGGTACACAGCAGAATACCTCGCTTTGAGTATTTCTTTAAGTGTACACACATACAATCACAACCTTGCTGGATCTGCCTGTGAAAGAAGGTAAAATTGAAAACCACGTGTTTAAAGGTGAAACCATGTGTTTAGTGTGATAGAAGGCAAGATGGGTGATGGTCTTTTGTTCTAGTGGGTGTCCACTCTGCAGTTCTGGGCTGGTATTTGGGAATGATGTCTTGCAAATGCAAGCTTTCTCTTTATGGCAGAATTCTACTGGACCAGAGGAGCAAAGAGGTCAACCACAGCCATCATCCCAGAGCCCTATTTAATATCTTATTAGATGTCCTAGGTATAGGTCATTGAGAGTCTTTAAACATAAGGACCTGATTTGATTTTAGAAAGTCAGTTATAGGAACAGGAGCACATATCTAACCTATTCTTTACTGTCAGTGCTGCTGGGAGACATGCTGTCACATTTGTACCAGTTTTCATATTTAAAGGGGTAAAAGTCTTCCTATTACATTGTCATCCACTGATTCTCAACCAGGGTACTACAGCACCCTGGGGTGCCTAAAGATCTTTCCAAGGGTGCCATGCAATGTTAGCATTGTTAAGTGTACAAATGTAATTCACAAGATAAACCCAGGATTTCTAAATAGGAATCCATAATGTGAAAACCGTTCTGAACTGTTGTGCTCTTTCTGAGTTCTTTGCAACAAAAAAATTGCTATATTATTTTTCTGCAGTGAAAAGGAGTGAAAATTCAAAGAGGTCTATCAAGTCTATTCAGGGATTGGAAACCACTGTTGTAGTCCAACTGAGAGGTGAAAAAGGCATAAACAACAGAGAACAGGTTACTATTTCATAAACTTCGACAGTCACCTGCTAACTGTAAGTAATAGAAAAACAGTTTTGCAGATGCTGATTTGTGACAACTTAGCAAAGTAATCAGGATCTATTTCAAAGTACAGACAAAGTTGTGGGAATGCATCTTCCACCACAGTGACTTCACTGTGACTGCAAACCTTCAAAGCCCTCCCTTGCTTCCATAACTTCTATCTCAGTTTGGGGGACAGCTTCAACCAGTTTTCTTTATCCAGCTTATCCAAGCAGTAGACTATCTTGATGGTACTTTCTTTATCCAGCTCATCCATGCAGTGGACTACGCTTGGGTGAGCTGGAAAGCTGTGCATCAACCACATAAAGGTGGCACATAGGTCCCTGTTCTCTGACCAATTTACCCAGTAGTTTCATGTAGAATCACTGTGTTGGGTGCAGTCCTGCAGGAAGGTCTGCATATTATCCTGTACCGTGCCTTTCTACAGACTTAAAGTCTGCAAGTTAGA
>NW_017729034.1:86674798-86697255 GCF_001723915.1 Gavialis gangeticus
TTTTTTTTTTTTTTTTTTTTTTTTTTATAGATACTAATTTTTAAAATAACTGTTGCATACAGATTTTCCAATGCATCCCTTCTTCTGCAGGAAAGCTGCCCAAACCTCACTCCAGTGTTTTTGAAAAACTGAACCCTAACAAATTACTTTCAGATTAGCTTTTCAAGGCAGGGGCTGTATTTTCATATATGTACAGCAATGATCAAATTGTGTTTACTAAAATGAGTAATTCCATATGAGAAAACTGCATTAAAATATTAAGTCTATAAAGTGAGTTACTAACAATTCAGATAATAAGTTACCTTTGCTTTGCTTCTCCTAATGATAGAATCTTTTATTACATGGTTGCATATTTTGTCATAAGGCCTGACATGCTAAACAGAGACAAAGTGGGAGGTTCAAAGATTTCTTCCTATTCTCATTGTTCATAGTGTGTGCCAAATACCATTGGCAGATCTAGGATTTTGAAAAGGAGAGTACAGACAGTGTGGGGCATCATCACATGTAAACAAATCATATATTTCTCCTGTTAAAGAGAAATTAAAAGTTTTACTATCATATGATAGGTGACTACTACTATATTCTTCAGTTTAAGATCAAAGCAAAAAAACTAATATAACTTTATAGGAAGGCACACAAATTTGCAAAATTATATATAACATTTAAAATTACACAACATACTAGGTAAAAATAGTCAAAAGGAATTATTAGTGCTGTAGTCATAATTAAATGTGCATCTCTTAGTCAGATTTGCAAATTAAAATCTGGCCTCCTTGAGCTTCTTGACAGTGCATCCAACACTTCACCGTTAGTCATTTCCACACCTTTGTTAACATTCACCTGAGTCAATATTACCACACCTGAACTAAGGTTTTTAGCTAGAGCTAAAAATAGTCTGCAAAGATGTGAAACAGAAGAGAGATATTGGCAGGAATGGCTAACAGATAACAAAATTGCAGAAGAAATGGTAGCTTGATTCATCAAGAATTCATGAAGGCCACTAAAAAGAAGAGAGATTAACAGGGATCTAGTAGATTATAATGAGCCATGAAGTCAATTGTCTCCCTCAGGGTTGCCTGATAGACATGCCACCATGCCTCCCAGGTGGTTTTAAAGTTCGGATGACGCAGGAATCAAAAGGGGAGGGGTGCAACTGCACCCCCTCCTGGATTCACTCCTGCCCAATACTCCTTCATCTTTTGAATAAAGCTCACAAATATGGTATCACATTGTTGCACACACATTAATGAATTTATTTTTAAAACTGTCCTTCAAGGTCAAGAAATAATACCATGACCTAGTTTACAGAAGCAAAACTGGAAAGAGCAGTGATTAAGTGTCAGTGTCAAACAGGAAGCGCATCACTGAGGGGCATGGGGGAGATGATGTCCTGAGCCTAGCCTAATGCATCAACTGTAGAACCAGGTAGGTTTATTTGGGATAAGAACTAGGGTTATTTAGCCTCAAGAAGAGGAGACACAGGGAAATTTGTTAAAATCTTCAAATACCTGAAGGAGGTATTCAAATAGAAGACAGAGGCGGACTAATTTTCTGCTACGCGTGCAAAAGCCTACTAACTGGAATACTTCCTTGTTTAGAGCTCCTCCAGAAGCTGAATGAAAGAGCCTTGATACTGAAGGTGCCTCAGATGGTGTTACAGCAGATCACAGCAAGCCAGTTAATAAATATAGGAGTCCTAATAGGCCTCAGAAGTCTAATAAATGTTCTCCCTTTTTTAGGCAGATAAGGTTCTTTGGATAAATCTGATATCTTTTATTAGACCAACTCAAATAGTTGGAAAATTCTTCTTAGCAAGCTTTTGGATATAAATACCCTTCATCAGGCTGAGGAAGCATCTGCAGTTGATGTGTGCTCTTCCTGGATGGAATGAATAGTGAAAGAGCCAGAGGCTGGTATGCATACAAGAAAGCCAATCAGTGAAGATGTAAATTGAGGAGTCAGTGGGTGAGAGGTAGGCTAGGCGGAGAGGGAATGAATGTAGCTGGTAATTAGCGGAAAGGTACCTGGGGAGTCAGATGCTAGGGAGGTTATAATGCATCATAAGTCCAACATCTACATTTAGTCCATTATTTTTTGTATCCAGGAGGTTGATGAAATGAAGTTCTTATGTAGTGACTGACAGCATGAAAAAAGGTTCAGTGTAACGCCTCCATTTCCAGCAGAAAGGAATAAGACGACTGAAGAGAGAAAAGTGGCTTCTTGAAGGCGAGTGCCTCCTAGGGAAAAAAGCCAGGTGACCAAATCATGACAGTACAGATAAAATACATTCCAAAGGAAAGGTACATTAATTTACCATCTGCCATCTAGAAAAAAAAATAAAGGAGGCTAAAAGGGAGGTTATGAACATCAAATAGCAAATGGAAGCTTGTTGTGAAACAATATGGATGCAAAACTCTTTATTTAGCTATGAATGAATAGTAAGGTTATTAAGTCTTTCAAGATTATAGTCCCAGAAAGAGGATTTTATTTGAACAGGCAGCTTGTTGTAGCTTTTCATTTTCCTCAGTTTTCCTTCAGGTTATAGGCTTATAAATTTGGGCCCCTGTAAATATCTGTAAAATATATTTTGGTAATTATAAAAAAGTAATGTCATAATTCTGGCACACTGTCAAGGAGCACTTCTGAAAGATAAATCTTGAAACACTGTAAAAGTTTTAGGTTGCTCTCTTCTGCCCTCTTTATACCTACAACATTCATGGTGACACTTCAACCATTTCTTTTTAACTAATCCAGCAGATAAAAGACCCACAACAGATTAAAAATATTCACATTAAAATAGTACTTCTGTTTAACTTACCCTTCAGCCTTGAATCAGATGGCCCAAGTTACTGCTGCTCATTAAGAAAGGTTAAATTTTTAAGTTTTGTAGTTTTGACAAGAAGCAATTCAGTCCTTTTGCTAACTGTATTTCTTTTCACTGCTTTAAAACATAAGCAGCTTTGAGCTTAAACCTCTCTCAAAACTTGACATATACCATAATTTAAACATCAAAACAGCACCTGAAGGATCACCCATGATGTACTACGTCTCCCTTTTCTGTGCGCTCAAACAGAAAAAGCTCTTTAAGACTATCTGCAGAAATGAATTTTTAAATACTGTTCACAATGAGCAGATGGATCAATAGTTCTTCATGCCAAAGTCTTCAACATTGCCAGCTCTAATTTCTAAAGTCTAGCAAATTAAAAATATACTGTACCAAATTCCTACTTTTTTGTATTCAAACAGGAAAACGCCTAGAATCTCATGCCCAACCACAGAAAATCTAATAAACTGGATACAATATTTGAATTACAGCTTTTCAGTAATGATGGATTTCTATTTCTGCTTTAAAATGCTACTTAAATATGCTACTTAAACAGAAAAATAATTACTCAAATTCTACTTCATAGCTAGTTAAAGCAAAGGGAGTCACTCTCACATAATTTGACAATCCATCAGTCTCCTGAAAGCACACATGCACACTCTGACTGGGTTTACATGGCACACTAGTGGCAGCTCTCCTTCAAAATTTACCTTTGAAAGCAATGTGCGTAGTTTTTAAATGGTACAGTAGTTACTGCCAATGACAATTTATACCATTATATTTATAAACATGCCACATGAAAGACAAACTAATTGGAACTCAGGTCAGATCTCACAATCTTATATTATGGCCATGCATTATATTACAGTCTTCTAAAGAGAGTTTCTGTACTATCAGACATAAAGAACAGGCTAAGGATGTCCCAATTATAGACAGCTTGACAGTAGACGCAGAGTCAATGTAAAAGGTAGGCTCCAGAGGGTGAAAACGAAGTTTGGTGTTAGGTAATACTGATTGCAACAAGGTTAAAAGAGGCAGCAGCAGGAGGAAGATAAGATTAGAATAACAGAAGTGAAAACAGATGGTGCAGTTGCTGAACAACCTTGAGGAAATTAGTGCTAACAACGCCTTAATAATGGGTTTTCGTACAAATAAATAAGCTTACTACAGAAAGGTGGTATGTAACACTGGTGCTGATTCCCCACCAGTGTACCCAGACTACACATGGTATCTTTTGGGGACATGGAAGGAGGCCAGGAAGACACGCTACCTAGTCTTACCACTGAAACACCTGGTTGTGCTGGTTTAACTGTCTGTGGACTTTTCTAAGATTTCACTCATAAGCATAGATGCCAAACCAGTTTACCAAAACCACTTCTTGAATCAAGCCTTTCAGGAGCTGAATATCTTAACTCCAATCAAATAAATAAAAACCTAGAGGCAGTCATAAAAAGCTAACTTGTGCATGAAGTTAAGTATATGCTTCACTGCTTTGCTGAATGGTGGCCAAAGTTCAGTACCTTGCATGATGTGGCCCTACAACTGATATTTTGATTATCTGATCCCAAAGGCAATCACCTTTTCAGATCAGGCTCCTCACCTTCCTTCTCTCTCCCTCCTCTTCAGAAAATGAGAGTAACACCATTATTGTATCTGTCCACTTAGATTATTACTTAAAAAGTGGAATTTGAATCTTTTATGCTCTTGGCTCCTTAAATGTAATCTTCTAGCCTACCTCCTTTGAGACAGCTCATCACTCAAAAACCAGGTGATACTAAAAAAAAGGAGGAAACATATTAATTAAAAGCACATGATTTAAAATATCTGATTAATTCCAAGGTGCATGAACATAAAGTGAATAAAAACTGAAGTAGACAGTATGAAGGGAAAAAAGACTATGATAAAAGGTGACTTGGAAGTAATATTAAACTGAAAAATGATGCATCATTTCCAATAATTTCCTTGAAATGATGTCATTTGCTATTTTTGCTCTCTCTGCTTTGCTGCTCATTTGAAATCCCTTCTGACCCACGCTACTGACACAGGAACATACAATGTTAAACATGAGGATTTTATTGAATGCCATAGTTCCCATTTGTATGGAAACTTCAATTTGCACCCAAGTGCAATCCAGACTGATACAGCAAGTACAGTTACCATTTACTGCTGTCTGTGAAACAGGGACATAAATTACAAGTGAACTCTTTACAAATATATTTTAAAAATTCAGGAAAGCTTATTCATCTTTCTACATGCAGGCTTTTATGAGATAATAATTCTAGCAATATAGGGAAAACAATTCCAATTGAGTCCTGAATTAGCTTTATACAATCAACCTGTTATCCAAGAGCCTACTGATTAGTCTACAACTTCAATTTGCTTTTTTAATAAAATAATTGAACATTTAGAAAAGTAAATTTGCCAGACACAACGTTAAAAACCTTAAAAAATGTTTGCTATGGCTGAATATTACATACGGTTCATACAAATAATTCTTTCCTTACCCACTCATTGATTTAACCCAAAATGTCTAAAGCATTAAACTCATGTATCCCAACTGCAATGTACAGATAAAGTAGATTTAGCAGACCTTTAAGAAATAGCTTTTTAATGGTATTTTTGAGTTGTTATCCATTTTTAACAAAATATGCCTGTGCTCTTAAATAACATTTTACGTTCTCTGTAGGTTTTGCTCCCTATGTATCTTTTCCTACAAAAGCTGGCTTAAGAATTATATATAACAGATGAGGTAGAGGAAAACCCTGTATGCCACTAGTCAGTGGCTGGAAAAATGGTGTGTAGGTTGTGCTGCAGAAGAGATCTAAAAATCTTCTTTTACAGGCAAGGATGACATTCCTCTAACACAGGACCACAAAGAGGCTGCTCATATCATGGAAATTACTGTATAGGCATTCCCCTATTTGGGAAAAAAGGCTTTTAAGCTTTCTAGCCAGTAAACAAAGAGGCTGGATCCAAACATGCAGGCATGTGCAGTCTGTGGAGCCATAAACTGCAGGTGCTGCATGTTTAAACCATACACAGTGCTGCTAACTGCAGTGCTGGGGCAAAATTTGCTACCTGGATTTCCCAATAACAAAAACAAAACAAACAAACAAAAAGCCCCGCAAGGAAAAAGCAGCAGAAAGCTCACCAAAGTGGCATGTGCCAGGACAAATGCAGAGATGGAGGAACAGGCAGCCCAGGGCTGCCTACTCCCCCATCTCAAGGCACACTGCACCCCAGCCAACCAGGGAGTGGCTGGTGGGGCTCAGGGTGCCTCGGCACAGGGGCTCCACAGCACGTCTCCTGCTCCTCCATCTCCTGCTCCCCCCTCCATCTCCTCGTGCTGCTCCCTGGCTGGCTGGGTCACAGGGTGCCTCAGCATGGGAGGCTGCCTGCCAGCTAGACCTGCACTGAGGAACCCTGGGACCCAGCCAGCCCCCCCGCATCACATGGAACAGCAGGACAATGTGACCCACTCCAAAGCGCATGAGCAGGAGCATGTGCTGCAGCACAAAGTAGTGGCACAAATTTGTGCCCTTACTATTTGTGCTGCTGCAAACGCACACCCCTGCTCATGTAGACACAGCCGGATTGTTTGCAATTGCTTTAGAAACGGACAATTCACTACCTGACTTGGTTGACAAAACACTATGTAAAAATTAAGTCAGAGTAACAGCAGTCCTTTGAAAACAGTATTTATATTTCATTTTTATACAAAATGCTTATTCTACTACGTATATTTTCTAATACATTACAGAAGGGAAGATTATAAGCAGCAAAATACAACAGAGCAGACCTGTAGAAAGATTTATTATTAATAATAACTGGGCAGTTGTGAAAAAAAAGAATATTGTTCTCTTCTCAAAATATAATGCCTAGAAAAGGAAAGATTCAGTGACAAATTTAAGCAACCTATGTATAGCATTCTCTACCCAAATTCACCAAAACACTCATATAATCAAACGGGCTTTTGGTAAGCCCAATTGTAATGTATAACATCATATAGTTTCTAGCGGATGCCTATAACATTTACTCCAAATAATCTCATCTATTTGTAGAAAAGTAGAGTAATATCACTAGTAATATCTTTATATAGTCTTCTGTTTTCCTGTCTTAATGATTAGGATACAATTTCCAAAAGCAGCAAGGAGACAAAGAATCAGGCAAGCAAGCCCAGTTTATAAAAGCCAGTATCTCTTCATTCTCTGGAAAAGACACTTAGAGAGGGAGAAAGATTTTAAGAGTAAAAACCCCCAAAAATTCAAGAACACAGGGCAGTAACTTCCCTGGGGGAGTTTGAGGAAAAAGTCCGGTGGCAGTAGATAGACCTAGGACAGAAGAAATTACCAAAGGTAATTTCACTTAGTCATACTTTCCTCTTGCCACCTTAGTAAGAGTCAAGCATATGGAAGACATTGCAAGCAGTACTATCTGAAGAAATATCTTACCTCTCTCTGCTGCTTTGGGAATCTTGTGCCTGATGAAAATATTTCTTAAATGCAGGACAAATTCAAAGCATTGTGCCTTATGAGCACATGAAAAGTTCATCATTTGGCCAAATGACATGCCTGACAAGTGGAGCTCTGAGTCTTTACAGCCGAGAAAGAGTCAACCTTTCTACCATAGTAACTTTTTGTTAGCATGGGACAGCCTGCAGAGTGATACGGCAATAGGATTCATCTCTTTGCTCCTCTACCAACGTGGAAAGGATCAAAAATTGACAAACCACTCTGAATATAAATAAATGTGTACAACAGGACTTCAAAAAGCACATGGAGATATCTTCCCTGGAGTGAAGCTAAATTTGGAGAAAGTGTTGAAAAATGGCAAGCTTTTCAATATGAAATGTTAGGCTTATTTTATGTTGAAACTTGGTTTAAGTAGGTCAGATGGTGAAAGTTTCATGTTTCTTTGGTGTTCCCTGTTGGCTGAGCCATTCTTATACAGTCAGGAATGTTAACTCAACCCACCAGAAACTATTTTTTGCATTTTTAAAGGGTGGAATTCCTGTTGAGATCACTACACTAACAGGAACAATTGGGGAGGAAAAACTATTTTTAGTGTTAGGCCTTGGGTTGGTCTGACACTGTCAGGCAGTGGGCTGCTTTTTAGCACCTGTCTTAATTCCTTTTAGAACGGTCTTATTTGGTTGTATTTTAGCCTGTATTTTTGCAGGAGGAAACTTTCCAGATTCAGAATTCTGTTGTGTCATTGGGTCTATAAATATAATGTATTATGCCTAATAGGGATAAAGCATTCTCCTAGGCTTGCAGTGCTACCTTTTTGAATGCCCTTAATTATTCATTAGGAAGTGCTTTATTATTTTGTATTTGCGTTCTCTCATATGTGATCTGCCATGTTATATAGTATGAAGAGGTCATAATTGAGGATATCCATCTTGCTTGGTGGGTTATTCACAAAGAAGCCCAAGTTGTTGCATTAAAAAAAAGTGTCCAAGTGAGAGTTGAGAACAAACATATCAGTGGCCAACTTCCAACTTGACAGTTTTGCCCTGGGGAGTCTTTTCCTTCCAGGCTGATGTAGAGCATACAGAATTTCAAAGGAAATAATGCTGTTCATTGGGTGCCTGCCTTGTCAGTTGCTGAATTTAATGATGAAGATAAAATGAATGTCATTAAGTGTGAGGTGTCTGGATTAAGTGGAAGGGGATGGCGAATCAAGAAAGTTTAGAGATGGATGGAGAGGAACAAAATGCCTTAATAAGGGAAAGGAAAAAATATGGTACCCTCTGTTCTATTATTGTGAAAGTGGCATAGACCTGACTCCTGTAAAACACTTAAAATCAGTACCCATTAGGAATTCCATGAATCAATATCTATGTTATATATTATTATTTAGGGGTTTTTTTTAAATCGTAGTATTCATTACTTTCTTCTCTCATGAATAGTTTCTCCAAAAGTATGTTGTAAAAATAAAAAAAAATAATTACAAATGGAGTTTTAAATTAGGATTCAAGTGAAGAATATTTTGCACTTGACTGTTTTTAGCCTGTTCCCCAAAGTACAATCTTCCTTGTGATAAGTGAGCAATGTTGCAAAAGCTAAGTATTTAAAATAACAGACATCTGGGATAGTAAAAGAAACTCACCAGTGTGGAGTACAGTAAGGTTTTTTGCATTAATGATAACAATAGCTATAACCATCACTTATATATTGGCTTATCAGTCAACAGATACCTTTCAGTGCAATAAAGATTTTGTTCAAATTGTCTTTTTATTACTAACTTGTCGCTATAGATGAGTGAACTTTTCTAGATACTTCTATATTTAGAGCTGGTATCTCATTTATTTTTATCAGAGATTTCAGTATTAATTTTGAAAATACCCTCAGGTGTATTTTAGATCATTACATAAAACCTGTTTTGGCAATTTTTGTTAGAACAGGTTTTTCGACAGTTTAAGCCAATATTGCTTTGGAGAAAGACGTACGTGAATGAAGGTGCAACTACAGTCAAAGAAAAGCATGGCGTTTCAAAATTTCGCATCTGTCTTTTAGAAGGCTGTGGATAAGTTCAGCCCCTCATAGTGACACTCCATATGTCACCTCCTCCTCAGCTACTCAGCATCATTATATTCAGTCATATTAAGTTGTAATTTCAGGTAAAAGGGCAGAAGATGGACAAACAAGACTTTCACTCCCATCCTTGACAAGGATATAACCACTGGTTACAAAGAAATTGAACAGTATCTATTCCTAGATACTAAGCATTTTTTTTCTCAAATTGTAAAGTCAGTTCTTCTAGCTAGAGAGCTGCATTCCTTGGACAGGATAATTAATCTAGCCATTTGTGTGGCCTATGTATTGGCCATAGTTTCATATATTCTCTCTGTATCAGGGCACTTTAGGGGTACATCTGCTGGGATGTGCCTTGCTGATTCTTTCCTGACACCTGCTGAAACCAAATCTGAAATATCTTGCAATCTCAGATTCCACTTGGGCCTCTCTCTTCCTCTTTAACTCCATTTTTGAAGAACCACATCAACAGGCCATCAACCCCTGTTTGGCAGAAATTGTTGATGTAACCTGCAAGCATCTGAATCCCTCTGTGTTTACTATAAATGCGCCAAAGTTGGTTTTCTTAATGCCATTCACTTTTTTTTTTCAGTTAATCTTGCATGGGTCCAACATAAAGGTCTTGTATCCTTCTTCCATTGTGTACTACTGTCATGAGATGACTTTCTACTTGGAGGAACTTTCATGGTCATTCATGTTCCTTTATACTCTATGGGAACTTTCCCCTCATGAACCTACACAGAATATTAACTTACGGTTCTTACTGTCTTCTTATACCTCTAAACAAGGGAAGGTCTGCTCTTGCACAAAACATAGCTTCTCAAGTGTAACAGCAGGGCTGCAGCTCCATATGTGAAGTGGCAAAGGAGATCTCCAAGTTCCTACTTTGCTAGGAATCTTTTGGCCTAGGTCCTACATTTTCGTTATGGCAGGTAATGTGTCTTGAGATAAAGAGCAGTATCTATGACAATTGACTACACCACTATGGGACTACTACTAATATATTGGGTGGCCTTCATGCTTACAACATTTTCCAGCTCTTTTCTTTCCTTCCCTTCCATTTAGAGGGCTGGGGAGGGGAAAGAAGACCAGGGCAGAGGAGTTTAGGCATCAAGAGCTGTTGAAGCTCCAGAAATTGACCAGCAACTTGCACCGTCTATCAAGACTTCAAGATATCTTCTTTGTTAGAGTTCAAAGGCGGGCAGGTCTGTACTTACATTGTGTTTAGGAGAGAATTCTTATGTCCCTTCAGCTACTGGGAATCCTCTCAAAGGTAAGAAAATGGGTTCCTATTCTTAAAGAAGAAACTTCTTTATTATTTTTGAGACCATGAATTATCTATCTATTTCTCAATCAGACAGGTCTTTTTTCCCAAGTGTTCATAGATTCTACTTAAGCTAAGCCCTCAAGCCATTGTTCTTCAAGGTGGCCTTTCTAGTTGCACTGAATCTCACCATATGGGAGAGAAACTGATGGGAAATTTTTTCCTTCCTCATCCACCAACTCTTTTCTAAGAAAGTGACTTAGTCCATGGAGACCAGCCAGAAGCAGCATGGGCAAGGGCTGCTGGGAAATACAGTCCAGCCACCAGCTGTCTGCCATTTTGGCCACCTCTGACCTAAGCCTTTGTCCAGTTTCACAGGCAGGACAACAAAATTTAGAAAAGGCTCCTTCCATTCCACATCACATGGAAGTACTGCCTCTCTCTCATGCCAAAGCCATAATGATTCATCCTATTTATGCAGCATGTATACTTAGTATACCACCACAGTCCAAATGCTAGGATTAACAATACTTGAAAATGTTCTCCACCATACATGGAAACACTGAGGTTTCAGCCCATCTCAAAAACAGTCTTTGTTATATCACATACAGGCATGCTCTCAAATCTTAAAAAGGAAGCAGCTGATTTCACAAAATATTTTGGTGCCTCTTTCTACTGAGCAATGAAGTGAGTGTACCATTTACAGAGATTTACTTCCTTGCTTTCCTTCAGTGTTGTATTTTTCCTTCACTTCCCCCTCCATATCCTCTCTCCACTTACTCCTTAGCCTCCATTCTCTGCAGGTGCTCCTCCCTTTCCCTTAGACAGTCACCTGCACAAGCACCCATGTCATAAGTTTTGCCCATCAGCAGCCAGAGATGCAGGACCCCAGAACCCAGACTCCTCCTTCACCTATCTCTTTGACAGCTGGCAGGCTTCATGGCCACAGCAGGGCCTAGCAAACCTGCAGTTTTCACCCCCCTGTGCCTTAACACACACACACACACACACACACAGTGTCACCCATGTCAGGAGTTTTGCTTGTCAGCCGCTTGAGGTGCACTCTCTCAGAAACCCCTGTGCTTATCTTCTTGACACTTGGCAGGCTTTGTGGCCTCAGCAGAGGCTACCATCCCTACAGTTTTCACCCTGCTGTGGCTTAACACACACACACACACGACATGACTCTTGCTTTCAAGGCTTTGAGGTGCAGTTTCCCAGAAACCCCTGCACTTATCTCCATGAAACTTGGCAGGCTTCATGCCCTCAGCAGGGGCTACCATCTCTCCAAGTGTCATCTGAATCAGCCAAAAAATGACAATGTTATACTTATTTCATTGATTCCCCATTATACTCTATGGCTGAATCTCCGAATCTCTCCAAATTGGTGCCGAATCTTCCGAAGCCAATCCACTGAATCAATTCGGAAAAGCCATCTAAATTGAACTGGCCTCTCAGTCGGCTGAATCTGAATCAAATAGTTCTCTATTCGCACAGCCGGGGTGTGCCTGGAGGGGGAAGAGGGAAGCAGCCCTTCCCCAACTGCTCAAGCAGCAGGGTCATGGCCAACCCTGGCAAAAGCCTGAAGCGAACAGGGGGATAGAGAGGGGTTTAATTCCTTCCCTCCTTCCCTGGTCCCAGCAACAAAGACCCTAGCCAGAGTCTGTCAGACAGCAGCCTGTCAGGCATTTCACCCCGCTTGCTGCTCAAGCTGTGGGGGGCATGCCCAGCCCCAGCAGCAGCCTGAATCAAATGGGGAGGGTGGAGGAGGGTTTAATAAACCCCTTCCTTGCCCCCTTTGCCTTAGGTGGCCATGCCAGCCCAGCATCTGGCCATGCCCCTAGCCCTGCTCTGGCTAAACAGCAGAGGGCCAGGGCCAACTCCGCTCTCTGTAGCAGATAGCGCAGACCACCCAGAGACTGCAAAGCATGCTGGGATGCTGGAGGATCTGATTTAACTTGATCCAGGAAGGGGTCTGGGACACAAGTTCCATAAACCAGTTTGACCCAAATCAACTAAGTGCGATACTACATTCAATGAGGTTTATCTTAAACTAGTTTTGGCCATTTTGAAACTGGTTTGTGTGCACTGAACTTCTGTTCTGTTACAAGTTTAAACCAGTTTCTGATCACTTAAACTGGTAACTTCCCTGTTGGCTGTAATACTGATATAGGCATATTCATGCTTGTAAAAACACTAGAGTAGATAAGGTCTAGATAATTTTTATCATCAATATGTAATCTAGATTAGAAACAGCAAGATTATATTATACTTCAAGCCTGGCCAGTATATATTAAGACTAACCTCCCTGCTACCACAGATCAAGCTAGACTACTATTTCAGCAAAGTCAGTAAATGTGCAGACCTCAGGAACAGAAAGCAAGTTGCCAAGTAGATTCTCTTGCTGACTCCAACAAAAGGCAGGGCAGGGCAGCAAGAGACTAATCAGTTTAGGAAGGCATGAGCTTTCATTGGCAATAACCCACCTCCTCAGACTTTGGGACTTCAGCCTAAGTGGCTAATTACCTTCATGCTGACTCAATAATTGGGAAGCACTCACCAGTAGTTGTTATGAGCATCCTAAACTGAGAAACTGTAGGGGTGGCAGCAGTGACTTCATATCTGATGCTTTTCCCCTTCTCAAGCCCCTGGCTCCCCAAGCAAAATTGGGAATTGGGGTGAGGCTACAGAATTACCTTAAGACGAATCACATTTAGTATTTACATAGCATTCTTCATTTTAAAACCCCTTAGCACAAATTAAGAAGTTAATCCACAAAACACCCTTGTGGGACTAGTAAGTATTATCTTCTTTTTGCTATTTGGAAAAGAATAATAATACTTAGGAAAAGACAAAGTTAAATGATTTGTCCCAGACCACTGCATTTGTCCCAAACCAGAGGAATCTAAATCAGGAACTCCAGAAAGATTTTCAAGCATGACTGCTGCAATTTTTTTCTTGCAACATAAAAATCCTATCATGATAAAACTCTTCAAAATCCTAAAACAAACTTTTACATGGAGAAGTGAAAAAGAGTGGGGAAGAGTTTAAGAAAAGTCAGACTGGATACAGGTTGGCATTAATGAGAAAAATGAAAAAAAAGTATTGTAAACCACGGATTGAAAAGGCAGCTATCTTCACTCTGACACTGCAAACAACACCCTCAGGGAAGTGATGAGTTACAGTTGCATTCTCTACGGTACATGAGGCTAAGTGCAGTCTTAGCCTTAGGTACATTTTATATAACTTATTTTTATTCTGACTTCCTATCACTTTTCTAATACATTTTCCTTTTCTAGTGTTGTTTTTTTTTAAATCTCAGAACGTCCTTGACTGTTCTCAAAGACGAGGAAAAAGAATGTCTGGGCACTGGTGGGTGCCAGGTAGGAGCCAGAGGTTTCTAAGTAGGAGAAGCCTCATCAGGACACAGGATACTGCTCCATTTCCAGTAAGGGAAACCACTGTTTGCAAATACACATTACTCCATCTGTGAGAGGTTCCTAATTGTTTAGATATGGTATGCTGGATTTGGCACCCCCTGCTCATAAAAGTAAAACTGCCGCTGGTAAATTGTATATTATAAAAAATTAGCACAATAACCATCAACTGCCAATTTTAAAATTAATTTTCAATCCTTCTCTTTCCTCTCATCCAAACACATCTCAGTAGCACATAAATATGCTAAGCAAACAGAAATTTAAAAATCACATTTTATTGAACTTATTTCTATAGCTCCCTTGAAACAGCCCAGGGAATGCTAGAAAAAAGAAAAGATTAACAAAATGAACAGCATAAAGAGAAGCAAGAAAGTCAACAACTGATATTTTGGAGACAGAACAACACATTAAATTAAAAAGAAGGAAAAAGAATATCAAACTATTAGAAGCAGCAACACTATGATGAAGAGATTTACGTCTTGGGAAAATAAATGGAGTTAATATTTTTTATAAGAACTTAGTTGTTAAAAACATTGGGGGTAAAAATCCTGGCCTCCTTGAATTCAGTTGCAAAACTCCCACTGACTTCAGGTAGGTCAGGATTTCAAAAGGAAGAACCAAGTTGTAGTAATCAGGCTGCAAATGAGTAAAGGGGCAGAAACAGTGTTATATGTGAAGGGGCAAAGTGAAGGGGTAATAATGAAAAATAAAAGGAAAAAAAAGACTAATCAGTTTAGATAACTGAATTAAATAGAACAATGATAATTTCAAACCAGCTGCCTCTTACATGATCCTCATACTCAGATCTAGACAAATCTCCCAAATGCATTACTGACAGAAGCAGGAGAAACACCAGCCCACCAACTGTCACCGACAGCCCAGTAAAGAGATGCTTGGAGGGGCTGGATGTGTTAAATCAGAAGGACAGGATGAGCTCCATCCAATGGTGCTGAAAGAATTAGTCAGTATCATAGCAGAGCCACTGGCACGACTATCTGAGCACTCATGGTGCTCAGGTGAGGTCCCAGAGGACTGAAAAAGGACCAATGTGGTTCCTATTTTCAAGAAGGAGAGGAAGGAAGATCTGGGTAACTATAGACTGGCTAGTCTCGCCTCTATCCTTAGGAAAACACTTGAAAAAATTATCAAGGATCACATTTGTAGGAGTCCAGTGGGTAATATAATGCTGAAGGGCAACTACCATGGGTTCATAGCAGGTAGATCCTGCCTGACTAACCTTGTTTCTTTCTATAACAAGGTTACTAAATGCTTAGATGTAGGAGTCAAGGTAAATGTCATCTACTTGGATTTTAAGAAGGCTTTCGACACAGTATCCCATCCTATTCTTATAAACAAATTGAACAGCTATGCCATAGACGACTACCCAGTCATGTGGGTGGCAAATTGGTTTAAGGGTCGTACCCAGAAAGTGGTGGTGGACGGGTCGACCTCGAAAGATGTGGGCAGTCAGGTCCCCTAAGGTTTGGTCCCTGGGCTGGTGCTGTTCAATATCTTCATCAGTGACTAGATGAAGGCATGGAAAGCACTCTGTTCAAATTTGCAGATGACAACAAACTATGGGGTGAAGCAAACACACTGATGGGAAGAAACCAAATCCAGGGAGACCTGGACAGGTTAGAGAAGTGGGCAGAGAACAACAGGATGCAGTTCAACAAGGACAAGTGCAAGGTGCTGTATCTAGGGAGAGGGAATCACCAGCATACCTGTAGGAGGGGGGATGACCTTCTCAGCAGCACAGCAGCAGAAAAAGATCTCAGAGTTGTTGTCGACTCCAAGATGAATATGAGTCATCAGTGTGACAATGTAATTAGCAGAGCTAACTGCACTTTGTCATGCATTAGTAGGTGCATCACGAACAGGTCCAGGGAGCTGATGCTCCCCCTCTATGTGGTACTGGTCAGGCTACAACTGGAGTATTGCATCCAATTCTGGGTGCCGCAATTCAAGAAGGATGTGGACAACACTACGAGGGTCCAGAAGAGGGCCACTAATATGGTTAAAGGCCTGCAGGGAAGGCCCTATGAGGAAAGGCTGAGGGACCTGGACCTTTTCAGCCTCCACAAGAGAAGGCTGAGGGGGAATCTTGTGGCAGTATACAAATTCACTGGTGTGGGGCAGCAGGGAATAGGAGATGCTCTGTTTACCAGAATACCCTGTACCGGGGAGCAGCCAAGGGAAAAACCCCAGGGAGCCCAGGAGGAACTCAGGGAACAGGAACGGGACGGGAAGGAAAGCAGAAGAAAAGAAAAACAAAGGTTCTTACCTTCAGAGAGCAACGCGGCGAGACCAGAAGTGGCAGCGGAACCCAAGCAGCTCATTAGCCGCATTTTTATAAAATTACGACCAGCTGACAGAAAAGAGGAGGAGCACCGGTGAGGGAAGCGTTCTCTGAGTCCCCTCGGGGCAAAGGAGCATGGAGGCTCGCAGCCAGCAGCACTGGTGGAGAGAGCAAGACCCCGCAAGAGGTAAATGCCGCTGGCAGCAAGGAAGAAGGCGAGCAAGGAAGGTTGAGTTGTGGAGGCCGAGGAGGGTTGGAGAACCCTGAGACCTGGAGGAGCCCTCAGAGGGGAAAAAGAGGTGGGACCGCAGAAGGCACGGGCAACCCCAAAGAAGAGCAGTGGGGGAGACGCGCTGAGGGGACCCACCAAGAACACTTCCCCAGACTAAGGTTAGGCTGGTTGGGGCCAGAGAGGCGGCAGCCGGGGCCAAAGGTGCAAGCAGTAGGAGCAGGAAAAGGAGCAAAGGGATAGTCCCTATTGTTTGGCTGTTGCTGTCAGCGATTTATTTTGTGTTTTGTTTGGTTACCCACTGTTGGAGGGGAGGCGGAGTAGGTAACACTGATGGGGTGCAGCTGGGGTCAGAGCAGGCGGCTGGGAGGAGGAGAGCATTTAGCTGAATTCATGGAGCCAATTGGGAAGAGGGCCCCAAGCTCAACTATCAGAGGAACATGGCCAAAGACTGCCAAGATCCATCAAGGTGTGGTGTAAGGGCGAGGTAGAGGGGAGGAGAAGCCTCACAGAAGACCAACGTCCTGTGGTCCTTGGAATGAGGAGCACTGATAGTCAATCCCCACCACTGTGATAAGATCAAAGTCGTGGCGGGCGAGTTTGGGGAGAGACGATTCGGGTCAGCAATATCAATTCGCCGAGGTCACAGGGACGGAAGGGCAGACCACTCCGAACATCCGGGGATGTAGAGCACGTGACCGAATGTTCAAGACCAGGCAGGTACACACCCCTTGAAATAACTAGAAACAATGGCCACAAGCCTATGGAGAATAGATTTAGGTTGGGCATCAGAAAGAACTTCATGGTTAGGATTGCCAGAATCTGGAACAGGTTTCCAAGGGAGGTGGTGCTTGGGGGTCTTCAAGAAGAGACTGGAGAGACTGGACAAGCACCTGGCTGGGGTCACATGACTCCAGCACTTTTTCCTGCCACTGGCAGGGGGTCAGACTCAATGATCCACTGAGATCCCTTTCAACCCTAGCATCTATGAATCTATGAACCTATGTGAATAGTCACACAAAGCAAAACCAAGCAGAACATTTGTGGGGTCTAGGCTCCCCTTGCCACTCAGCTTCATAGCCTCAGGGTGCTCCTGGATCTTCAGGCAGCTGTACTAGCTAGGAATGCCTTTAACCAACTCTAAAATAATAAGAAGGCTGTGACCCTTTCTTTTAGACTCTGATCTGGCCACCACCATCCATGTCTCCACAACCTCAAGGCTATACTACTGAAATGAACACTACATAGAGCTACCCTGGAAGACCATCCAGAAGCTGCAGCTGGTGTGGAATTCAGTGATCCATCTTCTGATGGGAGTGTCACCAGAAGCACATAACTCCAGTGCTCTACGCTGGCCCCTAATAGCTTTCCAAGTGAAATCTGAGGTGCTCACTTTGACCTACAAGAGCCTAAACAGTCTGGGCCTCATGTACCTAAAAGACCTCCCTCTTCCTTATTCCCATTCACAATCCTTAAGGTCAGCCAAAAGTAACTTCCTGCAAGTACCATCAGTACCCCAAGCCCCTTGGTGAAAACTCACAGAAGGTCATTCTCAGGAATCTCTCCTTAGCTCTGGAACTCCTTGTCTCTTGAGGCTCACCAAAGCCTAAGCCCGGACATCTTTTGGAAGCATTCTTAAGATCTTCCTTTGGACAACTGTTTAGCAAAAAAAGCTAGGAGAAGATAACGTTTAGGAAGTCCCTGTCTTATGTTGATGGTCTAGTTCCCATTTAAGCTGTTTTGCCAGTCTCCTGTTTTATAAGATTGTCTTCTCCTGTTAGCCTTCCTGGGAAGGGTGGCATATAAGTCAAATAAATAAATATTGCATGATTTTTAGACTCGTGCATGATTTTTAGTTTGCAGTGACTGATGAGAAAAATTTTGGAAACTAGAAGAGATAGCACTGTAGGGATAGCTAGGCACATGACAATAAGTATCACAGAAAATCAGGGATGGAAGGGACCTCAGGAGGTCATCGACTTCAACCCCTTGCTCAAAGGAGGATCACCCTCAACTAGATTATTCTATCCAAGGCTCTGTCTACCCAAGTCTTAAAAGCCTCACAGGATGGAGATTCCACAACTTGTTTGTGTAACCTGTTCCAGTGTTTTACTGCCCTCCTAGTTTTTCCTCATGTCTAACCTAAACTTCCTTTGCTGCAACCTGAAAACATTGCTCCTTTTTCTGTCATCTGCCACCACTGAGAGCAGTCTAAGCTCCCTTTGGAACCAGCCTTCAGGGAGTTAAAGGCTGCTATTAAATCCCTATTCAGTCTTCTCTTCTGCAGACTAAATAAGCCCAGTTACAAGTCATGTGCTCCAGCCTCCTAACTATTTTTGTTGTCTTCCGCTGGACTCTTTCCAATTTGTCCACATCCTTTTTGAAGCGTGGGACCCAAAACTGGAAGCAGTACTCCAGATGTGGCCTCACCAGTGCCGAACAGAGGGGAAGAATCATTTCCCTTGATGTGCTGGTAGTGCTCCTACTAATGCAGCCCAGCATGCCGTTAGTCTTCTTTGCAACAGCTTAATGTCCACTGTAACCCCCAAGCCCTTTTCTGCAGAGCTGCTGCTTAGCCAGTCAGTCCCCAGCCTGTACTGGAGCATAGAATTGTTCCATCCTAAGTGCAGGATTTTGCACTTGTCCTTATTGAACCTCATAATATTTCTTTTGACCTAAACCTCCAATTTGTGTAGGGCTCTGTATCCTAGTACTACCCTCCAGTGTATCTACTACTACTCCCAGCTTGGTGTCATCTGCAAACTTGCTGAGGGTACATCGTCTAGGTCACAGATGAAGATACTGCACAAAACCAGTCCCAGGACCAACCCCTGGCACACTCCACTTGATATCATGAATGAGAATAAGAATCTTAGCTGTATTAAAAATGTATCTTGAAGACGTGAAATGTTAAGAAGGTTTAACAATTTGAGAACTGTGGGCTGGGAAAGATATTGGCTGGTTGAAAAACTTATTAAGAATACTCTATGCTGACAAGTGACTGAAGGAAGTACTTTAATGGGTGGGAAAATCCATTTTTATCTTTGTCATAGTAAGTTAAATATAAATTAATTGGGGATTTTTCACCCAAGAGAAAATGGACCCAGAAGAGGAGCTAAAGCAAATAACTCACTGTAAAGCACATGCACATATCAATAAAAGGTGGGAAATCCAGATGAATGCTTCATTCAGACATCACAAATAAGAATAAAGTCGAATTTCATTCATCTGGAACATTCACAATGCCAACAAAAAAAAGGCTAATTCTACTAGATGGCATGACTACAAGTATATCTCAGTACACAGAACCAGACACTGAGTTTATGCCAAAAAATATAAATACCAACCAGAGGACTGCCTGACATTTGGGAGAACAAGGCTGAAGGCCTGAATTCTTGCTGTCATTGCATTGGGAAGGAGACTTGGCGCTGAAGAAAGGTGAGAGCTTGCCTCACATTTCTCTTCAGGGAGCACTCAAGCTAATTAATGGTCAGTATTGACAGTTACTGAAAGGAGTGTTATCCTTAATAAGAAGAAGATGTGTGACCCAATGAGTCCATGAGAATAAATGATAAAACAGGATCACTTGAAATTCATTTACAATGGTGGAGATTTGGGATGAGTTGGGAACAGAGAAATATTACCTATATAAACCATTTAGAGTTGATCACAGACATTTTCATTGCAAGCGCTAATTAAAGATGATTCAAATATGCAGAGGTAGGAGAATACACAGATATAATTTTTTACTTTCATTTTCCATTGAAAAGGAAGCCTTTTTTTCCATCTGATGTAATATTAATAAGTTTTACATCAAATGAAGTAATAACCAGTTGTATTTTAATGCAGGCATTTCACTGTTCCCATTGAGGATCAAAACACCAGGTCATGGAGTCCAGAGTCCTCCCTCTGGCAATAACCCATCAATAATATTTCAGAGGAAGGTAAACTATATATCCTTAAGCTGTCACACTGAGTTAGGTAAAATAAACCTACAAATAAGAAGAGAAAAGAAGGAAGAGAACTCTCAAATCCTGCTCTGATTAAGGTTAGAAAACAATACATACTCATGAGAAATATGTGTTCATTTTCTTTTTGTTTTGTTGGATGGTAGGATGGATGATCTAAATCAGCGGTTCTCTGCCTTTTTTAGACTTAAGGCAGCCATCCAAAAATACCAGGTCTTATTTTTCACTCTTTTTTTGACAACCGAAAAATACTACAGCAATTCTTGTGTTGCAAAGAACTCAGACAGCCCACGATAGGTCAAAATGTTTTTAACTCTATGGATTCCTATTTGAAATCGCTGGAGTTTATCTTGTGAATCACATCTGGACACGTAACCGTGCTAACATAGCATGGCATCCCATAGCACCCTTGAAAGGATCTCAAGATAACCCAGAACGCCACAGCACCCTGAGAATCACTGCTCTAAATCAAATCTAGAGCCAGACGCCGTCTAAGAATCACTTTTCAGCTGATGAGTCAAATTCCACATAAAGTTCTGTGCATATGGATCCTACAGAGCTGCACAATTGCATTCAAAAATAAGACTTTAGTCCACAACAGAATGGTGATGTTTTTAATTATTATTCAAATTCTGAAAAATAAGCTACAGTTTAATCATCTAGAGAGGCCCCCAAATATACAGATTCTTTATACAGATGCACGGGTTTGCTCAGTCCAAACCGAGCTCCATCTCCATATACAATATGAATCAGTTGCTCCTAATCTTAAAAGACAGGGAAGGAAAACTCCTGGTGTTCTGTCCTTAGAAATGCCACCTTTTCACTAGTAACTAGGGCATTTCATACCAGTGTTCCTCAGTTCTTCTATCTTCAGATACAAGAACACCTGTTTTCATAAAGCAATTGGAGATCTTCATTTGAGGAACGTGAGAGGTAGGAATTAATATTACTCAGTATACACAGCAGTCTATCACTGCATAGAAATGTAAACCATTACAAAAATACCTTTCAAGACCTATTACCACTTGTTTCTGCTTATTATATTTATACCTTTTCCAGTCAGTTATTGCCCACCTGAATTAATAATTCCCTGTTTGATCATTATACACAGCTTCAAGAAGTTGAGCTTACAAAAGAGCATGATAATCTGAGTTAGGTTGAAAAGAGCAGGAAAACAGTAACTCTACAACCTCTTTAAAAGGGTCTTGTTTTTCTGCAAATTAAAAAGAAAAAAAAAAAGAAAAAGGAAAGATTAAGGAAAAATATATACTACCCAGATTTGGCGTTTGTTTAGTTTCCATTTTGAGTTAGCGAAATTTTAAGTCTCAAATGCATTGTTCATGTGACAGCATTTCCTATAAATATAAACTTCGAATTTTAAAAATATTTGGGACCCTGTTAAATATAATCAAATGATTGAAATCATTGTGCTATTGTGCAGGGCTACCATATACAACAAACTATATCAAATCTGAGCAAAGCATAATAAGTTTTGGTTACAAAAATCTATTTACTTTCTTTATGGGCTTTTGTCTGTCTGCATTTTAATATAAACTAGGATGCTTTCAGAATGACTAAAAACATAGTTTCATAGTTTCTAGGGTCGGAAGAGACCTGAGCAGATCATCTAGTCTGACCCCCTGCCATGGCAGGAAAGAGTACTGGGGACAAACGACCCCAGCAAGGTGTACATCTAGCCTCCTCTTAAAAATCCCCAAGGTAGGAGCCTGCACCACCTCTCTTGGAAGTTGGTTCCAGACCCTAGCTGCCCTGACCGTGAAGTAGCGCCTCCTGATGTCTAACCTAAACCTACCCTCTGCCAGCTTGTGACCGTTATTCCTGGTCACTCCTGGCAGTGCTCGGGGGAACAGTGACTCCCCCAATGCCTGCTGATCCCCCC
>NW_017729034.1:86697965-86724519 GCF_001723915.1 Gavialis gangeticus
ACTGCCTTGTACCCTAACCCAAAGCACTTCAGAGTGCCCCTCCCCTGACTCCTTACTAATTGACGAGGATGTGTATTCCTCCTTTATGTAGAGTGCCACGCCCCCACCTCTCTTTCCTATCCTGTCCCTCCTGTACAGCCTATAGCCCTTGACATTCACCGCCCAATCATGCGTTGAGTCCCACCACGTTTCCGTAATCCCCACTATGTCCAGGCTGGTATCAGCCAGCAGGAGGGTGAGTTTCTCCTGCTTGTTACCCATACTACGAGCGTTTGTGTAGAGGCATTTGAGGCCTCCTGTAGATGTGTGTACTGACCCCCTAGTCCCAGCGTTACCCTGGCCCCTATCTCTTACCTGTTTATTCGCTACGCTACATATCTTAAGAGACTAAAGCATACTCTTTAACAAAGTTAGAAGAGGTAAACGACAAATAAAAGGCCTGGGCACTTTTGTTTTAGTTTTTATGAGGACTGTTTGATCTCCTTTGTAGTTGAATGCTCTCAACAGAAGAAAAAACCCAGCACTGGTCATTTTAATGGTATGTGGAAAGTCACGCAAGATAATACTACCACATTTAGATGCAATGCTGTTTTTCAGCTTTTGCTCAATTCCACTTACAGAACAAGAGTCTGCTCTCTTAAAAGCTCAAGAGAACCAGAAAATGGATCAAATATTTCTCTGGTTCAGATATGCAATCCACAAGCTCTTACAGGCAATTTTAAATAGAGTCTCTAAACTACACTTCACCAAAAAATAAAATGTGGCCATGATAAAAAAAAAAGTACTTTTCTAAAGAATCATTGTTAGGGTAAATTGTTTTCTCCTACTCTAAGACACTTTATCTTATTTTACTGTATTTATCTACATCACACAGGCAACTCACTTTGCAGTGGTCATACTGTTGCTGTAAAGTAGGAACATCTCCTCCAATGGGCATCTGCTTTTTCAGCTCCTCGTCTTTTGTATTCAGCCATTTGATTAGCTCTTCTAGTGATGTCAGCAATCTGTTCCACTTCTCTGCACTTGCCTCCAAGTGAGCCCTGAAAAAAATCATAAAAGTATCTTCAGAGGCTTGAGCACCATTCAAAACCAAAATAGACTTGATTTGAAGAAACGGTCCCCGTGAAAACAGGAATGTATCTCTAACACCTAAATGCAAAATAAGTGCTCAAGCAGCACCTTAAAAAAAAATCACTGCTTTAAAACATTTTGCACAGCAGAAATGAACTGGAGAGATGGCAGGATGTAGACTATACCTTTCTGATGGCAAAACACTGGGAGATGCACATGTGATAAGGAATATCCCTACAGATAGGGAACAAAACACTGGGAGATGCACAGGATAAGGAATATCCCTACTCTCTGCAATGAAACTGATCTTGGAGTATTGCAAATGTATATGTATAACCTTTGTGCCACAGGATTTTTAAAGAAAACTCTCTCTGATGCCGGGGCCTAAATCTCTAAGAACAATCTACCTCAATCACCAGGTGTTCAATGTGTTTATTAACAATTTAGATGCTGGCACAGAAAGCTTCTTGAGCAAGTCTGTGGACAACACAAAACTGGGAAGGATTGTGAACATGGAGGGTACAAGTACAATTCAGAAGGATCTCAACAGATTGGAAAGCTGGGCTAGAGCTAACAGGATGAGGTTCAATATGGACAAAAGCAAGGTGCTAAACCTCTCAGGAATAATCAAAAACACAAATACAAAACAGGGGACACCTGGATGGATGGTAGCTCTATGGCAAAGGACTTGGGAATCTTGGTGGACCACAGACTCAATATAAGTCTGCAGTGTGATGCAGCCACACAAAAAGTGATGGTGATTTTGGGCTGCATCATTAGAAACCTTACGTACAAGACATGGGAGGTGATAGTGCCTCTCTACTCGGCACTAGTTAGGCCTCATCTGGAGTACCGTGTGCAGTCCTGGGGTCCACATTTTAAAAAGGATGTGGAGAAGTTAGAGAGGGTCCAGAGGCAAGCAGAGATGATCAAGGGCTTGGAAGGCAAGTCATTTGAGGAGAAGCTGAAAGAGACAGCCATATTCTACTTGCAGAAAAGGCACTTAAGACATGATAGCAGGCTTCAAATACTTGAAGGGCTGCCATATAAAAGAGAGAAAGCAGCTTTCCTCTCTTGCTGCAGATAGGAGGATGTGGACCAAAATTTTGAAATTGCAGCAAAGTAAATTTAAATTGGATACCCAGAAAACCTCCTTCACTCTGAAAATAGTGAGGCAGTAGAATAAACTAGGGAAGTTGTGGATTCACCATCACTGGAGTTATTCAAGATGTTGGACAACCACTGGTCAGTGATGATTTAGGCAGAGCTATGCCTATTTTCTACCATGGGTAATTCCCACACTTCTTGGCTTTGCTGGTTGCTCCTGCTCTGCCCCCTTTCCCACATACTTTTTCTGCTACATGTATCAAGGTGTTTTTAATGCCCCAGAAGTACTGGGTGCTAGCTACAGCTAAGGCTGGGGACTTCAACTGGGGTATGCCGATTCTCCTGTTAGAAGCAAAGCCAGAGATTCCTTACTAGAGGGTATTGCCCCGCTGCTCAGGGTCAGGCCGACTGCCGTATCTGGGGTCAGGAAGGAATTTTTCCTCATGGTCACAGTCATACAGACTGTGGGGGGTTTTGCCTTCCTCTTGAGCATATACTGGCAATATTTTACAGAAGCATGACATTGGCTGCTGTGTTTCCTGTGCTTTACCTTTGGCAGGTTAGAGTGTTAGGTCTGTGTTGTGTAAGGGTTAAGGATAGTCTTATGTAGAGTTTAGATTATGGTTGTATGGGATGGTTTGGATAGGGATGCTTCTGCCTCAGGCAGTGAGTTGGACTAGATAACCTCTGGAGGTCCCTTCCTGTCGTCCTTCTCTATGACTCTATAACTATGACAGTAAGGTATTAATCCTGAATAAGTAAAAACATAGTAATGGCATAGGTTTTTCAGGATGACAGCTTACTCTAGTATTATGCAGCAATGCAATTAACAAGCATGCCCTCATGCTAATTTCTCTTTTGTAGTGCCAGCTATTTGCCGTTTTCATTGTCTGGCCCCCCTCTCCCTCCCTTTTTGGTTTAGTCATAATAGTCAAGGTCAGCATTGTCCAATTTGTGGCCCATGAATTTAACTACTGTGGCCCACCATCACTCCCTTGATGCTGCTATCAGGGTGTCTCTGCCTCTTTCAGATTCCTTTTACTGCCCCTACCCCTGGCAGGCAGGACAACCTGGCAAGGGACCTTGTGGCCAAGAGGTTTGGGGGACCCTACCCCTCATGAAATGTAGCATGGCACCCACTACATGGCAGGACAGGGGCTCTTGCATGGTGCTGCACATGACCCACACACCACACAGCCTAGGGAGAATGCATCCTGCACTGATTATAAGTGGGGCTGCAGGACCACACGGAAGTTGAACAGTCCTGATCCAGGTACCTGATCTTGCATATTACCTAAACCAGGTATTATGCAAAAAGCAAGATGTAACAGAATTTACTGGACCAACTTTTTAGTTGCAAGAGATATCAGATAGGCTTTCAGGCACAAAATGCCATGTCTCAGGTCACATTTAGCCCAGACTTGACTTGAGGAAGTCCTGATTAGCCCAGATCTGAGAAAGAGCATTTTTCAAAAAAGCCTAACATCTCACAATTAAAAACCTGCTTCAGTAAAAGATATTACCCAATAAATCTAATTTCTTGCATAATGTTTCTGAGTACTTTTGTCATGTCATGTTGCTTAGTTTCTTCTGTCCCTCCAAATACAAACCATTCACTGTCCTGAAGACATCCCTGCATTATCTAGACAATTGCAGAGAAGTCCTTTCCAAGGTCCTTCTGCTCCAATTTAATTCCAATCTTTCTATGCATATCTATTCTATGATTAATTTTGAGCTCCACATGCAATTATCTTTCCCTGGTAAACAATAATTTTACTTGTCACGTGTCAGATGGGTTACAGAGCAGCACTAAATTCTTTTCAATTTAACTTGGTGCTTCTTCTGTGTTCTCTGCTGCCCCTGTGCTGATATATCAGCAGATTTCACTTTAGTATTTTCTGCATTTTCTTTGTGCCTCTTTTTAATACATTCGCTAATTTAAAAGCCAACATCCAAAAATTATTTACCACCTCAGGCATGTAGCTTTTTTCATTTGACCGTACATCACTTGCCACCTTCTATACTGACCTCTGTGTTGACTAATTTAACATGTATCGTGTGTTGTAAAGCCTACTCCAAGAAGATCTTAGGAAGGTTTGTGGTTCCAGGGTGAGAAGAATTTGAGTTACATAAATTGGAAGGCACTTCGTGGTGGGCTTATATGGGGTGAAGACAGATTTGGATGATGAATGTATCTCCTCCTCCCCACCCAAGGAAAGGTGAAAGAGACGACTTTAAGTGAGAGTATCATATTCTCCTCTACTTCATTTCAGAAAAATATTTAAGTACCTATTATGTCTTTACCATTTCCCTAAAATGTCTCTCTCATGAAAGAAGGACCTAAGCATACAATTTCCCAATTCAGAGGTTCTAATTTTATAGGCTCCCTATTACTGACTCTCATTTCTCAATACTGAATTCAAGCCATCCATCTGTAGAATGGGCCTGACTGCCGCAACCAATTTCCTGCTCTGCACCCAATGGTGAGTGAAGTACTGCCTGGAAATACGAAAAGTAGTCTGTGAATCCATACTGCTCTGCTGCAACATGTCAGAAATTCAAGGTACATTCATCATTTGGCCCTCAGGCCTCAAACAGTCCCCGAGCTCTTGGAAGAATGACAAGACGCTCCCAACTCGCACACCTGGCCTCATCTTCCGTCTATCAGAACTAACCAGGATTATATTCAAGTCAGAGGAACTTAACACATTCGTACTGCACACTGGTACCCACATGGGTATGTGCAATGTAGCTACTGCTCTATAAATTCCTAGCTCACTTTACTGTAACTCGCTGGTACAGTCTTCATAGGTGAGTGTATTTCAGAACAGCAAATTGTATTTGATGTGCACAGCTTGTATTCACCTATTTTAATTTAAGCTGATTTTTTTCTGTAAGACCTCTAAAAAAATGTAAATCTTAAGGAAATCCAGTGTTTTCACCAGATCACTTTCTCCTGAAGATCCCTAATAGCACCAAACCTACTTAGAGCAGGTGAAATGGCATGATGCCTCCTGTACATTTGTCAACAGTCTTCTTTGTACTTTTTTACTTTAATTCACTGCTTTGCTATTAGACTCTCAAGCTGACACTGGCTTTACTTTTTAGTTTCACAGAAATGAGACATTGATGGAGATCTTTTTAGTACAATTTACAAGTAGAATATCTATATATCCAAAGTTCACATTTTTCTAACATGAGCTAAACATTTAATTACTTCTATATGATCCATATACATTTCTTACATCTCTCAAACCTGGAAATGTCTAAAATATTATCATAGAATCATAGAAAATTATGGTTGTAAGGGACCTCAGGAGGTCATCCAGTCTAACCCCCTGCTCAAAGCAGGACCATCCCCAACAAGATCATCCCAGCCAGGGCTTTGTCTAGCTGGGTCTTAAAAATCTCCAAAGGATGGAGATTCCAAAACCTCTCTGGGTAACCTGTTCCAGAGCTTTACTACCCTCTTAGTGAGAAAGTTTTTCCTAATATATAACCTAAACTTCCATTACTGCAACTTAGAGACCATTGCTTCTTTTTCTGTCATCTGCCACCACTGAGAATTCTCGCTCCATCCTCTTTGAAACCCCGCTCAGGTAGCTGAAGGCTGCTATTAAATCCCACCTCAGCCTTCTCTTTTGCAGACTTAATAAGCCCAGTTCCCTCATCCTCTCCTCATAAGTCATGTTCCCCAACCCCCTACCCATTTTTGCTGTCCTCCGCTGGACTCTCTCCAATTTGTCCACATCTTTTCTGCGGTGGGGAGCCCACAACTGGACACAGTACTCACCAGTGCCAAATAATCACTTCCCTTGACCTGCTGGCAACACTCTTACCAATGCAGGCAGTATGCTGTTAGCTTTCTTGGCAACAAGGGCACACTGTTGGCTCATATTCAGCTTATTGTCCATTGTAATTCCAAGGTCCTTTTCTGCAGAGCTCCAGCACAGCCAGTCAGCCCCCAGCCTGTACTGGTGAATGGGATTGTTTTGTCTTAAAAGTGCAGGATGTTGCACTTGTTCTTATAGAACCTCATGAAATTTCTTTTGGTCCAATCCTCCAATTTGTCAAGGTCTCTCTGAATCCTAACCCTACCCTCCAGTATATCTATTACTCCTCTCAGCTTCATGTCATCTGCAAAGTAGCTGAAGGTGCACCCTTTGCCATCTTCCAGATCACCGATGAGGATATTGAACAAAACCAGCCGCAGCACTGGCCCATGGGATATTCCACTTAATACCAGCTGCCAACTAGACATCGAGCCATTGACTACTACCATCTAAGCCTGATGATACAGCCAGTTTTCTTTCCATCTTATAGTCCATTCATTCAACCACTACTTTCTTAGCTTGCCTGCAAGAATGTTGTGGGAGACCATAAAATAGCTTTGCCAAAGTCATGGTATACTACATCCACTGGTCTCCCCACATCCACAGAGTTAATCATCTTATAAAAGGCAAGCAGGTTGGTCAGGCATGACTTGCCCTTGGTGAATCCATGCTGATTGTACCTGATCATCATCTTCTCCTCCAAGTGCTTAGGAATGGATCCCTTGAGGATCTGCTCCATGATTTTTTCAGTGACTGAGATGAGGCTGACTGGTCTGTAGCTCCCTGGATTGTCCTTTTTCCCTTTCTTAAATATGGGCACTTAAATATTTGCCCTTTTCCAATTGTCTGGAACATCTCGTGATCGCCATGAGTTTTCAAAGATGATGGCCAGTGGCTCTGCAATCACATCAGCCAACTCCCTCAGCATCCTCGGGTGCATCCCACCCAGCCCCATGGACTTATACATGTCCAGCTTTTCTGTACAGTCCCTAACCTGTTCTTTTGCCACAGTTGGCTGCTCACCTCCTCCCCACACTGTGCCACCAGGTGCAGCAGTCTGGTAGCTGACCTTGCCTGAGAATACTGAGATGAAAAAGGCACTGGATACTTCTGCCTTTTCTGCATCCTCTGTCACTGGGGTGCCTCCCCTATTCAGTAAGGGAGCCACACTTTCCCTAATCTTCCTCCTGGTAGTGACATACTTGTAGAAACCCTTTCTTGTTACCCTTCACATCCCTTGCTACCTGCAATTCCAATTGTGGCTTCATCCCTGTATGTCCAAGCAATACTTGTATACTCCTCCCTAGTTGTTTGTACAAGTTTCTACTTCTTATAACCTTCCTTTTTTATGATTTAGTTTCCTGAAGATTTCCCTGCTAAGCCAAGCTGGTCTTCTGCCATACTTGCTGTCTTCTTGCACATTGGATGGTTTGTTTCTGCACTCTCAGTAAGATTTCTTTGAAGTACAGCCAGCACTTCAGGACTCCTCTGCCCACTGCTAGACTGGCCTCCCAGGGGATCCTGCCCATAAGTTTCCTGAGCAAGTATAAGTCTGCTTTTCTGAAGTCAAGGGTCCTTACTCTTCTGCTCTCCTTCCTTACAGTCCTCATGATCCTGAACTCAATCATCTCGTGGTCACTGCTGCCTAAGTTGCCATCTATTACATTGCCCACCACTTCTTCCCTGTTTGTGAGCAGTAGGTCAAGAATAATGGCCTCTGGTTGGCTGCTTCCATACTTGCACCAGGAAGTTGTCCCCAACACTCGCCAAAAACTTCCTGGATTGCCTGAGCACTGCTGTATTGACCTCCCAGCAGATGTCAGGATGATTGACATCTACCATGAGAACCAGGGCCTGTGATTGGGAAACTTCCCCTAGCTGTTTGAAGAAAGTCTCATCCACCACTTCCTCTTGGTCTGGTGGTCTATAGCAGACTCCCACAACAACATCACCCTTGTTGCTCTCCCCTCTGACCCTAACCCAGAAACTTTCAACAGGCCTGTTTCCAATTTCATTCTAGAGCTCGGAGCAATCAGATGGTTCTTTTACATAAAATTCAACTCCTCCTCTTCTCCCCGTGTGTCCTTCCTGAAGTTTATATCCATCCAGTCTGCTCTTACCAGTTTTCTCGTACACAAAATGAATGGGAACTTTGAAAGGAAAAATATGCATCACTAATCAGATATTTAAAGGACACTTTAATAGTGGCTCACTATTAATTTAATATTCACTGCAATAACATTAATTATGAGTGAACTCATTTGGTATTAATGAGAATGATGTGGTATATAATACTAGATTAAACTCATTGTAATATACCATTAACAAATACCCATTGCTATGTCAGATTAATGGCAGTAGCTAAATATTACTAGCATATGGTTTCAAAGTCTAGTGGACTCTATATTTTAAAGGGGAAAAGACAGACATGAAAGTGCCTTGTTTCAGAATGAAGCTGAAGTATTCTCTCATCAGAAAGTCTAAAGAAACACAAAAAAGTCAAACTAAATGCCCATAACTCTGGGTACAAAAAACTGAATTCTCTTATGCTATCACAGTTTATTTGTACCCTACCTTCCTACTTTTGAAAGGAAGAACACTGGCAGTAGGAGTGAAATATGATAGCAGCCACTGAAGGGTGGATGTATGTTCAATTCTCCTGAAGAATAATGAAACTTTTGATGATAGTCTATCAAGAAAATTCCATTAAGGTTGGGGGTGCAAGTCTTAAATAATTTAGATCCGAGTTTTAAACCACAAAATTCGTTTTCTAACCACAGCTACAGTCTGGACACATATATAACTGGAGGTAGTGTGTGTCCAGGGACTTGGAGAAGAAGCCAAAAGAATCACGGGTTGGTGAGAGGGCTAGACCCACAAGCACTTTTGGAGGTTCTGGAGGAAAGCAAGGCAGAGGCCTCAACAAACAACTGCACCCAGAATCTGGCAGTCAGACAAAGCAGGCTGAAAATACATAATTACTTAAATCCAAGATAAGGTTTTCCCCCACAACTGGCATGGGGGGGAGGGGGCAGGGAGGGGAGAACCTCATCTTGGGTTTGAGCACAGCCCAGGGCAGATGGTGGCTCAGCTTCAGCTTTGACCCTGTACTCTATGTTGAAGCTGGAGCTGAGCTGCTATATGCTTCAGGCCAGAATGGCTCATTTTGCAGGGAAGGGGGGAGACAGGGGGCATGACGGGGTAGACTGCAGGGTGCTGGTGGGGGAATCTGCAGCCTTCTCCTCCAACCCTTGCCTGTGTCTGTACCTGCACCACCATGCCTCAACTACCCCCATCTACCTCTTGCTTCCGCTCCCGCCCCCCCCTTCCCCTTCCCCCCTGGTTTGCCTTCTCCCCACTTGTCTCCTGCTCTAACTTATCTCCAGCCCCGACTTGACTGGGATCTGCCATGACTTCTCCCTGGCCAAGCTAAGCTGCGGTCACACTGTTGTGGAACGCCCCAGAAGAGCACAGCTGCAGCAGAAGGTAAGGGGATGGGGGGAAAGAGTAGGAGTGGGAGGTAGGCAGGCTGCACAGGGGAGCAAAGGACAAGGAACAGGCAGCAGGGGCCGAGCATATGCATGGAGGGGCAAGGTGAAGTGGACATGGCAGGAGGCAGGAGGGCCAGGCACAAGTATGGAAGACAAGATGCAGGGGAGCAAGGGGCAGCCCAGCCACTGTTTTCCCTGTCTCACAAGTGGGAGGGGGTGCAGTTAAGATAACCTTCCATTAATTAGATCCTAATTAGATTAAATTTTCAGTTGTCTTGGATTTGGGCGAATACAGTAATTGTGGTAGAATGCCTTCCTGGGGACACTGAAAGGTTCGCCCCACAGCGGGAACACCTTCTATCCTTTTGCTTGTTCTTTTCTGATAACTCCACCATGCTAGGGAATGGGGAAAATAAATGAAGAAAAGGAGTTTGGCGGGTGGTCCCATCTAAGGAATCTTACTTTCTCCCCCCAGCACTTCATTCCCCTAGATGAACAGATGGGTCAGAAGTACCCAAACGTTTGGCTTTGACAGACTATAATCAGCCAAAAACGCTAGCCTGCGGTATTCTAAGAGAGATTTTGGTGTGAAATCAGAAGAAGTGTAGCTAAGTCTAAGGTGCTTGTGGCATCTGAAGGAAAGGTGGGGCAGGCTAAGAAAAAATCTCGATTGTCAGAATATAGTTCCCCAGCAGTTCCTGGACTGTATCTGAAAGCACATATCTAAGTGCTGTCTTTTCAGTCTGCAGCACTCTACATCTGGCAGCAAGCTAATCATTCTGAATAAATGCCACTTCTGTGAAGAGGTCTAGCACTAGGCTGGCTCAGTGCACTACTTGAGTCTCATGTAAAGTCAGCATTAAGAGTTTAAGTGGTGCACGGGGTCTTGTGCCAGCCCTCTGCACAGAATAAGTTATGCCCTTAGTACCTATTGCAACAAGGATGGAAGCTTAAATAAGGAAGTGTACATGATTGGAAATTTTATTCTAAAGAAGGGATGGAAAATTCCTAATATAGGAGTAGTAGAAAAACAGAGAAAATTACACCAACAATAACTTTCAAGACTCCCATACTAAACCATAAAATAGTATTTGAGTTTCTCCATAGACCTACCCTGCATTTCACTTGCAGTTCAGCCATGAATCTGAGCACAATGAAGAAACAGAAGAATTAAAGGCAATATACTAATACTCTGTCATTTTTTTCTCATTCGCTATGGGTAGAAACAGCTATTGTGCCTTTGTGCCACAATAAGATTTTTTAGGGTGGCACAAAAGCCAGTCAAACAGATGTTCATATCTCTTGCCATGCTACAAATACCTAAAATGTGTAGCCTTGATAGAGGTGGTACTACTTTGTGCAGCTTTATTGTGGCAGATGTGTTAGTCTTATGGCAGAAGACTGTGATCAGCCTGAAGTTGTCCGCAATCTCGAGTTGCCCCAGGCAGGGTGCTCCCAAGCTTCATAGGCTGGATCCTGCATGTCCTGGAAATTGGAATGGAAGTGCCCAACTCACTCCAGTGTGGTCACATGGCTGAGACCATCAATCAGCTGATTGGTGGTCTCAGTTCCAGGACCTCACCAGAGTATCCAACTCCCGCCAGTATACTCCTGGGACTGGGACATCCAATTGGCTGATTGCCAGTCACAAGCCTGGGACTGCATTAGAACACCCTCAGCTTTTCCTGCTTACAGAGGCCCACCCCAGAGAGTCCCAGGGCAGATCTGGTGTCAGGGCGTGGGGTCCTCAGGGATTGTCATGATGACTCTAGAGCTCCGTGACTGTGCCTGCTCTGCATTGCGGCTGCCTTCTAATCTCTCCTGCCACATCTTGTTGGTTGAAATAATAAGTTGGGCGGCTGCCCACAAGTTTGTGTAGCCACAGTCCTGCTAAACCCCACTAGACCCTGCTGATTTTGGATCCCTTGCTGGGTCTCACTCAAAGTCAGTGCCTCCCAAGACATCCTAAGCCTTATGGGCTAGATGTGTGACTCCAAAACCTTTCCTTTACCACGCCCCATGCCTTGCAGGTAGTATTTATATGTTGTCCCTTGTTATGACGCCTCAGTCTAGCTTGGCCTCCTGCCATCACTAAGCCTTGGGCCCTTGTAGTTAGAACCTCTGGCGTTGGGGTCTCTACACCCCCTGTAGTAGTGCCCTCTCCAGCGCTGGGCTCTCTGCAGCCCTGTCTCTGTGCCTTCTCTGGTGCTGAGCTCTCTGCAGCCCCGTCTCTGCTGTGCCCTCTCCGGTGCTGGGTCTCTACACAGTAGTGTGCCCCAGTGAGGCCTCCTCCTCCCCATTTAGCTTCATTCCCGTCCATCAATGCACAAACAACAACAAAAATATGAGCCCCTGGGCTATAACATAATATAAATGGTGCAGGGTACACTCTGTCTCTTTAAAAGAGCCAAACTTCTCCCCAAGCATTAAGTGCCTCATAGCCCCAGGTACCTGTTGAGATTCTGGAGCCCCATTAGTTCCGTAAGCAGCATATCAGGCAGCCACAGTGTCTCTAAGCAGTTCTTCTCTGCAGGAGCTCCCTTCCCTGGCAGCTGCCAGGAGACTAACCCCGGCTAGCTCCAGCCCTGGGGCTTATATGTGCCCAGGTCCCTGCCTCCTTCCAGTCAGCTGACTGGGTGCAGATGCCAGCTAATTCCTTCATTGGCCTGCTGCCATGGCAACCTGCAGCTGGGGAGCTCTGCCTAGCCCACAGGCATTGGCAACGCCTAGGGGGTGCACATGGGTGCACAAGGACCCCCCGGAAACACCAGCCATGAAACCGGAAGTCCTGGAGGAAGTGTACTTCCAGTTTCCCCGCTGGTGATTTTGGGCTCAGTGATCAGCCTCTGCTCCCCTCCCACCCCCCTGCCCAGTCAGTGATCTGGTGCCCCCACCCCCAGACTCAGGAGGCACCAGCCAGCCATGCCCCCAGGGTTCTCTAGCTAAGCTACCACTGCCCTTAAAGGAGCAGGCATACCTCAGTGCCCTGACTCATCTAGGCACATATCAACTGATTCGCTGATGACACCAAAATTTGGAGGGAAGTGAGCACGCTAGCAGGGAGTGAGAGATTGCAGAGGGATCTGGATAGGTTACAGGGGTGGGCTAACAGGAACCCGATGCGTTTCAATACGGACAAGTGCAGGGTGCTGCACTTGGGCAGTAGGAACCAGCAGCACACTTACACAATGGGGAACTCCCTACTTGAGAGCACGGAGGCAGAAAGAGATCTTGGAGTCATTACTGACTCCAAGATGAACATGGGCCGACAATGCGAGGTCATGGTTGGCAGGGCTAACCGGACCTTGTCACGCATCCACAGGTGCATCTCGAGTAGAGCCAAGGAGGTGATCCTCCCCCTCTACGCGACGCTGGTCAGGCCACAGCTGGAGTATTGTGTCCAGTTCTGTGCGCCCCATTTCAAGAGGGATGTGGACAACATGGAGAGGGTCCAGAGAAGGGCCACCCGCATGATCTGGGGACAACAGGGCAGACCCTACAGTGAGAGACTGCGGGACCTGAACCTATTCAGCCTCCACAAGAGAAGGCTGAGGGGGGACCTGGTGACCGTCTATAAACTCACTAGGGGGGACCAGAAGGGTTTGGGGGAGACGCTGTTTCCCCTAGCGCCCGCTGGCATAACAAGGAGTAATGGGCACAAGTTGATGGAGAGGAGGTATAGATTGGACATCCGCAAAAACTACTTCACAGTTAGGGCGGCTAGGAGCTGGAACCAACTTCCAAGGGAAGTGGTGCTGGCCCCTACCCTGGGGGTCTTTAAGAAGAGGCTGGATGCCTACCTGGCTGGACTCATTTGAGTCCCGTTTCTTGTTTTGGGGTTTTGTTGTTCTCCCGCCCTGGCGGGGGGTCGGGCTAGAAGATCTACTAGGTCCCTTCCGACCCTAAATCTATGAAACTATGAAACTGTTGTCCCATAAGATCAATAACATATAGAATAACGTATCAAGAACATATATTTTGTCCAGGGAAGCAGCTCAGCTACACCCAAACGCATCTCAACACAGCTGATCCACTTCAGTTAGTGACAAGTCTTTCTAGCCTAAGATTTCTTTGTTCTTAACAAAGGCCTGGATGAACTACAAATGAAGCATGGGGCAAAACAGGCAGAACCAGAAATACAGTCCTTTCAGTGCCAATGTCCATCTAAAAAGGTCAGCTTCTATAGACGCATTTACTTCAGTTTGTCAGTACAGTCTTCTCAGCCTACCTCTCAGTTATAAGTTCAAGGCAACATACTCCTGACTCAGCAACACTGCAGATGTCCACATGACCAGGGCTGCCATTAACAATGTCCTGTGGATGGTATGTTCTCCATGTCTTTACAGAAATAAACTAATTTAATTTTGAGAAGCGATCTTCTAGCATTGATCACTGTCATCCAGAGGTCCTTGCTTGGAGGTTCATTAGTAGCTGGGGAAAATGGCTTGAGGACAGTTTGGGCCATTAATTTCTCCCAAATGATTATGAATCCTTGTAAAGGCTAAATTGCTATTGCTAAAACTCTGCAGTTGTTGATTAAACTGTTATCATATAAATGTCTTTTCATCTCGCCTGTCTGTTAATTTATTTGTGAGTGAAGTGTATGGAAATCCAAATTTAATGTTCATTGTCTTGAATACCCATAGCACAAGGGTCAGTCTCTGCAACTTCATACCAAACTCTGCTGAAATTCTGCTACCTTGGCCTTGGACCTTTACTACACAGAGCTGCCCAGCTCCAGATGACTATATAGACACTTGGTGACATGGTTAAGTAGAACCTAAAATTAAATAATTGAATCATTTGTCCCTTTAGTTTACAATTCAAACCATTAAACCTAAATTTCAGCCTGAGCTGAATTTTCTGGTCTTTGGAGAATTAATATAGATACTTAACACTCCTATACTACAATAAAATATAGTTTGCTTTAATCACTAGCCAAGCAGTAACAATTAAAATCTCTATAAATGCCTTTATAAGTAATTAACATTAATATGGGATTCAGTTTCTTCCCTATAACAACCATAGTAACATTAATCTACTTGCAAAATGATATTGTAAAAATTTTAATTATGACCACATTTGAAAAGGCAGCAAGTCTTTCACCCTGCACCAATGTGCTATTATGTTTAAAATAAATGAGCATTAGTCCTGCTTAACCTATTAAAAAAGGTATAAATCAGTGATTTTCACGAGGAAAAAAAGCAACTACATACTCAAGATGCAAATATTACCTTCAGTTAGAACATGGCTTTCTCATCATACTAGTTGTAGCTTCATGGAGTGACTTCACTGAAGCTACTTTTGAATTACAGTGGTGAAAGAAGAGATTTAGAATCACTTTCTGGTGCTGTTAGTACAAATTGGACAGATATAACTGTATAGCTCTGAAGACAGCAACTCAAGTAGTTAAACCTCCAAGACTAGCAAGTACACAGCATTTTTATATCTGAATCCAAAAGTATTTTACAGAAGAAAATTGAAATTTCACTTTTATGGGATAGTGATATTTCAGGACAGTAACAGAAAAAGAGAGACCCTTTCCCATTCATATTTTGATGCTTCTATTACTAACCTGATGCTGGCTGACTTTGCCTTCAGGTCATTCCAGCGCTGGTTCATGTCATCAAGACGGTGCTGGAGCAGGGCAGCTTCTTCAGAGTTTCCCAGGGCTTTTACCATCTTCTGTCTGTTTCCATCAATGCTCTTAAAAATATCATTGTGGGCATCAATCTCAGCCTGAATGTCCTGGGGGAAAAAGAAAGAACATATTAATTCTGTAACTAGAACAAGGGAGATTATTTTTATAGCTGTAAATTCCAAGCATTTTTTCATTCCCCTGCACCTGGTGAAATTTGCTAGTTACCCAGACTGTAATACCAGAGCAACATGCAATGTATTTCCCTGGATCTGGATTTTTACATGGAAAAAACAATGCTTCTGCATGAAAAGTCATAACTCGTGAAATGTGAAAGGTTTGGTACAGGATATGCAGGTATTAGAAGTCCAGCTGTCCAAAGGACTAAGTGGAAAACTTTTACTGTTCCCATTTTACAGCTGAGGCAAATTTAAAGAGTAATGTTAAGAGGTACTCCCCCCCCAGACTCTCTCTCTCTCTCTATTTATTTATTTATTTATTTGTTTGTTTGTTTGTTTGTTTGTTTGTTTGTTTTAAAAGGCCCTAATTCCAGTTGTACAGCTAAACCATGAGACCCTGGTGCCTCCCTCAGGCAGTCACTTAACTTTTCTGAGAGACTTTCAAAAGAACTGAAAGGCACAAGAGAGTCAACTTGCATGAACTTTAACAGCAGCAGCCAACATGTAACTAACTGCCTATCTATTAAATGAAGGTAGTAATACTGCCTTTAAAGTTCCCTTCATCTTCAAGAATCTTTTTTGGCACATAATATCTTCTATTACTTTTCACTGTTTTGCACTACACAGGATTTATAAATGCACCAGAAATTTCTTGTGAAGCCCATCATCCAGTAAGGATATATACTTGTTCTCGACTGTGCACACTTGCCTCTCAGCTCTTTGCAACTATCCAGTGCAATTCATTCAACATATAGTGCTTTAGGTCACATATTCTAGTTAGGAATATGACCAGTGCATTTCCATAAATCAGAACTAATTTTCCTGGCTCTACAGCAGTCCCTAAAAATCTTTTTCCAGTTCAACTACCACACCCTAACTTTTGCTAAACATGCTAAGTGTACACAAGAGGCAGCCTGTCATAGTTCATTGTAGACACCATCATTTAAAAAAAAACGTATTTAAAGGAAAAATAAGATACAAGTTTCTCATTCCCCCTTGCCCAAGAAATGTATTTTATGTACTGATATCTTGTCTGCCTTGAAAGATATGATTGTGGCTGTTTCTATCAAACACAGAATAGCACTACTTTCATTTTTATAATCAAGGACAGAAGCGATGAATGCCAGAGAGAGAAACACCAATGTAATCAACTATGCTAACATCTGTATGAATGTGTGAAAGAACTGTGGGGCATACTGCCAGCCCCAGTGGGATTAATCAGTGAAGATCATTACAGAAAACCTGGTGCAGATACAAACAAACTACCTTTCTAAGGGAAACAAATTCAACAAGGCTGGATTCCCTTAAAAGTTTTATTCTACCAAACTGCTTTCAACACATTCCATCCCTCCTCAGGGAGTTTTTCCTCCCACACCAAACAGGGTGGTTGGACTACATCTAAATATAGCATCTCTGCATACAACATGTATTTGGGACAGCAAGGAGTGAAGTCATTCATTCAAGATTAGAGAAATACAGTTATTCTCATTGCAGAAAAATAATTAATGAGAGGTACCACTGGAAAAACAATGACATCTTTGGTAGATTCCATGCTTGATAGAAGTTACTGCTGAAGCTGTATTCTAAGCTCCACTATTAACTTCCTTTATTTGTGCCTGATTTATCACAGTAAAACAGGGCACTTGGTTTGTCTGAAAAGTGCTATGAGCTATCTAAATTAAAAGGGTGAAGCAATTTTATTTCTTATTGCTCTGAGTCTAGATCCCATGGATTAGCATGATGTGAACAAACTTGCACGTGGTTCTCAGATCTGAATTAGGTAGAATTTCAGTAAACTGCAAGAAGTAATCTTCATGTTTGTCATGTGATAGTATCTTGATTCTTCAAGCTCATACATGCTAGCAGACCTTTGTTAAGGCATAAAGGTCCATTGAACTAACTGGGGTTTGGCCAATTGCAAGGTTCTGACCTACAACTGGAGGCAAAGCCAGCATCTATTTAAAAAAAAAAAGGAAGTTAGTTCATTATCAAGCACACCCACTTATTTGTCAGGCCTGGCCATTTCACCTACCTTTCCACATCTCCCCAGGCTTATAGCTGAAAAGCTGCCAAACACATTTCTAGCTTTATATTATACAACAAGAATATTAACTCCAGAGCTATCAAGAGCCTCTGTGCAAAAATTTCAGCACTAATTATATTTAAAGGGACACTAGTTGGTATGTATGCCTACAAATTAAAAAATAATCCTTCTTTCCAAATGGTTTTGATTCTTGCATTTGACAAATGTCATGATATGTTAAACAAGGCACTGTGAATTTGCTGCATTTGCATCCTTGCTGACATGAAACTCATCTGTGATGCTCATGCTGCTGATGGCTTAGTTCATAGAATCAACTTTGTTAAATGAACCTGTCTTCCTTTTTGAACTTTTCTGCTTGGACAGAAACAAAATACACTACTTGGTACATAAATAAGCATAAATTGACATATGGTACATGACTTCCAGTAAACCAGAGCTCTGCCCCTACAGAGCTTATGAGGACAATCCAATCAGGGTTCCCTGGCTACAGATTTCAGCAAACCACTGGGAAACATGATGTTTGGACCTGAGTGAAACAGGGTAATAGACAGCCACAAAAAAGAGACATTTAACAGAAATGTATATATATATAAGAGCTTGAAGTCTGCAATCTAAACTTTTCCTTGTCCCATCTTCATACTCAGTTTCCTCTACATCTCCCTCAGTGCTCCCTGATCCATCCTTTCCCCATCACACATTCCAATCTCACATTCCCAACATCGGTCTCATAGGTCTTTTGTCTCTTTAAGAGTCTTTCCTTTCAACTGTTCTATGACCTCCTTGGTCCCATTCCTGTGTTCATTCTAATCCATTCAGGGCATAATATTGTGGATGTTTTAAACTGCTATTTAGATAGCAGAGACCACTGTGCATCAGATTATCCCAATCTATTACAGAAATAAATCTGGGCCTCAACTGCATTACAGCATCCCTGCAGTAGCCTTGTTTAAAAATGGTTTGTAAAATGGAAATGCCAGAAGACCCTCACTCAGACTGCAACAGCATGAGCTGTCCCAAGGGTGGCCAATCCATCACGGCATGAGTGCCACCAGTGGCACAGACAGCATGTGTGTGTGGCACAAAGCGGATCATGGAGGGAACAGGTAACATGGAGACAGACAGGGCACAGAGCAGAAAGCAAAGCAACAGATCAGGCAAAGAGCACAGGGCAGAAAGCAGAAAACAAAGCCGAAAGGCCAGGTAGCAGAAAGAGGAGCAGCAGACTGAGCAGGGGAAGGGGATCAGAATGGTACTAGGGGAGAGAGCAGAGCTTATCTGGTGGCATGTCTGCCAAAACATCAGTCCCCACTGAGCTTTGCTGTCGTAACTAGTTCTATGTTGTTGTTCACATTTTGCTTGTTTATATTGTGAGTTTTTACAAGGCTGCACTTAATCCAAAATATTTTCCTCTGAAAAAGTCCTGACCTCTCTACTGGAAAACAAGGCCAGTTAGAGAAATCTCCACAGGCCTTTTAGTTAAAGGTAGAATCTACTCTGTTCCATTCACATTGCGAAGACAAACCAGAACCCCCGAATACTGCAGGTTTTAGTTTTACGCTAATACGTATTTTATTAAATACTATGCTAAAAGATGCCCGAGTTCCTTTAATAGTACAGATTCTATTGTCAAGATTTCATAATGGGTAGACGGAGGTATGCAAAACTTAATTAAACAATACTATTTTAAAGGTTGGAATCTATTACAGAAAAGGCCAATAGGTTATAATTTGTCTTATTCTTTCTACAGGTTTTTTTTTTTAAACAGCTGCACACACGTCAATACTGTTTCAGTCTACTGTAGGCAGGTTTAAAAGAAGATCTATTAAAGTGATAAATTCTTTACTAAAGCCTATATTTTCACTGTATTTTTAGCTCTATTAAATTTCTATTACTGGTATAATTCTTATCAAATTCTATAATACTCTCTCTAAAACATAGACTATAATATGGCTTAAAGAGTGAAAATACCCAGAGGACAGTAACCTCAGGCTCTATTGTCTGTCTTTCCAGCTAAGCATCAGTGACAAAAATTGAAAATAGGAATGCGTAATTCCAACCACAGGTGAAACAGATGTACATCTCATTACTTTCTTCCCATAAAAATCACTGCCCGTGATTGGAACAGGACAAGACATACTCAATGCAGGCTTCTGGTTCACAACACACACAGGAAACAAAGTCCTCCAGGGATGATTACCCATTTCCTTCAGTGAAAGGATCCAAGGCAGAAGAGAAATCATTAAGAGAAGTGATGCCATCGCCATTCTCTGCTCCAGACCTTCCAGGGTTACTACTGCCCCAAAGAGACCTCAAATACTAAGGAAAAGCTCCTTCATATTGGAACAGATGGAATAATCAAGGAGAAGCAAAGGCTACCAAATGGAATAACCCTGCACAGGATCAGAGGCATCAACAGGATCTATTTGGTTGCTACTAATGAGGATTTACTGTAGTTAGTAAGGCAGTGGAGATTCTTTTGAGTGGGCTGCTCACTCCACTTCAAATCAGATATGCTATTAAATCTGTCTGCTACTATAAAATGCCTTTGGGTGCACATCCACATCAGATTTCTCTCTCACTAGTCCGTAGTGCCAGGAAGACTTCTCACTGTTGGTAGGATCCTTTGGGGAAAGAAGAATAGTATGACCATAATATGAGGAATCAGACTGGGAAGAACAGAGGGGAAGGATAGGGCATTTTTACCCCCAGATGGAGGGAAAAAAACTGCTGCAAAAAGACACAAATTTGAAGGGGAACAGCCTCAAGAGAAAAATGATATGGATTTCTCTTGGAAAGGTGTCTAGCTTTTAGTCTCAGAAGACAGCGCTGACTTTCAAAGAATTGTTTTCTTTCCCATGCCACAGTGGCCTGCGGTTGTGTGCTACAAAGCAGTTGCTGTAGAAGAAATTCATGACAGAAAAGCAGAACACATGCGGATGCAAAACCCCTAGGTAGAACTGCCATAAATCTACCATTGGCAGCCCTGTGCATAAAGAAAGACATTAAACCTCTCTAAAATGTCACACAGATAACACTGTTATCATTATATCTGTTGTGAATGCAGTAGAAGTAAATCAAAGCAGTTTACAAAAGCAATTAGCTCAAATATGACAGTAATTTAATTACTGCCAAAACTCTTAAATACTTTAGGAAACAAACTTTCAGGGGAACACACACACCCTCTGGATAGATAATTTTCATGCCTGTAGGTTTCACATTTATACCATAAAAAGTCTTGGGCTGCAGTTCCAAGTCTGCAAGAAACTGACTCAAAGCTGATGCATGGCTAAAATCTTGACTAAAGCCAACCTTAGCCTTTAAACAAAAATCTTAACTGATGAAGTACAAAGTTAATAACATTCTTTCAATCTCATGAAACCTGAGATATCGAAGACTGTTGACATGTGTTAATTTACTGTATTTGCAGCCCAGTCATGTGGCAGTTACTGAACATCTGAAAAACACCATAAATCAATTAGTACTAATACCAGCAGTCACATCAGTGAGGCTGAATAAAGCCAAAGCAGCACCATCTACTTTAATGTAATATGACTCTACTTTTGCATACGGAAGTCCTGTTTTTCAAGCTTCTGAGAATGCCATCTGGCTTCTGCATTACAACCACAGTAAGAGCACTCATAATATACTCCTTACCACATGGCATTAACTGGCCCAGTAACTTAGATGCAATTTGCAAGGCGGGATCTCTATCATGATGCTAGTATACCTAGCAGTAAAATGCTGCGGCAAGAAAGAACATAACACATGCATATTATGTCAGGGAAAAGGAAAACATGCAAGAAAAGTTTGTTTTGAAAGCACATGTTCAAATTATATAGTTTAAGAATTACATGTTGCAAAGATTTTATTAATATTCTTCTAGAGTACCAAGGTATTATCCTATATCGTATTATAAGATCCAACACAAAAGATAAAAGGATATAACTGGCTTTAGGTAAAGAAGTGCAGAACTGCTGAGATTCATACATTTTGTCTTTTGTATGAAACTGCTGCAATCAATTCATTTACTGGGAATAAAAGACTGAATGTCTTCCACTTGCATATTTAAAAACATATTGAAGTGTGAGAAATCTGGAGACACCAGGGGCTCTATGTGATATAAAGGAAAGAGCAGCACTGCTAAGAGAGCTGCTTTCTATCCTTGTCTTTAAATAGCCCAGAGGCTCAGATACCAAGAAGGATACACCTTACTAACCTCTGGCATCTGAGCTAAGCTTTTAGAACTAATAGCAGCAATTACAACACAAAAATCCAGCTACTGCTGACAACTACTGATTCTTGCAGGCGGCTCTGCACAGTGAATAATTCATGCTACATATACTACATACCTATTGAGAGAAAAGAACATACACAAATCAACAGATCGCTGTCATAAACTTTTTTCATCTGCTGTAGTAGCTACTGCAGTTAAGACTCTTTTTTATTGTTGAGCTCTCTCATTGATGGACAATATCTTTCTCTGTCTTTGAAAAGTACCTCCTCATTCTCAGATGAGACTGCAGTTGAAGGTAGGTTAGCTGAAGAAAACTAAATAATAAACTTCTCTGCTACTGCTGATGTTTCTCTGCTACTACTTCATGCTACTCCTGATTCTGGATGATATGAAATCATTTTTAAAATTCCCTTCCCCCACCACAGACAAATGGCATCTCCACTGCATTCTGTGAATAGTTTGCAGTTCATCTGGTATTGAATTTTCAACATGTAGTTGTTCCAGTGGCCGCTGCTTACTTGTAACAAAAAACTGCACAAGGGAAAATAGCAGGTTGTACTGGTTTTAAGACCTGGGTATCTCTTTTTTTCCCCCTGCCCTCCAGAGCACTGTGAACAACTTAACATATTTATTCACACACCCAACTCTAGCCCTGAAGAGCACCAGAGACCCTATTACATACATGCCACAAGATAAAAGACAGAAGGAAAATATCATAAGGGAATCCAAACTAAGGATTCGGTTAAGTAAACCTATGTCCCAGGTCTCAACACAGGTGCTGACACTTAGGTGAAAGCCATGTGTTTTAGCAGACTCCCACACACCCTAACCAATACATCAGTAAAACTAAGAATCCTGCCACTCAGCATGACTGTTGTCAGGTTCCTGGAAGTGGAAAAAACAACTAGGTTGAGTTAAGGGGAATAAAGATAAAGAGGTAGGGATAGTAGTGTCCCAATCTGGTAAATGAATTTACTGTTAAAAACTACAATAAATGTTGGCTAAATCAACAGAAAGTATGAGATGTTCTTTGAATGTCAAATGTGAAGTCAAAAGCATCATGAGAAGTCCCCCTGCTGAGCCCTGTTGAAGACTTCTGCTATTTATTTTTTAAAAAGATCAAAAGAAGGTGATACGAGTAAATGCTACACAATCAACTGCAGAGGCTGAGGGGGATGCGAAAAAGAGACTGTATGTAAATAGCTGGGAGGTACTTACAGTTATGAAGATCATGTACCAACAGAGACAGAAGCTAGTCAAATTAGCCAGACCCGCCCTGTTGTTTGGTTACTTAAAGAAAAACAAAATAAAATAAAAGTGCTTGAAACTTGCCTCCATACCTTTTCAAATATGGTCAGCAACTCCCATAAGCTGAAGTTCAGGCCAATCATGGTTAAGCGTCCCTTGAAGCCTACATCTTTCTGGTAAAGATCCTCCAAGCCAGATCTAGACTCCAAAAAGTATTGGTTTTCTTGTTTTAGCTATGCTCCTTTGCAACCCTTTGGAAAATCCTGAGCATACCTTTCCCTGGTACCATATTCCTCCAGTGGTAGCTTATACTGTAACATTTTTGAGGCCCCACAGTACTCACTTGCTCTCAGGGGCTGGGTGCTTCAATGCAAATGGCAGCTATTCGTTCTGTTCAGCAGGTTCCACGAGGTTGGCATGCTCTCCTCTTCTCCACCGGCAGCCCAGGATTCCCTTTCCCTTGCCTCAGTAATACCCTGCTGGCCCTCAAGCTCAGCGTTTGGTCTCAATTACACACAACAAAAGAAGCTATATTCTCGTGGCGTGCAGAAGTTGAAACCCCCCCGCCAAAAACAACAAACTATTCCAGGCTTTTTCTACTCAGGAACATTTTGCCCCCAAAAAAGTCGTTTCTGGGTAGGAAAAAAAAAAAGGCCAGCTTTTTTAATTGAGACCAAAATTGGCGGAAGCAGACTTTGTTCAGAAGAAGAAGAGGTATCACCAAAATAGTAGACAGAAGGCCAACCCTTTCTCTCTCGCTCTCTCCCAGGCACCAACAGCCTCGTGTTGCTATGTTAATGACCATGCCAGTTTCAGTCCATTTCCCTATGTGAGCCTTGTCTAGGGGATGCTGTAGTGCAAAAGAGCTCTTAAGTCCCATTAAAGAAAAAAAAAAAAAAAAAAAGCAAGAAACTGGTATTTCCTCTCTTCAAGCAAAACTTTCAGCCGAGGATGATGCTGCAACCTCTGAAATCTTCACAGGGGATCTTACTTTAACACCAGAGCGGTAATCTGTTCCCAGCATTTGTTTATTATTTTAATCAGCATCCTCCCTTCCACCACCCTGCAGGCTGCTCAGAAGCTAAGCACACTCCCATTTCCTGGAGGGCTGCCTTGCTGCAAAACGGTAGTACCTCTAACAACTGCAAAAATCCTGGTCCATAAGCCTCTAACTGCACTATGGACTCAATCCATTTCCTTCCCCTCAAAAGGAAATTAGGATATTCAGTTACTAAATAGATTTTTTTCAACTGCAAAAATAACTGTACTCCTGAAACAAAAGCCTATACACACACACACACCCTGCCTGTCTTATTACTTCAGACTCAACATATGCAGATTGCTTTCATATGAGGCCTTTGCTCACATTTCAACAGGAAACCTGACACCTGAAGTTTGGTTACAAGGAAGTCACTTGATTTTAAATCATTTCCACTTGAAACAAAGTAAGAGAACACATATGATGAATTGCTCTACCGATTATCAATGCTTCCTGTACATCACACAATATTAACTTGAAAAATGCTTCAAATAAACTTTCTGGTGAGTCAAAATGCAATAATAGTTTTAATAAAAATAAACAAATCTATCATTTGTAAAATACTTCTGTTATAATTATTATGCATGTCAGCCTTCTGTGAGCCCTGTGACAGTTTCACTTGCTTCTTATCCATTATGGCCATTTGAAATGCTAGTAAAATTATTATATGACAAAATTGCCTTAAAAAAGATTATTCTCAGTCAGTGTTACATTTCTGGTGGTACGAGTAATGTTTTTAAGGTGGCATTTTGTGAAATATAACAAGATTTGACTGCAGTTCTTTGTATCCCTTTGTTGTATGCGACTCAGAGAAAACAGGGATGAAGGGAGCCTTAAAAGTAAAGGCTAGTGCAGATATATATTCTGCAGCATATACAAACACATACATGAATCCAGATAGGACCCATAGTTTCATTTTAGGTAAATGGCTCAAATGAATAAAAGACAGTAACTACAAAGCTGTCACTTTCCAAAAGATTCATCTGTAGTATTGCTGCAGATTCAAATAGACAGGAATCCACATCATATGGCTAGGACCAACACACGACTGGTCAGTGACTATCAAGGGCTATAGGCTGTACAGGAGGGACATGACAGGGAGGAAAGGCAGGGGTGTGGCACTCTACATTAAGGAGGAATACACATCCTCATCAAGTAGCACAGGGTCAGAGGAGGGGCATACTAAAGTGCTCTGGGTTAGAATAGGAAAGAGACTTAACAGTAGGGGTCTCCTACAGACCACCCAAAGGGGAAGAGCTAGACCAGGAATTCTTAAGTCAGCTCACGGAGGTAGTTAGGTCAAAGGATGTGGTCATCATGGGTGACCTGAACTTTCCAGACATCTGCTGGGAAGAGCAGTCAGCCAGAACTGACCGCTCATGTAGGTTCCTAACCAGAATGCAGGACCTCCACCTAACCCAGGAAGTGCACAGCCCCATCAGAGGAGATGCTTTGCTGGACCTGGTGCTGGCCACAGGCGACAACCTGGCGATGGGGCTACGGCTGTTCGACCACCTGGGAGACTGTGATCATCGCCTGCTGGAATTCACCATCCAGCCCAAGGTGGCAAAGCCCTGCAGCAAGGCAGCAGCCCTAGATTTCAGGAGGGCGGACTTCAATGAGTTAAGGAGAACAGTTGGGGAAGCACTGAGGTCCCAGAGGGGAGGGGAGCCAGGTGTCCAAGAAGAGTGGTTGCTCCTTAAGGAGACGATCCTCCAAGCCCAAAGGGAGGTAATCCCAACACGGATCAAAGGGAGCAGAAGGGCCCAAAAGCCCCCATGGCTCACCAAAAAGCATCTGGGAATGTCTCCTAGCTAAAAGGGACGCGCACACCCAATGGAAGGGAGGGGCCATCACCAGGGAGGATTAAACTGCGCTTGCTTGGGGATGCAGGGGGGACGGTCAGGAAGGCCAATGCGGAGATGGAACTGGGACTAGCTACCCGGGTCAAGGACAACAAGAAGTCCGTTTTTTAAATACATAGGGGAAAAAAGAAGGTTCCGGGTAACTTGGGGCCCCTGCAAGACACGCTAGGAAATTTGGCTGTCACACCAGACAACAAAGCTAACCTATTTAATGACTTCTTTGCCTCCATTTTCCTGAGCAGGGACCAGATCAGCCCCTCCACTGGGCCTGCCTCAGGCCCCAAGGGAAGTGCACCTAGGCCAAGGGTCAGTAAGGATCTAGTCAGGGAACTTCTGGAAGGACTGGATTATTTAAATCAGCTGGTCTGAACGATTTCCATCCCAGAGTGCTGAGGGAATTAGCTCAGGTCACTGCGAGACCCCTGGCACAGCTGTACGAGCACTCGTGGTGCTCTTGCGTGGTGCCAGAGGACTGGAAGAGGACCAATGTGGTTCCCATATTCAAAAAAGGGAGGAAGGAGGACCCAGGAAACTATAGGCCAGTTAGTCTTACCTCGATCCTGGGTAAGCTTTTTGAGAGAATTATTCTGGCACATGTCCACGAGGGGCCAGCAACGGAGATTATGCTTAGGGGCAACCAACACAGGTTTGTTAGAGGCAGGTCCTGTCAAACCAATCTGGTGGCCTTCTATGACCGGGTCACCAAATCCTTAGATGCAGGCGTAACAGTGGACATAGTCTTCCTGGACTTTCAGAAGGCTTTCAACACCGTCTCTCACCCTGTTCTCATTAAAAAACTGGGGGA
>NW_017729034.1:86725153-86738040 GCF_001723915.1 Gavialis gangeticus
TGTTACAAACTAGTCAGAGGGGACGAGCAGGCATTGGGGGAATCCCTGTTCCCCCAAGCACTACCATGACTGACTAGGAATAACGGTCACAAGCTGGCAGCAGGTAGATTCAGACTAAACATCAGGAGGCGCTACTTCACTGTCAGGGCGGCTAGGATCTGGAACCAGCTTCCAAGTGAAGTGGTGCTGGCTCCTACCCTGGGGGTCTTTAAGACAAGGCTAGACAATCACCTTGCTAGGGTCGTTTGACTCCAGTACTCTTTCCTGCCATGGCAGGCGGTTGGACTTGATGATCTGCTCAGGTCCCTTCCGACCCTACTAACTATGAAACTATGACCCTGGCACTTCAGGGCTTTGCTGGTGATGATAGCGGGGGCATTAAGGAACAAAGGGATGAGGATACTGAAGTACTGGCTCAAGGTTCATTCACATTGGGAGAAGGATCTGAGGATATCTACAATGCTGCTGAAGCATTGTGCTCTGTTGACAAAAGACATCCATTACCAGAGCTATCAATCTGTTATCTTTCACTGCACTAAAAAATACACCATTAGAAATGAAAGTTTACTTCAAAAGGCAACCTCTGGCCACCAGAATCTGCAATGATTACTTGGCAGGCAATACAGAAAGCATCAATTGTTGGCAAGATTTAGTCCTAAAATCCAAGTTTTTGATATGGTGTCCCACAACATTCTCACAGGCAAGTTAAGGAAGTATGGGCTGGCTGGATGAATGGACTGTAAGACAGAGAGAAAACTGGCTGGATCATCAAGCTCAGAGCATAGTAGTCAATGGGTCAATGTCTTTTGGTAGCTGGTATCAAGTGGAGTGCCCCACGGGTTGGTCTTGAGGCCAGTTTTGTTCAATATCATTATCAATGACCTGGAAAATGGCATAGAGTGCATCCTCAGCAAGTCTGAAGCTGACACCAAGCTTTGGAGAGTAGTAGATATGCTGAAGGGTAGGGCTAGAATTCAGCATGACCTAGACAAATTGGAGGATTGGGCCAAAAGAAATCTCGTGAGGTTCCATAAGGACTTAGGATGGAACAATCCCATGCACCAGTACACGCTGAGGGCTGACTGACTGAGGAGCAGCTCGGCAGAAAAGGACCAGGGGGTTACAGTGGGCAATACGCTGAATATGAGCCAGCAGCGTGCCCTTGTTGCCAAGAAGGATAATGGCATACTGGCCTGCATTGGTATGAGTTTTGCCATCAGATCAAGGGAAGCGATCATTCTCCTCTATGACTCCAGCAGATGTGGGGCCACATTTGGAGTACTGTGTTCAGTTTTTTGGGTGTTCCCCACCACACAAAGAATGTGAACAAATTGGAGAGAGTCCAGGCGAGAGCAACAAAAATGGAGAGGGGGCTAGGGGGCATGACTTATGAGGAGAGGCTGAGGGAACTGGGCTTATCTAGAGCAGTGGTTCTCAACCTTTGGTACCTTACATACCCTCTGCTGACTCACAAGGCAAATGTGAAACCAGAAGTCCCACTGTGGCACTTGTGATTTTGCTGCCATGAGGCGAGTCCCACTTTTTTCACTGCAGCCCGGGGCAAAGTAGCCTGTGCTGGGCCTCCCTCCCTATCCCCCGGCACACTGACGCTGGGGAGTGAAAGCCCCGGTGCACTGGACACGGCGGGAGGGGCGGCGGCCAGAACTTCTGACCTGAGCAAGGAAAGACAAAAACACAGCACCCATGTACCCCTGCCCGTGTCTTGCGTACCAGCAGGGCTGCACATACCACGGGTTGAGAAACACTGATCTGGAGAAGACTGAGAGGGGATTTAATAGCAGCCTTCATCTACCTGAAGGGGGGTTCAAAAGAAGATGGAGCTAAACTGTTCTCAGTGGCGGCAGATAGCAGAACAAGAAGCAACAGTCTCAAGTTGCACCAAGGGGAGTTTAGGTTAAATATTAGGAACAATTTTCTCACCAGGAGGGTAGTAAAAGACTGGAACAGGTTACACAGAGTGGATATGGGCTCTCTATCCTTGGAGGTTTTTAAGACCCAGGTAGACAAAGCATTGTCTAGGATGATCTAGTTGGAGATGGTCCTGCTTTGAGCAGAGGATTGGATTGCCCCCAGAGGTCCCTTCCAACCCTAAATTCTATGATTTTGTGATAAAGCCAATGATGTATTTAGGTCTCTAATAATAATAATTTTGCCAACTTCTACATACCCACTGCACCTGACTCAACCACTCCTACCCTGGCACTTTCTCGGCTAACAGGGTCTCACTACCAAAACCAACCCTGAGACAGATCCTTAGCTGGTGTGCAGTGCAACTAGGATAGTTAAATCAATGAGACTGTAACAATTCATGTCACCAAGGATCTGCCCCTTCTTCCGTGAGCATTTCTGAGGGTAGGTTTCTTCACTTCTACACCAGGATGGCTGAGTGGTTAAGGCGTTGGACTTAAGATCCAATAGATATATGTCTGCGTGGGTTTGAACCCCACTCCTGGTAGCAAGCCTTCTCTCCTGCCCTGGCAGGGGGTTGGGCTAGAAGATCTGCTAGGTCCCTTCTGACCCTAAACCTATGAAACTTCCTTAATGACGAGAACAAAGCAGGTGGGCATAGTAAGGGAGCAATGCAGCGTGTAGCCTCAAACCAAATCACAGCTTTAAGAATCTTTATTTGAAGCCTGCTAGCTTTGACAGTGACCCACTTAAGTCAGCCCTAACATTTTAAAACTATCAGCTCATTTATCATTATCATCATTACTCCAAGAGTTTCTCCCTTTTTTTAAAAAAGACCAATTTTAAACTTAATGATGGGATACAGTGGATCCTACAAAAATCTAAAATATAGATTGGTTTGCTTGAACACAGTCTATAAACCCATTTATTCTCCTTTTCAGGATAAGCCATTTATTGAAAACAATATTAAAAATAAAAGAGAGGCTGAACCCCATGAGATTACATATGGCCTGCAGGTATTTCTACTGAACTTTTGTTTTAAAGGATCCCACTTCCTTTCTGTGGGACACACAAGGATATGGTCTTGATTCTTCTTTATAACCAACTACGCTCCCTTTCCACACCTCTGGCAATGTAAGGGGGCTTCAAAATGGTTATGAATAACCCTTATATCCACAGCAGGCAGGGCCTCTCCATTGCTAGACAGTTTTTTGGCTAGGAAAAACATGGGACCTGTGATTCCAGGACTCACCCCAGTTTGTGTAAAATATGTCTTATAGCCAGGTATTAAAATATGTACCTCTCATTTGCATTTATATGTCCTATAACACAGAAATTATACATGTCAAAGCAAGACCTATTGCTTTCATATTTTATATGAGATGAAGAAATGGAAGTGTAGTTTCAGGTGAAATGTACTGAATTTCTCTGTACATCGGTGTAAAAATATTGAAGTAGACCATCTACCATTTGGCTAGCATGTAAATTGGCTCTTCAACATCAACTGTAAACCTATCAGTAAAACTTCCTTGTTGATCCTTCATATGAAAATACATTTTAATATTTGCAAAATCTTCCAAAAACAGAAGAGAAAAATCCCCAGACACTCAACTAGGCGCTGTTTTGCCAAATATTTAACAAAGTCTTTGCAAGTACTGTGGGCCTGTAGACACCGAATGATGTTGTTAGGTGTGAGAGGTGCCAACAATGCTTCATAAACCATTAGAATTGTGCTATTTATTACATATTACTGTTTAAATTTTCATGATCACTACCACCTTCATTAGAAATAACATTACACCCAATGTTGGTTACAGAAATGGAATTTTATAATGAAAACTACAGATCACATAAGAAGGTTTAATAACCAAATGCCAGAACTCTAAATTGACATTCTGCCAGCGTAAGCCATCATGCAAATACCTCTATGCTAATCGTCTAGAGATAAAATAAGCTTACCACCAACAGTACTGTAAGAGAACTTACTTCAAAATACTCTTTCATATAATGAAATTCATAGAGGAGTACAAAACAGGGAAAGAAAATATTCTAATGCATTTAGTGCATGACCATCGAGGAATGTGACCTCATACACTAGAACTGTTTTATGTAACTGTACTAAACCCAATTGGTGCATTTTCTACACGTTTTAAATAATGCTGCATCACAAGGACTGTACGAGAGTATTTTATGCTACTTATGCATAAAATTTACTTCATGAATTGCAGTGGAGTTACAACTGAAAATCCAATAAAAATGAAAGGACAACAGTTCTGAAGCATTTATTCATTCATAGTGCTATCTATAGTTGTTACTGTATATAATATAACATAGAGGCCAAGTGACTTTTTAAGTTATAAGTATACGAATGACAATTGTTGGCAGGATTTAGCCCAAAATTGTATGGTCAGGAGAAAAACAATTAAAAAGAAACAGCCTCCCTTCATGGTTTACATCTGACAATATCTAATACAACAATTCTAAAGAAAATAATACGGGATGTCTAAATATGCTTTTTAAATGAGCTTACTTTAAAAAAAAGTCAATGCTAAAAACAATTTTAACAAATAGAAAGCATGTACTAGGCATAAGTAACTGAAATTTGGAAAATGACAAATGAAGCTGTAGAATCAACTAAATCCAAATTACTTGAGGAAAAAAGAAACCACATTGTCCATTTTCACAAGAGGAAAAAATATCTAGTTGACTCTGATGTGATCCTATAACCATCCCCTTGAATCACAATATAGTAATCAGCTCATTAAGTTTAAGAATACCTTTCAGGTTAAATGCTTTCTACATAACAAAATTAAGCATGTGCTGAGACACAGCAACATGCTCAAGAATTTGCATAGTAGTTGAAATAATGCACAAAACTAGGTAGTGTCAAAACATTAACACAACCTGAAGCTAAATCCTGACTTTAAAAAAAGGTTCCTGGGGAAACAAAAATATTTTAAAAATAAAATCTAAGTCCAAGAATCTATGATTCCAATAGGAAGGAACTCAGTGCTATTTGTGTAATCTATGTAAGTCAGAACAACATGAAACAACAACAGCAATAAAATGCAGTCTCTTTAGGAGACTCAGACATAAAGCATATGGAGGTCAATAGGTTGTTGCAGCAAATCAATACATCCTGGTTTCATTCAGAATGTATGGCTTCAGGCAGAAGTAGGAAAATTCACTTGTTCAAAAGCCACAGTGATATTCTCCTCCCTTCTCCCCCCCCCACATCCCTCGTAAAATGCTACGTGTTATTAAAGTGATCTAAAAAGTAAAAGAATTAAATTTGTGCTGCTTTCCCACTTGAGTTTACAATATAAAACTGAATTGTTACAAGAAGGTTCCTCCTATGTGACATTACAATTCATTACGTATTGACTACAAATAACACAGCTCCATTAAGAGGGCTCTCCCAGTATTTTACAGGTCTCCCAGATAACCTCAGCCGGCAGCCAAGTCAGCTGCTGTACTTAAAGTGATATAGAGTCCCAAAGGACCAAAAGTTCATTGAGAAGAAAGGTGGCCTGAGGTCTCCCAGTAAAAGATCCAATGGGGTCTGTTCTTTGGCAAGGTCAGACAATAAAAAGTAATTTAAAATGCAATGGCTTGAATAATCTCTTTGTTTTGATAGCTACTATGATTATGAATGTATTTATTACAAGTTGCACACACATATTTACAATGTCCCTTTAGATCTCTGCAGTAGAGGCAAAAAACACTAATGTATTTATACTGAGAGAAAGGATTCTCATCCCCCAACAGTAAACTGATGTTCACAAACCAGGTCCATGAAAAGAAATGGAATGTGTAATACAAAGAAAGCTCCTTATTGGATGAGCACGGACAACAGAGTGAAGATAACATTTCATAATAGTGGTCTTCCTCAGAACATGTAGTATCAGGCAAGACGATCTCAAGGGGACAACACACCAAAATTACAGATCAGATACAAGTTTTTGGGATAAAAAAAAGTTATAGTACCATCAAAGTTAGTAAAAGGTGAACACGGTTTTTGTTTGGGGATTTTTTTTTAGAAATTTTTTGATTCAATTCTCGGAATCACCGACATCTTTCAATCTGTGGAATCACATTAAAACATTACTGATATTATGAAACTTAATATTTTCACTTATTTTGATTCCTTAGAATCTAATATATTCCTAGTGGCTATAGCTTATGGAAGTTTCAATATATGCAGACCACAAATTCCTGAGATTACATGGTTGGTGCAATAGTGGAAGAGGTGGGGGGAAAAAGGCACCAGAGAAGTAGCTCTGGAGCTATTGATGGTTAAAACAGGCCACAAGTTAATGCATCATGCTTGCTGGGGGCTTGATTCCCATGGCTTCCTTTTCCTTTCTGCCCCCCTGGCTGTCCCATCTGTGGAGGAAGAGGAAGTAGCAGTGGGTGGTGGTCAAATGATTTTGTTATACCTCCTCAGTTACCCCTTTCTGTCAGCTTGAGCAAGGACCTAAGAAATGATCCAACAAGCCTGCAGTCTCCAGGGCTAGGGACAGAAGTTACACAAACTGGTTTAAGTGATCAGAAACTGGTTTAAACCTGTAACAGAACAGAAGTTCAGTGCACATAAACCAGTTTCAAAACGGCTGAAACTGGTTTAAAATAAGCCTGATTGACTGTAGCATCACACTTAACTGATTTGGGTCAAACCAGTTTATGAAACTTCTATCCTATACCCCTTCCTGGTTCAAGTTACATTGGAGTCCTCCAGCATCCCAGCATTCTTTCCACCCCTGGGCTGTGCTGCATGAGGGGAGGGCACAGCTGAAGTCTGGGGCTAGGGTGGGGGGTTAAACTTCCCTTTCTGAGCTGCTGCTTTGCTAAAAACTTACTGCTGGCTGCAGTTGTGAACTACACATCCCAGAGGCACCTGGAAGCAGAAGAGGAAGTAATGAGTAACCCTACAGAGTCCTGCTGCTGTAATTCTGGACTGCAAATCCCAGAGACCTCAGGGGCAGCAATAAGAAGCAACCAACACACAGCTCATGCTGGCTATGTGCCAGAGAACCATACTCTAACACCCCTCTGGCTTCTGACCTGAGCCAGTTCAGACATGTGGCTGCATTTCCTGAATCAAAAATTAATGTGTGTCCAGTTGTTTTTCAGTTTAATCTCTGCAGTTTAGACTAACCTGCAAAAAGTAAATCAGTTCAGCCTCAGGCTTTCTGACTGCCTGTACTTAGCCCAAAATGTTGAATGAAGACATTGTTTTCCTCTGAGTGCAAATCATTTGACTTTGCTTGATTTCCTATTGGTTTTGACACAGAACTCAGGCGATGAGAGACACTTTAGTTCAACATGCACAATTCCTGTTGAAAGTCATCAGCAGCCACTGATGAGGCATTTCAATTGTTTAAGAATATTGGCACTGGGCTTAATAGAGTGTAAACAGACCCAGTCTGTGTAACTAAAAATGTTATGTCATATGAGCAAACAGACAGCCTAGCCCACTTTCATGCTCCACATGCCTAAACACGTTACCACAACCAAAGGTAGTCATAGTTTATGACACCTTAAATGGGAGGACATCTGTTTGCTTATTGTGTGCCATAGGAATTTCCTCACAAGCAGAATCAGGCTGCAGCATCAGCTGCCAAGCCTTGATTTGGGGCGTGCATCTGCAAGCTGGAAAGGCCCCATAGGGAATCACTGCAGGGGATTTTACATAAAGCATGCATCTCTCTATTGTGCCTTATGTTGGGACTGGTTCTGTGCACCTCGATTCAGGGCACAGTAACATGATACATGCATCATAGAAATTCCCTGCAGAGGATTCCTGTAGCATGCATCTGCAAATGGGGAGTCTCCCAGAGGGACATAGGGCTGTTGTTTTGCACAGTCGGATCCCTGAAGCCCTGGGAGCATCAGGGGCCTGACCCAGTGGCTCTAGGGCCCCAGGGACATGTGTAGACTGCACCCAGGGTGCTTGCCTTGGTTACTCTGCCCTGGTTATGCCACTGTTTGGGTCTACCACATAAATGGAGTTTTAGGCATTCTTATTTTCTTCTCTGTAACTAAAGTATTTGCTATCCTCCTGGCAGATTAATTCAAGGAAAGCCGCATCTGAAAGCAGACCTTGTGACACAAATAAAAAATGGGTCTTTAAAGAAACCTGCTAACCTGCAAGAACTGCCAGCTTATTCGTATTTATTAAACTGTGAAGGATACTGGCCTTTTATGGGATTTATTAGAATTGACCCATAAAAAATTATTAGCAATTTGAAAGAACATTGTTTTGCAGGCAAGTACTCAGTACTACGAGTTTGAAGGACATGAGGCATCATACCTGAATGACAGTGGCTATCATAAGTCACTGAAGTAATACCTTATATTCTTTAGTAATGATGTTGACTTCTGGGCAGCTCAATGGTTTAATCTCTCATTCAAACTGAAAACTGCAGCTTTTCTCAAAGTTCACTTTTAAGCAATAGCATTTATACTCAACTCCCTGACAAAGAGATACAGTCATTCCTTTTGTGTAGCACTTTTCATCACATTACCATGTGTGATGTGACTAAAGAGGCTAAGGTAGGCTGAGTTCTTGTAGGGAACGCTGGTGGAGGTCAGTGTGATCCTGTTTTGCTGTAAATAGTTTCATAGGTAGGAAACTTAAATGTCTTTTTCAGCCCAGGGGAAGATGGTAGGCTGGGTCTTACAGCAGGTCTCAGAGACTGCTCCCTGATTGGTTCCCCATGACAGTACGTTTAATTTTACTGTATGACTTCTAGTCCCCATATTGACTACTATAGTTTTGTAATGGTTGTTGACAGTGCTGTTGATGAAAGAGTGAGGCTTAAAAAAAAAGTTGGGGGAGAGGGGATAGAGTAGTCCCAGGAAGGGTAGAGTTGAGTCTGAGGAAGGACAGAGGGAACTACAGTGGCATGATAAAGACGGTTTGTTTGGAGCTGAGCAGTCTACTGTGCTGTTTGGGACATTAAGCCTCTGATCATATGCCCCTCCTTCCAAAGGAAAAAACCAACAACACTCTCTCTGGAAACTGACCAAAAAGAAGGAGCTCTCTGAGGTGGGGGTGTTATGAATTGACAGGGAAGCCATAAGAACTGCCATTTACTGGATCAGACCATAGGTCCATCTTGCCTAGTATCCTGGGTCACACAATGGCTGAGTAAATGCCAAAAGTGAGAGTGAACAGGGCACGACCAGGATTTTCCCCCTGTCCCATTTACAGCCGCCAGCATTTAAGGCAGGGGTGGGCAAAATGCGGCCCGGGAGCCGGATGTGGCCCACCAGGCCATTCTATCCGGCCCGCGGGGTGCCTAAAAAAATTTAGAAAATTAATATTAATCTGCCCTAAACTGCCTGTTGTGCAGCCCCAATGGCTTGCTGAAACTCAGTAAAAAACCTCTGCCCAAAATAATTGCCCACCCCTGATTTAAGGTCTAGGAAATTCTGATGCAGAAACTGTACCTTTACCAGGGTCTTAAAGCCAGAGGCCTGCCCATTTTGAGACTTTACCAGGGCTGGCTTCAGGGGGTCTTCAGGAAAAGAAGACCAAATAAGGTTTCTTGTGGGAAGTCCTGAGGCCGAGGTTCCCCCGAAAGAGATGTGATCCGTGACACCACATTCCAAAGCTGCAAGTGGCTTAGCACATAATAGTGACTGGGTCTTTCTAGATTTATAGCTTGTTGTATTTGGTCTTGCATTTTAGCTGACAGTGGCCAGAGTATCTCTGGAAAAAGAATCCTGTGTAAAGACCTCATTGATTCCACTAAGTTTTCCAGCCTCAGTCACTCTCTCAAATGTATTATGAACTCAAACCTGTAAGAGGTAAAGAGTTGCTCAGAATCATGATCGTAATCGTATCGAGGGACTGAGAACTATGACAAGCTGACTAACAAGTGGGAGTATTGAGAAGACATTTCTTATTGTCAAACAGTCATTTCAAGTGAGCCATTCTGGCACTCATAACTAGTCACAAATCATCTCTCCATTGAAAAGGGTTATCCCAACAATATAATAAATCACTTATGCATTTTGTAGTTAGAATTTTAAAACATTCCGAATTAAATTTTTAAAAAGTAAATTTCCATACTGGAATACCCATAATGAAATATTCCATCCAGAGTAAAATTAATCTCTTTGATATAATCAGTGGACCTCTACTAGACAGAGCTAGCAAATCATAAGAGGCCTTCATCAGCTGAGACATATCAAAGCGCATCATTCCAATAAATTATTCTAAGCTTCAAAACAATTTTCAAAAGAAATGTTTTTTTAATAATGACCCATTATCATTGATTACAGAGAACTCATTTGTCCCATTACAATTTATAAATCAACCAATCCAATCATCCAAGTCCTCTGAAACTACACAAATTGGTACCCATGATACTGATGTTAATATATAAAAAGAAAAAAAGCCTACCAAGCCAGGCAAACCAAACTACATTATTTGATGCAGCTGGGTAAAGAAAAAGATACTGTCTAAACAGAAGGTTACTTAAAAAGGGACATGATCAGGACAACTCTGCTCTAATCCAAACATATTAAACCACAGGAATAAATCCTAAAGGCTGTTAGAAAGGTTTGAATGTTGCAGATCAAAAAAAGCATTGATTTTTTTTTTAGTAACTGCATAATGACTCTGCAACCGAAATCTATAGTTATACAATTTGCACAGCATAAGTGTTATTTCTTTTTACTACAGATCTAGTTTATAATGATAGAACTGAAGCAATCAGGTAAACTTAATTACCGTTTAAAAGAAACTAACAGGAGAGAAAAATAATTCAAACCATTTCAGAGAACAATCCTTCTAAAAACATGCAGTGCCTTCTCTGGAGAATGTGTATAAGAGGAAGTAGTATACAGAGAGATCTTGCTATTGCAATTGTACTAGAACTGGATATGGGATAAGATAATACTGAAGCCAGGACACAAATAATCTATTTCCCCCAGTGCTCCAATGTGCAAAACAGGAGACTATCCAGTGTTGCTTATAGTGGGTACTTTTGAATGAACAGTGAACAGGACTAAACCCCACCTTCACCAAGAAGCAGGATGAATACACAGGGTGAGGAAGTATAGCATTCATTCTTAATTCTACTGCCACCCAATATCAGAAGGCATTAAGACTTCCAAAGCATAGCGTCTCCAGGGCACCAATGTTCCACCGCCACACTTCTACCCTATTCCTATGGGAGCTCAGACTCAGCAGTGGCACAACTGAGTTCACTATGTTTAGAACTATGAGTTGAACTTTATCATAGGATCACAGGAAGGTAGTGCTGGAAGGGACCTCACAAGGTCATCTAGTACAGCCCCCTGCTCATGGCAGAATCTTCCCTAATTAAACCATCCCAGCCAAGCGTATGTTCAACCTGTTCTTGAAAATGTCCAGGGATGGAGATCCTTATGAAACTATTCACAGCAAAACATGCTCACACTGAGTCCCCAGAAGTGTTCCCCACAAGAACTCAGGTCAAATAGCCTATTTGGTCATACACGGTAATGTCATGAATATTGTTATACAGAAGGAATGACTTGGGGTGTGTCCAGACATGCAAGGGCATTGCAAGACAATCTGTCCTTGTCCGGCTCCTCCCAGCTCTTCAGCCAGGGAGCGCTGGAGGCTGGGGTCGGCACCAGTGCTGGCCCCACCAGTCTTAACTGGTGACCTGGAGCAGCAGGGGCACAAGTTGGGCAGCACAGAGGCCTGACTGGCAGCCAGACTTGCTCTGGACGGTCCAGCTTCCATATGGTCTGGCACATGCTTGTTTTGTGTGTGTGTTGCACTGTTTTTTGTTCTGTGTGTTTGTTTTTTTGCTATCAGGAAATCCTAGTAGCAAATGTTGACCACACACTACAAATGTGCAGCGCAGAGCACATTTTAATGTTTGCCATGTATAGTTTGTAGTGCCCTAAAGAGGTTTGTAGTACGCCCAAACTGCACACCCCTGTTCATCTGGATACAGCTGCCGTCTCTTTGTCAGGGACTTAGTATGAATACCATTCTTTAAAAGTATATGTTGAGAAAAACTTCAGTTTTGAGTTTGAATGAGAGATTAAATCATAGGTATTGGGCTGCCCAAAAGTCAATGCCAGTACCAAAGAATTTTTGGTATTTCTTTAATGATTCATGATGACCACTAATTCAACTATAATGTTTCATGCCTTTCAAACTCATGGTACTGACAGCTTCTCTAAGTAGTCTGTTTCAGTGCTTGATCATTTTCAGAGTCCTTCCTAATCTCCAACTTAAATTTCCTCTGCTGCAGCTTCAGGTTATTGCTCCTAGTCCTGTCCGCTATGGCCACAGATAATACTTTATTACCATCCTCTCTATAATTCCCCTTCGGGTATTTGAAGCCTTACCAATCCTATTATCCCATTAAATATTATTGGCACATCTTTCCCCCCCCCAAACACTCATTATGTCTACTTTGCCTTGGAATGAATCTGGACACATTAATAAATGAATAAACTTCAAGCTCTCCAGTTTGCATAGTTTTCAAGGGCTTCAGACAAATACAATTATAAAACCAGAAAAGATAAATATTTTCTACCAACTTCCTGGAATTTACTCCATCAAGTTTATTCCTATTAGACATCAATGGTTCAGTTTATGTTTACTCCCACACTCTGTCCATTAAACATGCATGATAGTTAGATGAATACTCTTAATAATGACTATATCAGAAAACCTTATCATGTTCAGATCAGACCTCCTACACAGAAAGTAACAAATATCTCAACAGGATCACCACCTAGAGCCATAATTATCTCACTGACAAGGACATAAGTAAATAAGTTAAATCTTTGGCTTCCAAAGTAGCCTTCTTGCAATCAGGGCATCAAACTTTCTTGTACTTAACAGCCAGAAATGGAAGCTACTGTGGTAGGATATGCTACCAAGATTTAGTAATGCTCTCTCTTTTTTTTTTTTTTTTTTTTTTTTTTTTTTTGTTTTT
>NW_017729034.1:86738051-86739510 GCF_001723915.1 Gavialis gangeticus
AGATTTCTAAGTACTAGTTTTTTTTTTTTACTGATGCAATATGAATAGCTCCTTTGCAATGGATCAAAAAATAATCTTCCATCTGTGTTGGGGAACCTAGGCAAAAAATCTTTTTTAAATTAGATCCAACTCTATTGATCTATCATACTAGGCAAGAACATTTGGCTCTAGTGCCATAATGCACAATATCAATAAAATTTTGGACATGCTCTTAACAATGAAGATTGATAGAGAAATACAGGTTTTTAGGATATTCACACTGGAATTTTAGCCATGTAGTCTGCAGGAAGAAAAAACACTTAGGAACAGTTTTTAATTCTAACATTCTAATCCAGATTTGAGCTACCTCATTAATAAATATGTCTTCATTTTCAAATAGTAAGTTATTTTCTAGTAACAAATACCCTAAAGTCAGACTCATAGAAACAGAGTTGAAAAGACACAAGTTATCTTTCAAATTATATTATATATATGGCTGTCAATGGAAAAACTAGAAGATATATATAAAACGATGCCCTTATCAACATAATATATAATTCCATAAGTACCTTAACAGGAGTGATTTCTGATAACTGGACACAGTTAAAAAGTTAAATCACTTGAAATGAGCAGCTTGGCAAAAAAAAAAAAAAAGCACTTCCTCTTACAGTTTCTCTTATAGTTCTAACATGTATTTTGAAGTTTGTATTGCAACTGACTGGCAAACAAAGGAAGTACAACTGTTTTTCATAAGGTGGTCAGTGATCTGTCAGGCAGAACTTTATCAAATACCTTGAAAGGAAAAGTAGGAAAGTAAAGGGGAAGAAAGGAAAGAAAGAGAAAAGAAGACCAGCTTTTTTTCCTGGAAGTTGTAGTCAGTGTTAAAACGTGATCTTATTTCTTATTTAGTCTGTCTGTGTTATGTCATTTCTTCACCTTCATTCCCGTGTACACAGAAGATAAAGGTCTCCTCTAAATCTAAATTTCCAATTACCATAAAGTAAAAGATCTCAAAAGCCTAAGTAATGTTCAAAATGAACCTAAAGCATGAATTCAAATAAATCCAATACTACTGTGATGTTTCTGAATTATTCTAACTTATAACTGATACAAAAATGTCACAACTTATTTCATATTTACTGATTACAACCCAAACATTTAAGGAATGTGGTAGTGATTTTCAAAGAAGTTGTAGATCTGGTACCATTTATCAAAGACAATTAGACAGATATCTTATCACAGATAAATCATCCCTGTATTAACAAACTAAAGTTCTCCAAATGATCAGCTTAAAGGAAAAGGTGAAGTACAGGTTTCATGATCATTTTTAAAATGCTTTTGCTGATAAAGGAAAACTAATGCAATTTTCTTAATAAGCCATAGTACAGCCAGTCCAAATTTTAGTTAACAGCCCAAAAGAAAAGAAAAATGCCTGTGTTTCAGAAGGGGTGTGTGTGTGTGTGTGTGTGTGTGTGTGTGT
>NW_017729034.1:86739521-86753981 GCF_001723915.1 Gavialis gangeticus
CACACACACACACACACACACACACACACACACACACACACACACACACACCCCCGGTACTATAACCTTCCAGAGGATTACTAGTGAAACACTTTATATATACCTTTCCTAGAAAGCATTTAGTCAGACAGCTGCCTTTCCCATCAAAATTACTGATCATTTTGACATTTCTCACAGAAAGAACTGTCCCCAGTTGCAATGCTATCCAAGACTGTTCTGTCATTTCTGCTCAAGACCAAGCAGGTCTTTTAAAACCAAAGAAAAAGAAAAAAGAAAAAGAAGCTTGTTCAACAATACATGGCCTGAAAACGTTTCCCAGCACCTACCACACTATGCATCTGTTAGTTTGAAACAGGAAAGATAAGAAACAATGACCTAGCCACACTTCCCAACAAAGCCATGCTACTATGGGTCTCCTACAGACTTGTTTGCTAACAAAAAAAGTCTTACCCGGGATGATTTAGTCAGGGATGATTCTTCCTTAAGCAGGGGACTGAGCTAGCTGACTTTATGAGGTCCCTTCCAGCCCCATGATCTTAAAAGTATCTAAAATACTTTGCTTAGGTAAAACTGAATGAAGCTAAAATGCAGTAGTTTTTACTTAATCGTACAGTTATATGAAAAAGAGTTGTTCTGCCTTTTCTTTCTCCATTTATCTATTTTATTCCCTCCTACAAAATAGTTGGCATATTTTCCACCTTTCAGAGTTCAGTCCATCAGTCTTTTATTTCTTTCCTGTGGCACACAAAGAATCAAATATAAAAAAGTTAACGACCAAAATCTATCCTTACTGGTGCCCCCACCTATATGCATGAAACACGGCTATCTCCTACAGGCATAAGTGGTTTGACAGAAAGTAGAATTTAATTCCTAAGGCACTTGATCAGGATGACAAGGAAAGTCAGGGTCCGTGCTAGGATTAGAACAGTGCTCTGAGTCCCAAATTTACACCACCAGAACATCTCTTCTAGTCAATACACTGGACTTCATTTCAGCTAGAGCAGTGATTCTCAGCCAGGGTGCTGCAGCACCCTGGAATGCCATGAGAACCTTTTAAGGATTCCATGGAGTGGCGTTTAATATAAGTACTGTTACATGTGCAAATACCTACACATGATTTATGGAATAAACCCAGAGATTTCAAATAAGAATCCATAGTGTGATTAACCTTCTGAACCGTTATGGTCTTTCTGAGTTCTTGACAAAGAAAAGGAATTGCTCTATTACTTTTCCATGGTCAAAAATTAATAAGGAGCTAAGAGCAAGCATTTTCGGGGGAGGGGGAAGCTCTCAGCTTCTGCGGCAAGGCTCTGAAAGACTCCAGGAGTCTAGAGCAGTGCAGGACAAGACAGAGGCATCTTGCTCCTCAGCAATGGAACTGAGCAGAGGGAGCAATGTGGCAAAGCCCCTGCCTGCTTCTTATACCAGAAACTCTGGGGCTGCCCCACATGCCTTCTCCAAACCAGGGTGACCCCAGTCTTGGGCAGGCATGAGAGCCTTTCTCCTGGCTTCCCTCCTCCGGGTCCTCAGAAGGAGTTAAGCTAGGGGATAGTGTGCACATTCAGTCTTCCAGGACAGACTGTCCCAGGAATGGTTTAACCTTGGTTGATTCCAGGTTATTTTTCCTCCAGGAGAAGCCATTTTTACTCCAGGAGATAAAGCTGGAATGTACACTTGTGGTTTCCACCAGGAGTTTGGCAGTTTTCCTGGTAGAAACTGAATGTCTGTAGAGCCTTAGAGAACACTCAGCTTGAAGTAAAGGAAAGATCAACTTGAAGTAAAGCAAACACCAGCAAACTAAGCTTCACACAGCATAAGACTTCAATACAGAGAGAAAGAGAGAGGATGGCTGGAGTTGTTAGCATGCAAGACGAGATTTCATCCCAGAACATCCTTGTAAGATCAGTGAAGTGTGGAACTCAGAGCCTCTTCATGCTTATGTTCCACTATATATTTTTTTAAAACAGCAGAAGTTGTTACTTAACTTCTAAATAAACAGAAGCCACACATTTTTGTGGAAATATCCAGTCTAAATGAAGGCACCAAGCACTGTACTGAGTTGCCTCACATAAGTAGATTTCTGTGCATGCTGTGCAGCTAAGTGGCTCACATTGAGATTTTATCATTGGCCTGTTGATAAAGAGTATTTACAGCTGAAATTATGACTATATCATCTGTACTCAGGATAAAATGTATGCTATATTATCTACAGCTGTAACTCCCATGCTGACTGAACAAAGATTTCATTTAAAAAAAAACAGCTTAGATTTGTTCCTTCCGCCACCTATATTACAAGTTATTTTTCTGGAAATAAATAGCTTTGGCTGTATAACTATGGAAAACCTTTCTTTGCATGAGGCTAGGTAAAAGATACATGCTTATTCTAATATCTTTTCAGAGCCTTAGTTGAAATCTACGTGATCCTCTACATTTCTGATTCTCTTTGTTGAGGTAAGAGGCTGAACATTTAAAGGTACAAAGCATAAAATAACAGGTTCCCCAGATGACAAGGACATACAATCAGCACATTATTTACAACTCAACCAACACGAGCTCTACTAATTTGTGACTTCTGAAAAGTTTAAAATAACAAAGAAAGCTTAAAAAACTCTACTGGTGCCAGGAAGTAACCAATTACATCAGGTATACAGAATAACTTAAAAGAAAATAATGTCTCATCTTGCATTTATATAGTTAATTTAAAAGCTATTGAATGCTATGTCAAAAGCAAGATTTGAACCCTGCAAAGTTAGAGTGATTGTTTAAAAAATGTCCCTTCTACATGATCACAAGGAACTAGAAGATTCTTCTAGACACTCCTACAAGTCACAGTATGATGCCAGCCACTGGAAGTGATTAAGGGTGACTTCTGCTAAGCTCACAAGTAAATGTCGAGATTTTGCACATCAAACACACATGGAAAAATAGTAAGGCTTGAAAAAAATGTGTTTTTTTTTAAATGACAGAAAATAGTTTTCCCTTCAACACAGATGTTATGGAGATGCTGATACAATCATTACTGCAAATATTGACTTACTAAAGGTAGAAATCAGTTACAAAATACTGATAACTGGCTTACATATGAGACAGCTGACAATACAGGATAATATAATGTAACATCATCTTTAAACAATCCTCTGAATGACATTCTAATTAACAACTAAATTTTAAATAGTTTATTTAAACCGGGGTGTTGAACCTCTGGCCCGCCAGCCAGATCTACCCTGCAGAGCCATGTCATCAGGCCCGGAGAACTCCCTAAGAGTCCAATATGTTGGCAGTGGGGGGAGTGGCAATTAGCTGCCACTGCTCCCTGCTGTCATATTTCCAGACCTGGGTAGAAACCCATGGCCCTGCATGCTAGATTGACCATGCAGGGCCAACTGGGGAGGCATGGAGCAGCATGGGGCCAAGCAGGACAGCATAGAACGATACAAGCCAAGCAAGATTGTGCACAACAGCACAGAGATGAGTGGGGCAGTTAGGACCAAGTGGGGTAGCATAGGGCCAGTCAGGACAGCATGGAGACAGGTGGAAGCAGCACAAGGCCTAATCCTGGCACCCAGGGCCAAATCTGGCCCATAGACCAGCCCTATGCCACTTATCCAGCCCTTAGGGTCAAAAGAATGAGTACCACTGACTTAACCCATTTTTAAAGGCACAGGATTGCGATTTCCAGTCTGGAAATGTACCTCACAAATGTGACAATGGAGGAACCTAAGGATCTTTTGCTTCATTATACATACATCAAATATTTAGGAAGCAAAAAGCTGAGGAATTATTCCAACTCTATTCTCAAGCATCCCCACTTACTGATAAAGTGAACAACAAACAGTAATCACATACTCATAGCTGTGATTCTTCTTTCTTCTAGACTTGCAACTTAAACATAAAAATGTGCAAGAGGTTTCATAGAGGTATCAAGTAAAAAGGAATGGATCTGTTGAAACATCATGAGATTAGTTTTAGGGATCCTTAGTAAGTCCAGCTCCCTTGAAAATACAGTGAAAGCTATCCCAGGGGAAAAAATATAATCAAAGAATTAGATTCCAAGACACCAAAAGACATTATAGATATTGAACAACCCTCTTTGCTGGTGTCAAAACACGTTTCTGAAACAAAGGACCCCACACTTCCAAAACAGCTTATAACCAAAAACTGTTAAAGGAATCTCTCACCCATAATATTACTAGGTTGTGCATATAATGAGTTTGTCACATTTGGCAAAACCAGTATGTTCTCATCTCCATGTTCCCTTAATGCTGAAGCACTGTTTTGCTTTTCTTAGCAAACATGCAAATGTCTGTATTTGTTAAAAGATTTCAAGTTAATATTCTATTTCTCTTAAATAATGACAGCAACGTGGCATGAATCACACTCTACTACATAGGAAATGAACCAGCACAATAGCTTTGACAGCTAATTTTTAAATATTATTAATCATTTAAAAGGTTAACCGTATGGCTAGACATTCTCATGAACAGTCCCTTGTTCAGCCCTGAGCCTCTGAGATCTGTATCAGAATGCTCACAAATTTGGTGAACTGCAGGATCATCACATGGCATCCACTGAACACAGAAGATGTAAAATAATTTCTTGAAAACACATGGTAATATACCCTCAAGGCACATCTTTCTGACAGTATCTGTATTGCTTAATCCAGACATTTAAACACTAGCAGAAAAAGGAGGAAAACTTAGTGATACTAAAAAAAACCAGGGAAAAATATGTATGTTTATTTGGGGGGCAGGCAGGGCAGTGGAGGAAAGCAGGAGTGTGAAGAGCCACCACAAATTTAAAATATTCAGTTTCATCTCCCAACAGGGGTTTGAGCTTTAAGCAATTTCACACAGGGCACGTCTATCTGTGCTATTAGTGCGCATGAATAAACTCCAGAACTTATTATTCCAGAGCTTACTGCTCCCAAGAGACATGTCTGCATATACACCTGGAAGTGCAACACATTAAATCAGGCTGAACCAGCCCCAGCTGGCAGGTCAGCATGGGGGTCAGCATGCCAGCATGCCAGCCTTGGGATGCTTCCCATGGCTCAAGGTGCTGCAGAGGAGCTGACTGGGGCTAGCTGGCAGGTAGCCCCCACACTAAAGCACCCTTGTCCCCAGCCAGCCAGGGCAGCATTTACATGTGCGTTGCTGTTTTTTACTCTACAGTAGGATAGTAGTTGTATTTAAAAGTACTATCCTGCTGCAAAGTAAATTACTTTACTCTGGCCTAACAGGTGTGCACAGGTAGATGTGCAATGTTTACTGCACACCTAATTAGTAAACTGCACAGTAAACATCTCATGTAAATGCATCCACAGAGGATTAAAGAGTAAGAGGCATCGATCAGGGCTACTCTATTTTTAAGGCGAGGTGTAGAGTAAAGCAGCCTCAGAAATTCTGGCTTGAGGTCTTTAGGGAAGGTGCCTGTGCCCTACTTTGACAACAGCAACCGCTACGGCAAATTAAGTCTTTGACAGGGATAAAATGAAGTTCCAGTATTAGCACAAAAGAACTCCCATTGATTTTGGCCTCTTTCAGCTGATGTAAATAATCAAGTAACCAGGAAATTGACAAGGAACATTTGCTGTCTCATCCTTTAAATGGTGCATCCAGAAAGGCATTTAAAATCACCCTGAGTACAGAAAAGGAGGGAGGAAAATGGACCAAGGTCAGTAACAGGGCAGGGAGCACACTTGGAGCCCATTAAAGTAGGAGTAACTCACTGTGCTCTACAATCTCACCTGTAGCCCCACAAACATCTCTTGGTGGAAAAAAAAAAGGGGGGGGGGCTGCATGATTGAAACATCAAGTGTGAAATACTTAGGTTGACAGGTCCAAATATATACAGAGTAGACTTGGCCCTTTATCCTCTGGGATATAATATAATCAATCAGTTTACAGACAAGGCCATTAACACACATGCGCGCGTGCATACGCACGCACGTGCGCGCGCGCGCAACCCAGCAATCTTCTTCTTTCATATGGCTGATGTAGGTACAGAACAGCAACTATAATTTTGCAATTGTCTGGCTCAACCACCTAACATATCAGGAGCAGCAGAGTGTACTGTTGTGATACCTCCTTCATATTTGTAGTTTGGGCACTGAGTCATTATACGTTCTATGGTCTGTTCTGGATGACCAGTCACACACTGGAGAGTTTTTAATTTTCCATTTGTGCATCATGTATCCACATCTCCCATGGTTTGTGTGGATATAATTTAGAACTGCCCATGAGCATCACAAGAGCTCAAAGCCATGGACCTTCTGCATTGGATACATCACAGGATGTTTGTTTGGGACCCAGCAATGAGTCATGTCCAGCGACTTAGATCAAAAAGTTTATTTTAACCTCTCATTCCCTTATTCTTACATATTAAAGCTCTCTTCACATACAGTGTTTGTAATATAAATTGGGGTTTGCTTGCAATGCTTCAGTAATTAATTCTGTAAATGTATTATTTGGACAGTCTATGGAAACACCACAAAATAGAGATGACAGGTTGCACTAGGTAATATTCTAATTTAAGACATCCTACTATAATTCATCACATCAAGGTGGAATGACTTTATGCTAGCTTGATGGCTTCCTCATGCTAGCCACTGGGCCTCTGCTGCTAAAAAATTCTACAAATAAATTAAGATTCAAGCACCTGGAGCTGTGGCTGTTCTAGCTCATATCCCAGGTGAGTTGGGCATAATCACCAATTTAACTTCAAAGGCTCCTGGTCACTGCTGCATGTTCGACTATGGTAGTAAATCACAAAGGCGGATGCATTCTGTCTTCTGCAATTTACTTTTCTCAAGTTTGTAGAAATTTGTTTATGTGCCTTTGACAAAAACGTGTAGGTGCTATGATTTGAAATGCTTACACTTACATAAGTAAAATTATACCCCACTAAAGGAATACTTTCTTTTCTTAATACATGTACAAATTGCTTACTGCTTTGCCTACAGAAAAATCTGGCATCCCAAGTCTCACCCCATGACAAAGTCTTTAAGTAACCTTAAACACAATAGTTAAATGCCAAAAAAAGTATGCATTTTCTTTCTGTGAAGATTAGCACCTGCATTTCCCCTATCACAATCCCTGAGCAATGAGTCTCAGCAAACCTAAAAAATTGCCAGCTGCTGTTCAAAGAACTGCATTCATAAAAAAAAAATACAGTCTCTCTTCACCCCAAGATAACTAGGTTCTGCTTAACTGAGTTCAATGAAAATCCAGCTGATTAAATACATAATTTTCCTTGTGAGGAAAATGGCAGCCCCAGCAATAACACATCTGAAATTAATTTTGATTTCTTTTCCTTAATATAGCAGCACTGTCACAGCTGAAGTGTCATGAGAGCCAACAAAATTTCTAAAAAAAATCCTTCATAGTTTTTATTGTAGCATATCTGAGGATCAGCACATATCTCTAGAAAAATAGTGCATTCCTTCATCTGTTTAGTTTGATGGCTCTAAAGCATCATCCACTTCAATACTTCTCTCTCTTCTTCTTAAATTCTTCAAAAGGTCAAAAAAGACAAAGGGGTAGAGTTGTATTGATTTCAGACTTCCTTCCCAAATTAAGCAGTAGCAGCAGTAGCAGTAACAGCAGTAGCAGCGATATTGTTGTAGGAAACAAACAGTCTGTACAGTGGTTTTGAGTTATGTCTAAAGCAGTTATGTCTAAAAGGGACTTCCCTTCTATACTGTTTTGGTTCGTAATTGCAAATAAAGCATATGAGAGAAGTATTTTATATGTATTATCTGACTAATTATGTAAACTTGCCCATAAATGAAGTAAACCTAGACCCTAAATAACAGCAGACACAGAGGTAAAGAGAGAGAGATGTTACAAGCTTGAATGTTACAAGCTGTATTCTATATCCACCTCTACCATAATTTCACTGTGCGACTTGAGACGAGTCACTGAACCTCTCTGTGCCTTGGCTTTGTCAAATGAAAAATAAGAACATTTGACTATGAGATTTAAATAAGCACTTCGGGATCGGTGGATGGCATACAGTAAAAAATAAAGATTTATGACCAGGACATACAGAAGCAAAAGAAGGCCAAAGGCAGGATTACTCAACCTGTATGCCAGGCTTGGACTACTTGCCAAATAAGGTTTCCCTTGCATCTGAAAAAGCACGTACTGTACTCACTCCCCCTGACATAGGGAAAGACGGCCAAAGACAGAAGCATTGAACCAAGAGGAAAAAAAAACACTCATGGAAGGTCTGAAAAAGTAGGGCCCTAATTTAACATGAAATAATACTGCACAAATTCCTGCAAGGTGTTGAGAACTACACGTTATACTATAGAAGAGAACAACCGGAGCTCTACTGTCTTCACAGAAACCAAACCGAAATACCTGTAAATGAGTAGAGAGGTGCATATTAGGAATGGGGTTGAAGGCTTAACTCAGGGCTGAGCCTAGACTGGAGGGCCACTTAAGGAGCTGCTGCTGTAGAATTTTCTTTCATTAAATTTAATAACCTACTTTTTGTGCAAAGTCATACTAGCTAAACAAAGCATCATACAAATAACTAACAGATAGAGGAAACAGCTAAACCTCAATGGCTGTGCTGAATCAGAAGCAGAATGTTATCCATTATTGATCAGGGGCCTGTACATTACTATTATTAAATAGTTTATTTTCAGGATGGAAATGGTAGTTATACAGATACACAGCTGTTAAGCCAGGGTGAAAACAAAATACCACACCCAGACTACATAAACTTCAAATCAGCAAACAAACTATTTGTCACCACCTGGTGAATTAATGGAGGAAGGGAAACACTCAGAAGCCATAGATAAGCATTTGGTATTTTCAAAAATACCACTGATATTTTTAAAACAGCTCATAAAACTATCAACTACAAAAAAAAAAAAAATCTGGAAAAAAAGCTGTGGCAAAAATATTTGCGACCAATACACACACACACACACACACACACACACACACACACACAGAGTTTTCCTGGAGTAATCTAAGAAAAAGACACAATTCATGATTTAATAACAACTGGTTGAAAACTTTCCTCTGTGGAAAAGCTGTAAAAAACCTTCTACCTTGAGGTATCAGCAAGTGAAATTTTATGAGTAAGAGAACAAAATGCCAGTAATACATCTTCCAGTCCTCGTTAGATACACAAGAACACAAGAAAAGTAATCAGCCAAAAACAGTTAGATACGATGATAATAAAATTTTAGTGAGACTCTGCACCTCTAAACAACACAATCATTGCACTGATAGTAAGGTCTTCCTAACAAATAGCAGTGAACAACCTGTACAAGGTATGTTTTCTGGTCCAACTTGATGGGCTTATCTTGATAATTTTAGACTGGGAATCTGCTTTTGAAATGCTCAGCTTACCAGACATCTAGAAAGAGATGTTGACAGGAACCAACAATTAAAGCACATACAGTTTTAAAGGATGGCTCTCAGACTTAACTTTTATGCAGTGGCTAGAACATACAAAACACAAACTTCTTTTAATGAAGATTACATAGGAACTGCTAGATTTGTTCTAGTCTATATCATTCATGGACAGTGGCATCTACACACAAAATGCCAGTATCCATTATAAGCATCCCCCATATCTCGGTTTCATAACTTCGATAGAGCTATCTAATTTGAGCTAAAAATGTATTGTTTGGCACAAAAACAAAAGAGTATTTTGTTCTGTTTTTAGTTTGTACAAAGTATCTTGAACCATTTCTGAGACCCTGTACTTGTACTTGCAATGCTTTAATTAACCCAGCACAAACTCTCATAACTGAGTCTCTTACTTATTTCTGCTTTAATCTGACTAGCTTTGGTTTCAGCCTATTCATAATGAACGTACGCTAAACGAAATTAAGCTAAATTTGAAGCAAAAAAAATTCTGCAAACAGCCTCTTCAGTGGCTTAATTAAACCAGTTTAAAATCACAAGGTAAAACCAGTGCAATTCTGCACATAGACAAGTTATGGTGAAGTGACGAACAGCTTCCTATTATAAAGTACACATACCCCTAATCTTTTATCACTGCTACAGCTAACATGGTTGAACTTTAAAGTGTAGTAGTACTTTCTTCCCAGGGAGAACTAATGCATTCATTTCTTTTGAAAAAAATAATAGCCCAATATGAACACTTGAAAGTGGAATAAGGAGTATATGCAGCAAAAACTGTCCTTCCTAAAATGTATCACTGATGTGTTCTGCTTCTGTGTAAAGGCTTGGTCTTCTCAGTTGCACTTCCAGTACCTGTACAGACATTTGGCCTCTAGACAGAGATTCTCCCAGAAGCCATTTCACTCGGGTTGTTCTCAAAGCTGCCATTTCTGCTCTGGGAGAAAAAAATCACGAATGTCTACACACTCATAGCTTCTCCTGGGAGAACAGCAACTCCTGTACATAGTTGAAACTAGAACGTCATGATGGTCGAAAGCATAAGCATCTCATGTTGGTCCCTAAAATTTGTACCTGTTGATACAAAAGCTTTAAAGTGCTTCACTTTGACCTACTCTGGATTTTATAATTTTTCCGTTATTTAAACATCACTTAAAACAGTCATTGCAAAAGTGCATAATAATGTAATGTTAGATATGTAAAAGTTCTATCAACATTACTTAGGCCTTTTACATTACCTGTACACTTACGTTACCTATTTTTCCTATTTTGTAAAGAGCTTAATTTTCTTATCTTGTAAAACATAATAATATATGTGGTGGCGACACACCCCCACAGGCTTTCAAAGGGGCAGCGGTAAGCTCCGCAGGTCCCGAAACCCTGAAACAGACCCCCCACAGGGAAAACTTACCTCCTGCCAGCCCAGCAGCGCAGGAATTGGGACACGAGCCGACGTTATGCCGGCTGTTTAATCAGCTGTTCCCCATGTGGAAGTTGAAAACCTCTGACAGACCCTGCAGGGAAGGGGAGCCAGAGGAAGAGAGAGTAGGTGAACAGTACACCAAACATGCTGAGGCTCCTGCATGGAAGAGGAGCGGCACAGCCGGAGCAGCACTGGCGAACAGGGCAGGGGAAATCTTTGAGCCCCCTGCCAGAGGCAGAGCAGGGGGAACACTTCGGCTCCCTGTAGGAGGCAGAGCAGGGGAAGCACTGCAGCTCCCTGCAGAAGACAGACCAGGGGAAGCATTTGAGCTCCTTGTTAAGAGGTAGAGCAGGGGAAGCATTTGAGCCCCCTGTAGGAGGATGCGGGAAAGGAGGCGGCTCCACCTCCCTCTCCTCCCCAGGAGAATATGTCTTCTAAAGAAAACAGAAAAAGAAAAAGAAAACAAATCAAAGAGATACAGAGAGAAGGTTGGGGCACCAATGTTGGAGGGACAAGAGCCGACTGAGCCCACTCGGACGTGGGTCCCCCCCACTCGAAGCAGGCTGCGGGCAAGCCCATGGGGCTGAAACCACCATCGCACAATCACCTATCCGGTTGGCAAGTGGACAGGGTGTAGGAGAGGCAGAGCCCTGTGGAACATCGCGCCGAACAATCATGAGTACTGCCGGTGTCAGGAAGCCCTCCCAAGAAGATCTTCACTGAACCCCCTCTCTTGATAGCTTAACATCAAAGTCATGGCAGGAGAGTTGAGGGGAGGGGCTACATATCTGACAGGCTGTGCTACACATACCCAGCTCCCCGCCACTGTGCACACGCCCAGGGGATGCATGTGACCCCCTGGATATGTGTGCAGGTAAGGGTGGGCTGCCCACTGCAAACTCAGGGCCAGGGGCTATGCCAAATTCTTTCTGGAGGGGGCAGGCTCAGCTGCATGGAGTGGGCAGCAGCAATGGTGCTGGGAGGGGTGGCTGTGGCGGGGCCACGGAGACTTTGGGGTGGCTATAGCTCCCAAAGCCCTTCCTCTGCTTGGAGCAATGCACTCTGCTGCCTTCCCCCCGGGAGCCCTAGTATCCTGAGCAGGGGAGGTGCTAGGGCAGTTTTTTGGGGGTATAGCTCCCCCATAGCTAGCCCTTCCTGCACCACCACTGCCTGGCCAACTTAGCTGAGCCTACTCCACTGCAAGCATAGCCCCAGCCCAGCCCCCACTAAAGCAAAGTGAAAGCAAAGACTCCCTGCTTACCAGTTATATAACTACATGTATACACACCTGTCAATGTATTGTCAATAAAAGAACATCAGCTAAGCCCTATTTTTAACACAACCTGCAAATAGTGAAAAGCTACTGTCAACTAATCACCCTCCCTTTCTAATTTATTTCTGGCATGCCTTACTGTGCTTATATGGCTGACTTGGCAGCAGCAGGTGAAACAGGAATAAAAATGTTTTCAACAATGAGGATAATTTTAGCACCCAAAGTATCTGAATGTACTCACTTTAATTCTTGAACTTTCTACCATTGAGAGAGAACAAGCCTCTGTTTGACCTTGCCTGTATCTTGCATATACATACCAGACAAAAGCTAGTTTTCAAGTGTATTACAGGTACCTTATAAGCAGAATATTCAGTATGGGACAAACATAGGAAATTTACAGTTAAGGTTATATTTAGTAGACCACTCATAATCGTACGTTTATAACCAAATATGTCTTAGTATTAATTGCTAAAGATTAGATTAGGTTTATTTTTAAAGACACTACAGTTCTTATAACCTCCCCCCGATGATGTTATTAAATGAAAGAGAATATGATGCAACCTAAAACTAGCTGAGCATATCTTTGGTGTTTGTATTTAATATTATTCTTAACTCTAAAACTCCTGGGTTTAGACACAGCTCGGGCCAGGTTCTATTCCACTTATTAGACAGCTAAATGGTAAATAAGCATCTAAGAGAGATCCCTATCCCACCTGGCCTGAGATCATGAAAAACTGTTTATGTTAAGGTGGGGACATCCTTATTGTTTTCTGAGACTTAGTCTTGAGGCTAAAACAAAGATGCATTACAAAAGCAGGTACATTAATGTTTTGAACAATGTGGATTAGGACCATAGTTTAAAGAAACTCAACTGCTCTCTTCCTAAAGTGTTTGCCACCATTTTACATCTTATCCAACAAGACTGAAGCCAGTGACGGTTTCTGCTATTGGAAGCCATACATGAATAGTCAGTTCCACTGAAAGAAGTGGAAAAATGTTATTTTTCCTCTCAGTGGCTACTTGAAAGCCGTCTATAGCTTCTGTCCCATTGACAGCCAGGTATTTTTAAAGAGGACAAGTCTTCATGGAAATGTCTGTATAAAAACAGCATAGTTTAGGGAATAATGGTCTTCTACAGAACTAGACTGTGATGACGTAAAAACTTTCAGTGATGAGTGACTTCAACAATAATCCAAAAAAAAAAAAAACACTCTAAATAAATCTTATTCCCAAAATTTAAGACATCTGAGGAATCCAAGTTATTCTACTATGAATAGCATTTGCAAGAAAAATTTGACACCAAGTTCTAAATTTCTTACAGACCTCACTTTAAAGTAATTTAACTCCCAAGCTATTTAACAAATTTACTACTAAATTTTCAAAAATTCATTCATACTCAAAAAGTGTAGTTTTGAGAAAAGTCCTTTTTTGTAAGCTGCTCTGAGACTTGTTTGGGAATAAAATAAAGAAAGATTCAACTGCCTCATTAAGAACAAAATTTCAAATCAACTTAATTGTGGAATACAACTGGCAACACTATACAATTAAAAATGCAATGCAATGTATTCACAGTCTTACTTTAACCAACAGTCAGAGCCATAGTATAACAGAGAAATAACAGAGAGTAAGATGACATGATCTCTTCACAATGGAATGCAACCAATCTTTTAATGAAAGGGCATGGCGGACCAATGATAAATATGAATATGATGCATATGAATCAGATCACTTAAGCTTAGAAGTGCTAATGATATGAGAAATATCCATGTTTCTCTATAGCTTCTATTTTAAACCTAAACAGTTACATTCAAAGTGTTAATTAACCTGACATAAAACAGTTGTCTACAAAGTCTATCGTTTGGAGTCCCTTGTCCAATAAGGCCTCTTAACTGTTTATCCTTTCAATAACTGATGATCCTAGAAAAAAAGATCCAGAAAAGCTTGAGCAGTGTTATCATTGACCCAGACTGGAGCATAAGTTTTCTCTTTAGCATAAAAACTACTATTTAGTAGGGCTGTGCAAAACGGCACTGTTCCATTTCAACTTCAGTTTTGAGGTTTGGACGGAGCAGTGTTTTGTTTTGAATTTCATTTCGAGTCAAAACAGCCTCACAGCTTCGTCCCAGCGGCAGGAGACGGGGAGACCCAGGGCTGTTCTCCAGGAGCGCAGCCCTGGTTCTCCCCCGTCTCCCACGACTTCGCTGCTGACTGCTTCAAAACTTGAAACATTTTGAAACTTTTGAAACTTTTTGACTAGCCTTGTTTTGTTTTGAGGCTGTTTCAAAGCCCTTTGTTTTGATTTGATTACACTGTTTCAAGCTCAAAATGAGTCGAAACAGTGTCAAATCAAAATAGCCGGCAAAATTTCACCCAGCCCT
>NW_017729034.1:86758981-86767210 GCF_001723915.1 Gavialis gangeticus
GTTTTGATTTGATTACACTGTTTCAAGCTCAAAATGAGTCGAAACAGTGTCAAATCAAAATAGCCGGCAAAATTTCACCCAGCCCTACTATTTAGGCCAAAACTCAAAAGACTGGATCTAACTGGATCTTTGCAATACCATCTGGCAAGCATGGGCTCAAATAGTAACTCAGTGCATTTATAGACATGCTCCATGGGGGAAGGCGGAGCACTTGAATTAGAGCATCTCTGAAAGCCTCTCTAAAGCACCCATAGCATCACATGTATTCAGCATCCCGCACTTCAAAATGGTGACGGGGTGCTTTAACTAAAACTCGTTTGACAAGTTTTAGTTAAAGTGCACCCACTGCCATTCTGAAATGCAGGGACACTGAATACACGTGATGCAGAAGCTGCTGGAGTGCACTGGTTAGCATGCTCCAGCAGACTCACAGCAGACTCAGTTAAACGCACACATCCGAACACAGGTCCGTCACGTATATAGGTGCCCAAAGACTCTCACAGTTTACAACTGATGAAGGCAAGTGCAATGCAGATGGGATGAGATCATTACTACAGAAAGAAGTCAGGACTGAATCCAAGCCAAAGACTTAGTGCCACTAACAACAATACTGTTTCTGGAGAATGACGTTCCATTTTTCCAGGAAGAACAGCAATCTGGCATTGTTTTCAGGAGAATAACTATGGAGGGAAAAATAATCAAGGCATAAAAGAAATACACTTGCTCATCATTCAATAAATACAGTAGGGAAAACTAGAATTAGCTGGGAGGACTATAAATTAGAAGGAAGAATGATTTATGTATTGGTCATCTAAGACTGTTCAAAAGGTTTTTGAGTTTATTCTTTGAATTGCACATGTAGATGCATCCAGTATGACAAATATAAACACTAAATAATTTATTGTTTAATATAAATTGTAGATCTGTACTTTTCTCTGGAAAGAATGAGATAGCAGCCTATGTCTAGACTGTGTAAATTATATTACTTTATTCAGAAATATATAGAGCATGGTGAAAACCACTGGGAATTTTGCTCTGATACTTGCTGTACAGCAAACTATTTTGATGCAGCTCCATCTCAGAAATGATTTTCCTCTGAAATTCATTATAAACAACAGAAACAGCAGCAACCTTAAAGTTCTTCAACTGAAATAAGAAGCTACCAAAAATAATAAATTTTGCTTTTGCAGATTAGCCTTCTTCTAGTCTAATTAATGTGTGCAATGCAACTAACAAGGTAATTAAAAATGAGTTGTGAAGTTTGTTAATTTGGGGGTTTTGAAGGCTTCTTTATCTAAATTTTTCTGCAACTAAAAATACACTAAAAGACAACTCTAAAATAAAGTAGGGAGAATATTCAGGCAACTATTTTAGAAAGAGTCTTCAGCATTACATGTCTGGTTAGCATATGCTAACTCTCTTTTGGTTCTTAACTTATCTTCTGTTCTTATTATTGTATATTTAGTGTTTATTTTAGACTTCATAAAAGGAAAGAACTATTTTCATTTTTGTTATTTTGAGTCCTTTGCTTAATCCAACTATGTTTTCAAGTCAAAGTCATGATATAGTGATATAGGAGTGATCAAGTAAGACCCCAATGAGGCACTGCTGACAAGCTACTTTTTCAGTTCTTTGTCCAGATGCCAGAAAGCTATGGAATTAGAGCACTGTTCCTCAAACAACTGATAGCCTAGTACCAGCAAATGTACCAACAACACATTATTTAAACAGCAAGAAAAAAAGAGCAAAATACAGACAGTACAGAGGGGACACAAAGCAAATAAAATAGTACAGAGAGCGAGTACAGCATTTTTGGATTAAAAACCACTGCCAAGGAAAAAAGAAAGAATCCAAATTATAAGAGGAGGGGTAAAAGAAGTGAGAAAGTTCTGCTTATTTTCTAGCTGGTTAAGAAATGAATATATCTGCCATCATAAAATGCTATACTGCAAATGGCTATAAACCCAAGTTATTGTCTTGGGGATGCCATAAAAATGAATTATCAAAATAGAATGGATATATGGAGGGAAAAATATATTCCTGCCGTAGTGTGCTTTTTACTACTATTTTTTTCATAGCATTCATCATTACCGGAAAATTTTGTTACAGATCTTGGTTAGTGGCAGTGAATCTTGTCATTTGCTATTAGCCTAATGCCAAAGCTTGACAACTTTGTAGCATACGTCAGCATGAGAAATATAAATATAAACATTAAAAAGAAAACTGCAAAGGTGGTTCACACCATGGAGACAGAATCAAATCAAATAATTATTGCAGTCTGAAAGGGCTGGTATTTTAAAGTCATGGTCTGTGTATGTTACATGCTTGTCAAGTTATGTGTACCATCAAGTGGCACAGGTTTAAAGAAACACAATCAATGTAAACATTTTTTCAACAGCTGTTGTAACAAGTAATACCTACAATCACTGTCACCAAAAAGAAGAGAGAGAAATACTTTCTCTATTTTTCCCCATTTGTTTCACTTCATGTACCTGGCAGTCTTTTGTACGGTTGATCTCACTGCTGATCCTAGATCTGGCTCCCCAGCCCTGTGTCATCTAGTCCTGCATACTGGATCGAGCACCCAGGACAATGTGGGGGCTAACCCTGGTGCAAGGGGGCCAGAAAGGCAACATGGTGCCCCAGAGCCCAAGTCTGGTTGGGCAGGTGTAGCGGGTAGCCCACAGAGCACAATCCCAGAAAGGCAGAGGTGGCACAGAGCTTGCAGATAACCATGTGGAGGCAGGGTCCCAGTCCTGGCACATGTGGGTGGCACACGCCCATGGACTGGCCCCATGCTATTTTTTCCCATGGGGCTAAAACCAGGACCATCACTCTTCTAGAGCAAAGGTGCTCAACCATTAGCCCACAGAGCCATGTCTTCTGACTCATGGATCTCCTCATGGGTCCAGCAATTCGGCAGCAGGGTAGAAGTAGCAGCATTAATTTGAGTCCCATAATACCAAACTTATGGACCCATAGGAAGCCCTGCAGGCTAGGATTCATGGTCTGTCATCACATAAGATTCATGGCCCAATGCCACTCTACAGCTGCATCCAGCTCATGAGATAAGGCTGGCTCACATAGCCAGATCTTGTGCATGCAGCCAAACCAACACACCAAATTGTACCAGCAGACTGACCCCACACACAGGATCTAGCTCACAGACCAGTCCCATGTCACTCATCTGGCCCACAGAGCACACCTACTCCCCTCAAAACTGGCTAGGAGACCAAGAAGTAGGGAAGTGCCTGAAGGACCTGTAACACCTCACTGATTAGTTGTAAAGGTTTATCTTTAATATGTGTTAATGAAGAACAGAAACTGATTAACAACAGAGGTAGGTGATCGCAACAAGGACTAGATGATCTTGCTGAAAGCAGCAGCAAGGGAAAAAAAATCAACTGCTAAAGATATGGTCAAATAGTTCAAACAGAATATCTGACAGAAGATCTTCAAACTGTTACACAAATGTGACAGGGAAGTCTTTTAAGGTTAGAAATTCACTGCTATTACAAAAATAAAAGCAAACATTTCTCCTTCTGCAAGTCCTGCAAATGAAAATGCTCTATAGAAGCAGTCATCCAGCCCAATAATAATACAAAAGGAAGAAGCAAACAAAATCAAAAGCTCAAAAATCCAACAGCAGCAACTAAAGAGCATAGGAAAACACTATTTACAAATCAAAGGAAAATATATTAAAGAAAATACATTTTCAGAAATTACAGATGAAGTGCCAAAAGAACTTTCTGAAAGTTTCTAGTGCATCTAAAATAAATCAGAAAAAATGAGCAAGTGTAAGTAACTGTTCGTCTCTCTCTGAAAATCCTATTCATAAGCTCATGAATATTAAATAAGTCTTCCTTGAGTATGTAAAACATACATCACTGGAAGAATAGAAAAGAACATTATCTGCCTTAGAAGATTACCCCAGACAATCCATGAAATATTATTTCTTTGGAGATACACAATAATACTTTCTAAACTTTGTGGGCTACTTTCGGCAGACAAGTCATAGGTTACCTACGTCTTTGGCACATAAATAAGAACTAGTCAGTTAAACAGATTGTACATTTAACCAGGTATAGCACATATGCATTTACAAAAACTTGTCAAAGTATTACATATTAATGAAATGTTTATTAAGATTTAATGGTCTAATTTTAATGATCTGTTCACATGTTTGTCATATTTTTTTAGGAGAGCCAAATTCATTCTGTGGAGAACCATGAAGTCCAAATTAATTATGGTCACTGGGACCGAACAGCCATTTTGAATGTTATAATAACCTTAACCCACAGAAGGACAGCCAATGGCATCAAGAAGAGGCTGACGAGGATGATATACGGCCTCCCACTAGTAAATACAATTATTATTTAATAGGTATTTTCTTATTTTTAAACTAATTATTCAGTAATTTATCAATCTTCAGAATAAGTCATTAGGAAAAGATCATTTGCTCAGGTTGTTTCTCATCCATCTGTTATTAATTCTTAAGTTATTAATTCTTCCTTGTCTTGGCATCTCTCCTCTCTTCCTCAAGTCCTCTTTCTTTTAGTAAATTCCTCTGCATTTCACCCCCATCTCCCATGTTATCAGTAATTCCTATTTGCTAAAATTAATAGTAAGCACAAGGAGTACTGACATCCAAAGAGACATCAGAGTTCAGAGTTAACACCCAGAGCAATTTATTAAAATGAAATGTATTTGCATCTCTCAAGTCCACGGCTTCAAGTTAACTTGAAGTTTGCAGTTTCAGGAAGAACACAGCGTACTTAATGGCTCTTGTTAGTATTTCAAACATTCCCCAAAACCACCCCTTCCCCACTGCTACGTAAGCTAGAAAGTTACTACTCCCATATTTTGCATCATCTGCAAATGCTAAGCAACCTCTCTAAAAACACCAGAGGATGGACATAGTTTGAAGGCTATAAGTATATCAAGGGCATACATCAAGACCTGGGGGAGCATCTGTTCACCAAGGCCCCCCAGGGGAGGACAGGAAATAATGGGCACAAGCTGATTGAGGATCACTTTAGACTAGACATAAGAAAAAACTTCTTTACAAGTTGAGTACCAAGGGTTTGGAACAGGCTCCCCACAGAGGTCATATAGTAATCCACCCTGGCGATCTTCAAAAAGCATCTTGACATCCATCTTGCTGGGATCATCTGATCCCAGAGGGTCTTTCCTGCTCAAGTGCAGGGGGGCTGGGCTCAATGATCTGTAAGATCCCTTTCAGCCCCTAACAATTATGGAAGTATAATATTTTGTGTTATGTCAGAGAATTTACAGCCCATGTGCCCACCTAATCTTGAGATGCTCCAAAGGTTAGAATGGCTCTGGTCTAATGTTAAAAGCTCTATATACTTGTTTAAGTTATGCCTGCCTCTGTTAGCTGCCCTGTGGATGACAGTGCTGCTGAACTCTCTAGAGTAGTACAGGCTTCAGCACCTACGTACAACCCTTTATTAATGGTGACATTGAGGTTGGGATGTCTTTCAGCTCTGGCACCTGCCTCAGAACTCTGTCTAAGCCTGAATACAGACTTTTAAAACATTTTACACCACTTCAGCCTTTCGGCTCTCAGAAGGGAGGGATGAGGATCAGAGCCTACATCCTTAACTCTTCTTATTTAGAGTATAAGCATTAGGTCAGGGCATTCCTGTGGGTAGACATTATCTAGCAGCTTTATGGTTGTTAGTGGAATATCAACAATAATAATAAACACCCATACTTTCACAACTATATAGGAGAGAAAGAAGGAAAGAGCATACAGAAAAAAACTGGGAGTCAACTCCACTAACTTTCCATAAAATGCTAAACTGTATTGGTTTTGCTAGCTATATAAAACATATATAGAGTAATAAGAAGTTCTTAGTCTACAGTGGTGATTGAAAGGAAATTAAGAGCTAAGTAGCACATTTAGGGTGCAAAACAAGCTAAATATCAAATAAGTTAAAGATGGAAAACCATAAATAAGCTAGTTTATACCTCCAGAGGGGAAATATTAGGCATTATACAGACATTACATTTAAATAACAGCAATTCCTTACTTGTTTTACATTATTATATTCAGTAAGAGAGAAACACAACTTAAAGCTAAAATTAAAATAAAGAGATGAACCTAAAGTGCCTTATGCAAAAGAAAACAAAGAATCATACTGACTATTGTATCTTCCAAGTGCAAAAAATTAAATGGCATGTGCTATTCATGTCTCACTGTCCTCAATCCCCATGTGACAAATACTGTTTGTTACTTATATTAGTAATATTGAATCCTTAAAGTGCAATTTTATATTAACGTATGAGATGAGTCTCATTATTTTTCAAGCACTTTTGCTTGAGATCCTATAATATAAAGTTTGCTGTCACATATTTAAAGGGTTGGTTTCATACTTCGGGACTCAGTAGAGACCTAAGCACATTTCCAGTACAAAGAAACCTTTTTCATTCTTCTAAAGTCCCCATTAAATCCTGCATTTAAAAATCCTGACACTATTCGTGCTCAACATATCTGTAATTTTCAGAAGGGAAAGTTGGTTATTGTGGGCTCCATACAAACAGCATACCAGTTTGGAAAGTAGGAAATAACCCTTGTAGTATGCATTTTTTTCTTTTGCCTACTTAGTAAAAGGACACAACTTCCATACATTCACTCACATTGCTCTCACTGTGATATTGCTACTTGTGTTAAGTAAAGGTGTCCTGGTTACAGGCCATTCAGGCAGGCCCTTGTTTCTTTAACCTCAGCACAAGAAGGAGGTGATGTGATCAGCACCGCGCTCCAGCTGCCTTTTACCCCCAGGTAGATCCTGGTACTTACTAAATAGGAGGCTCGGTGGGGCTCAGGGTTGTCCTGGAAATGGGAACAATGAATGGAAACCCACCACCCTCAGGTCCTTCCAGTCCACAGCCAATGGCTCTGCCAACTGAGTCGCACAGCTGCCTTCCAGGCAAAGAAAAATTATAGAAAATTGAACCTTCAGAGACCCCCATTACTTCTCCCCTGAGTACTTTGCCAGAGCTATAATTGGCCAGTTCTGGTCCCGGGAGGTGGTGGTGGTACAGGAACAGCAACTGGAGGTTCACTGCTATGGGAAGATATTTCATCTTCTTCTTCTTAAGTATAGGGGAGTTATTGTACCTTTTTCTTTTTTTTTTTTTAACTGCTGACTCATGTAATGAGTAGCCATTTGAAGACCAATTTTTGATGGCAAAAAACAAAACAAAACCGTGACATGCACCCCCCCCACAAACTGCTGATGTTCTGCACACCCTATTGCTAGAGCTGGAGCCACTGCAGAGAAGGTACAGGGTGCCACAAGAGTGGGAGACACAGATCATCCAGCCCCCAAACAGTGCCCAGGGCTTGTGCCTCATTCACCTATCCACTGTTACATTAATGACTTTTTCAGATGGCTCCTTCCAAGTGGATCTTGAGGTAAAGGAGACCAAAAGAAATCTGAGAAGTCCTATGTGCTTCTTTGAAGCAGAGAAGTAGTAATTTATACTCCTGTAGCTCTCTCTTCAACACAGACTAGGATCCACTGAGGGGCAGAGGGATGCAGTATGCACCTAAATAATCTGGTTAAATAAAAATGGGACCAGCTCAAAACCTCATTCAATTTATGACAATGAACACAGTTTGTGTTGTACTTAGCATCACACCTGCAAGGCACTGCCCCATGACACTAAGTCATAATCACAAGGTCCTTAGCTCTTGTAGGGCAAGCCAACCAGCTTCATACTACACATCAATAAATTCTGTCATGGCAATCTATCACAATTTAAGAGCCAGAAGTACACCATGCAGAAGTTGGTGCTTGTACTGTGAATCCAATTCAAGTCAATTTAATCAATGAAGTTGTCACTACTAATAGATTTTCTAGCATACACAATGCAGTAGGTTCTCCAAAATGAAAGTCTAAAATTAAACGTGCATCTTATAAACTGAGGTTTCATTACAAAAGATGACTGAAATCATTTTAATTAAAAAATGACCAAAATTAGATTAAATTATATTAAAAACATGTTCCCCTGAAATTTTATCTTTTTGAGAGTAAGTGTCTTTTTACAGAAAATATGGTAATGGAAATGGAGAATGACTGGATGAAGCCCGTGAAATCAACTCTAATGACAAAGGCTTTTCCTTTCTACCCAGTTGTATAAATAAATACCCAGTTGTGTTGTGGGCACAAATGATGCGGCCAGGAGGAGCCCCGATTG
>NW_017729034.1:86767221-86775028 GCF_001723915.1 Gavialis gangeticus
TCCCTTCCGACCCTAGAAACCATGAAACTATGAAACTATAAATCTAATTTTAAAAGGTGTAGGGGAAGATCCTCAACAAATGTAAATCATCATTTTCCATTGGCTATAGCAGGGCTATAATAACAAACCAAGTATTTGCCTGTTTTCTTCTTTCATTAATAATATGGGTGGTTCATAATAGCAGTTTTATTCACTTCAGTTAAAAGCATACTGTAGAGATAATAAGAGGATATTTTGCAGCTGACTGAAAAAAAAAAGACATAGATGAAATAAAGATGATGCTGTAAGTAGTGCTTACCTGGAGTGTATAGATGGAGGGAGCTTTTGTGAAAGTTAACATCTTTTTTCCAGATACAGTAGATTATTTGTTATTTCCTCAGCCATCTATATACTGCTATTCTTTCCTCCCCCTCCCTCATCTCTTTTTGTAATTGGACCATAAATAAAGCCACCTCAAGTATTGCACCAAATGTTCTAAACTGGACTGTAATTTCGAAGCCCAACAAAGCAATGCAATAATGCTGATGCCAAAAGTAGATTTAAGGGGTTAAAATATAAAAATGTATGCTGGCAGGGATATGCGGGCAGCTGGTAAATCTGGAACGGGGCACACAATAAGAAGAAGTTTGGGAACCTCTATTCTATCTCCTTCATTTGCCCTAAAATAAACAACAGCAACAAGTGTTGAAAGCTCCAGCTTCCTGTTTGTATCCAGCCAGTTTCAATTGCCAAAATTATACACTTTAAAGCCAGGTGTGGTGTGGAGATTTAAGTTAGCTCAGTGGCTATTTGTCTGTTAAACCATGGAGGCAGCTGAGATGCTTTTGGTTGGGTTCCTGCTTTAAATTTTATCATAGATGTCTGCCCCTGAAAAGTATTCTTCTTGGTAGTTAGCCAGAGCCCAAATCTGTCATACTTCAAATCCCAGCATGAGACCAAAAGATCTTAGTTGGTCTAATAAAAGATATAATCTCTGAAACCAAGAGTTCTAGAGTTTGTATTTATTTTTGCCTCAGACCAAGACAGCTACCAAATACATCTCTGAAGCATAAGACCCATTGACTTGTAAGACCCATTTGTATAGTTGCTTTACTTTGTTGCTGTTCATTTTGATTGTGACTTTGATTAACTTTGGATAGGCATTTGTTCTTAAGATATGAGGGCACCACATGTACCATGATCACTTCAAAGCAACTTTATTCAACTGCTTGTTTGGTGTTATTTTGGGTTTTTTTTTAATATTGTGCCTTACACTGTCATTGCCATGAGAGCCTAACATAATGAAAACAAACAAACAAAAATTGGATCTTGGACTTGATTAGAAAAACTAGTTTTCAGAGTTTTAGGGCAGTCAAAAAGTCAATACATAATATCAAAAAGTAATAGTCAGATGAGGTACAAGCTACATAAGCCCGTAAGACTAGTTTTACCCTATATGACATTACCAAACAGTCAATGGAATTAGAACCCATCAAAACAGTATCAGGATATAACATGGATACATTAAGGAACAATTCATTTGCTCATGATTAGTGGGATACATTTTCCTTCCCAAGGGCACAAAAGCTTAATGGTGTGAATTCTACTGTTTACAGGCAAAAAAGAACCAATTACTCATAGGGTTGATTTAATTTTTCAAGTAGAAGTAAAAGCAGCCTTGGACATTATAAGCATTGCTACAAAATAACTGCAGGGCACACCAATGAAGTACGCTTCCCCCATAGTTTTTCTCTCTCTCAAACCTTTAGACATGTCTCTAAGGCTGCCCCCCTGAAGAGCACAGAAAAATATTTGAAAGCAATACTTTCACCTACTACTCAGGATAATAGTAGTATACTGACAATGACAGTAGTCCATACAAACCAGAAACAATTAGGCAAGGAAAGCTATGGTGGAATTTCTGCAAGCCTGTAGAGAAAAGCAGCTACTCTTTAATCTCCTTGTACTAAATACTCTCCAGTTCCTCCATTCTCCTGCCAAAAAGGCTTTACTGTTCAGGTGCTATTGTCATCTATCAGCCAGGATACACACAATAAAGAGAACATGCATTGATGGCCGCCCCATCAAAAGCAACACACTGACACCCCTTCATTCTTTAATACTTAATATAACACTTCATTAAAAAAAATACCCAAAAAAGTCATTTCCACCTAATTCTTAAGCACTTACAATCCTTCAATTTTTTTTAAGAACAAAACCATCTAAAAATGATGGTTTTGGCATAGGGAGTCTTTCTGGAAGAAAACAGCTAACCAATGCCAGCAAAGTGCCATTTAGACACATTCAATTAACTTCATATGTACTGGGTGATATCATCAGATGAGTTTCAGTACTTAGTGACTAAGAAAGCAGGTCATGAATTAATAAATTCTCCACCAGCGCTTTCCTGCATTACTGCCATTAGGTACTATCTGTAGTTTTCTATGACACAGAATCACAAGTGGTTTCAAGCATCAATTTTATGTTTGGGCTGTAACGCACACTATTTTGGACAAATAAGATGATTAGTTATTGGTGCAAATTAAACAAGCAACAAACTTGAAGAATGTCAGTAGAACTTAAGCCAAAATGTCCCAATATATTCCTCCATTTCCCAATATATTCAAGGTATTATAGCAGCAGGCTCTGTAAAGATTGTCAGCATACAAGAAAAAGATGATAAACAAATGGAGTCCATAGAAAATTCTATTTAAAAGATGTCCTATTTTTTACAAAAAATGCATGAGCAACACTTGTCTAATACCCGCATTTTTGTATCTGCCAACTTAGAGGGAAACTGCTCACTTACTGCATCTAGTACACCTGGCATGTCTTCCTAATGTCTGAAGTTCTGCAAATTCATATTTCTGCAAGTGCACAACATCTCATTAGACTGAGAATGAGTCAACTTTACCGCTACCACCATCCATGTTAGCTCTAGGACTGCCAACAGTTATACTTGTAATAATCTGGCATTTGCAGTAAATTAAAAAATAGCTCATTACATGAAAGTATAATTACAGTTCAGTATCAAAGTAAATAAATTTCATTAGCTCTGACCTAAATGGAATTTTCTTCCACAGAATAATAAAACGCTTACATATAGGTTTTGGCACTTAAAATTCTACTCAGTGAACCTTAATAATAACTGTTACTTACTGCATTTTTCCTCTCAAAATTAGCTGGCAAAAACCACAAATGGAAATGAAAACCAAACAACTAGCAGCAATTAATATACCTACATCATACCAATGATATAATTAAAAAAATCTATTCTATATGGAAAATTCAACTCTTAGCCTGTTCTCCAGGAAGCAATTAAATCAAGTAACAACTAATTAATATTCAATTATACAATAATTAGATATTCAATCTGCTAAATCAAAAGAAATACAGGCTTCTTTAATAGTCATTTTGTAATTATTTTTTTGGTAATTATCTTCCTTCTTCAGCCTCTTTCCTTTAGCAGGGAGAGCATGACGTGGCCTAGCATTTTATTAAGAATTAGAAAACCAAGACTCTTCAGCTCATTAGTCTTTTTAAGTAGAAGGATAGTAAATAATCCATGTGCACCATACTATGTGCAAAGAGTCAACAATGAGATGCAGAACGAAATATTTAGCTGACATGAGACTGAAAGAAGGAATGAACAGAAAGAAGCATGAACATGTGGCATATTGCTCAAAAATGTATGTGGGGTTTGTAAACAATTCTTTAAGGGGAAGATTACAGTTGAAAACAGTTTGTTTAAAAGAAGGCCTTGAAGATGACATTACATACCAACTCAGGAATGGAAAACCCCACAGCCAAGAAAAGATGTAGTAAGAAAATAAAAGAAACCTGGGGTGCATATAAAGGTTACAGTTTTTTTGTGCAGAGTGCTCTACAGCTGTACTGTAACATTCATGGCTGCAGAGCACTTTTAAAATGGCTGATGGCACAAAAAGTTCACGCTCATCTGATGAGCTTTCAGATGAAAGTGCTCTAAGGCAGTGTTTCTCAACCAGTGGGATGCAAAGGTCATGTAGGTGGAACTTCAACTCATTTGAAAATTTCCATTCATGATTAATATAATACTAAAATGCAAGTAAACATAAAAATACACTTCTTGGGAAAAGCGGCGCATTGTTTTTATCATCGTGGGACTGGATTTTTTTGACAGAATGGTTGGTGGGATGTAAGGTGCAAAAGATTGAGAACTGCTGCTCTAGGGTACAGTGCCGTAGTGAACCTGCATATAGCACTGCAGCAAGGGTTACTTTTGGATGAGTCTGCCTGCATCCCATGTGTTTTTGCGCAGGGCCGCTGCACTCAAGCCTCGGGCAGAAAGAGCTTACCTCCCCTACCTCCCCGAGCACCAGGCCAGCCTTGCCCGCAGGCTGTCAGTGACACCCTCTCATCCCATCCCCACCTCCTCCCTCCAGCCAGCTGACAGCCACAGCCTGGTGAAGCAGGAGAGCAGGGGAGCCCTGGCATGCAGGGAGGGGGAGGCAAGCAGGGGGGAAAATCCCCTCCTCCCCCACAACATGGCCAGCAAGGCTGATTGCTTCCCCCGTCCTGGGGAAGCAAGCGGGGAGAGAGAGAGACCCCTCTTCCCTCCCCACCCCCCATCCACAGAGCACCCAGCCAGGCTGTGGGCTCCTCCAGTCCCAGGGGCACTGCAGGGAGACACATCATCACCCCATCCTGCCCCCAGCCAAGCTGTGGCTTTCAGCTGGCTGGAGGGAGGAGGCAGGGCTAGGATAAGAAGCTTGTACTGACAGGCCAGACATGGGGCCAGCTGCAGCGGCTCTGGGCAGGCAAGCTGCTTGACTATGGATAGCCCCTTCAGCTGCTCTTGGCAGTCTCCAGCAGCCCCTGGGCCTGCAGAGCATGCTGGGATGCATGCAACAGCACCCCCTACTGCCTGGCTTTGGCCAGTGCAGGAAGGCTCCAAGCCCCCACCCAGCACCGAATGGCTGTTATGTTCAAGCATGCTGTAACTTGTAGCACATTGCGTAAAGCACGAAAGTTACAGCATGATACCTCCTGCACTTCTGTACAAACCCCTGAATGCATTAGCCTACCCACCACTCTGAATTACTAACTTAGACTTCACTAGGGTTAAAGCATGGAAGCAACAGGTGAGCTGGAACGTAAAAACATGCATCAAGCAGCCACGATACAGCAGCAGGTGAGAGGGGCACAAGCCCTGGGCACTGCCTTAGAGGGCAACTAACGGCAAGGGAGAGCTGCCGCATCCAAATGGAGCAGGGGACCTGTGCCCTGCTTCTCCTCCTCCTGCTTTTCCAGTTCCAGTTACACTTCTGCCATGACCAGAATAAATGCATCTTGAACCACTTGTAGCCTCTGTTACACATTATTGGTGTTTTATGGTCACCCAATACCAGATCCATTTGTCAGGATCCTAGTGCCCAGTAAAAAGACCCAGCATTCAACATATGGAAGAGAATGTTACATACTGGTATGCAAAAAGAGAATTTGCCTTGCATGAATTTGGTTCACTTATTTCCCTTGCAACTTGTTAAGAAAATACATGTACATCCATCCTCCCAAATGATGGTAATTCTGGTTCCAAAAGCTGCTGGCTGCCTAGGCACTACTGAGGGGGTGTTTCATTCCTTTGACAGCTAAAGTAAAACTAGTTTCCATACAGGCTAATCTAAGGTTTTAGTTCTCCCAGAAAAGCATGAATATTCAATTGAACAAATAATAGATAACTATTTTAATCTCCAGGATTCTAATAATCTTTTACCTCCCTCAGTGCAAGGCATTAGATCAGCAGTCATCAGCAGACTAGGCCTAAAGGGATAAAAGAACTTGCTCATACAACAGACATCAATAAAGGAGGGAGAGGCTGGTTTCCCCTTGTCAACCACTCTCCACTCCTGCAGAAGTCCAACCTTTAAAGGCCTGTCTAGCAACCAGTCTCTATCTATGCCAAAAGAAGTTCCCCTAATTAGAATTAGAAATAATTAGATGATAAATTAAAAATCAATAATTAATTCCATTAATTAGAAAATGTTTAAGACTAATGTATGCCTATGGTGTCCATTCATGTACTAAAGTATATGAAGAGTAAGAACTTTAACTTTATTTTCTCAGCTGGTTATACAGGTATGTACTTCAGACAAATGTTATGACACCATTTATTTACAGAACATGGACAGTACAAATTTTTGAGGAAGTAGAATTCAGTATGAATTTATTTTATGAAGGAATATTAACAGATGGGTCATTTTTATGTTAGCTTTTCCCTTGTTTCCTTTAACTATATTAAATTTTCTTCTGGTTCAACCCCCAGTGACAGCATTTATCTGGGAAAGAAGTTTAAATGGACACCAACCCAGTAGCTCAGGTGTCTTTACTTCCTAACATTCCCCCACCACTTCACCAGCCCCTGGTTTAATCTCTCTCTCTCAGTATCACACTGAAATGAATCCTAAGCATCTTTGAAAGAGGACAAATCACTGGTAAATTCCTGTCCTTTCCTATTACATTAGAAAAAAATATTTTCTATCTTCTCACACAAAATTTACATTTTTGGTTTGGAATGCTATTTGACATGTGCATATTACAGCAGTTTCCTAATGAAAATAAAAACAAGTGTGACTATAATCCAAAGTAGGACTCAGAGAGCTTGCAATTAATATTCCATCCATCAGGCATCCGTTCCATTATAGGATACAAACCTCTGGATTATAGTGGCATTAATAACTGTCTGCAGACTGAGACATTTACATGGATTTCTATAATGAAACCCCCCTGCACTGTGCAACTTTCACTGATTCACTTGGCCTTTACCATACTATGAAAGCAAATTCAATTTGGAAAAAGATTTAAATTTGAATAAACATTCCAATTCATCATTAATGACTTAAAACCTAGAGTGCTTCCCATTCAGAATAATTTCAATTCAGAAGCAATGAAAGAAATACAAGGATGGGTAGTCCTTTAATAGACTTCTTTCACCAGCTCTAATTCACAGTCATCAAGAGCTCAGGCTTATTCTCTCAAGTTTTATTTTCCTTTTCTCTTTGAGAATGAATAGAATATGTAAAAATTTGTCTGAATTATGATAAGGCACACTCAGAAGCTCAGATCCACATGAAAACCTTCCAGCTGCTTTGCAGCCAAAGAGTAAAGCTTTAGAACAAAACTCAGGAACACTATCCTAAAACATTCAGCACCAGAAGTAGTCTTTACCACTTCTAGTTGCTGCAGTTGTCTTAGTGTAGCACAATGGACATGCAAGCCTAATTAGCTGGTTTAATGCTGAGTTAATGAAGCTATACTGCTTCAGGAAGCAGTACAGCCATGTTCCCACTGCACCAAGCAGCATCACGTTGTGTCCTTTCAGCAGATGCAGCACAGCCTTGGACCACGGCTGATCTGGGGCCAATTTTTCAAATTCAGAACTACAGTACCCATTTTAGGGAGTCGTTGGACACCAACACACAGACCCAAAATTCCACACTGTCCTACAAAAATTGGGGATGGTCCGGCTTCAAGCAGGGGGTTGGACTAGGTGAATTCCTGAGGTACCTCCCAACCCTAATTTTCTATGAATTTATGATTCACAGAGCAAACTGATTGGCTTCACAAGACCAGACAGAAAAATGTAAATTTCCCCAAATGTTGTGTACTATAGTTTCCTGTTCTTTCTCCATTTGTCTCTTCATTCCACTGTTGCCCTGTGAGATCTGGTGCAATTAACTAAGGAATCTCAAAATCTCAATTCTTGACTTAGGTGGTCCCTTCAGGAAACCTTCCTGTTCAATTCTTCATGTCACAGAAAAAAAAAACCTCTGCCCCCCCCACCACACCC
>NW_017729034.1:86775396-86776079 GCF_001723915.1 Gavialis gangeticus
CCCCCCCCCCCCCCCCCCCCCCAATTGGAAATGAATTGCGGGAATATTTGCTGCACCCCCCCAAACATTATTCTCAGAGTCTATTATTTTGCTCAGAGAAGCAGGTAGGTTTAAACCAGATGTCTATCACTGAACACGCTACTGTGCAGGGGCATCAGTGGGACTTAAAACCTCCAACGTAAGTTGCTAGCATAGGGCATTTGTAGATGACACTTTATAGCAGGCTTAAAGCGAGTTAAATGCCTCTTTCACTGCTTTAGTGGCATTGTTGTTTGCACATTTGGCAATATATTGCGTGTTAATTCTAGCCCCTGTTGCACATTCAGCAGCATAATGCACCATAATAACTTTGCGACGCAGCAAATAACTTTGAGGCACTGCAAAGTAAAACACTGCTGAGGAGTTTTAGTTTCCTACCCTACAGCCTCAGAAGGAAGCACCAAGCTCAGTGAAGCTCAGGGGCTGCGCAGCAAGACCATGCAGGCAGCCCAGCAGCAGCCCGCAAAGGCACACTCAACAGAAGGGGGAGGGGGAAAGCAGCAAGCCTGATTCCCATCCCTCCACCCTGAGCTTGCCTGCCTGCCTGAGCTGCACAAGGGCCCAATGCTTCCATCTACGGCTATGGTGCCCCCCCGGGACTGCCCAAACTGGGTGCCTGTGGGTGGCTGCTGCCGGTGAAGGGG
>NW_017729034.1:86781079-86789581 GCF_001723915.1 Gavialis gangeticus
GCGACGCAGCAAATAACTTTGAGGCACTGCAAAGTAAAACACTGCTGAGGAGTTTTAGTTTCCTACCCTACAGCCTCAGAAGGAAGCACCAAGCTCAGTGAAGCTCAGGGGCTGCGCAGCAAGACCATGCAGGCAGCCCAGCAGCAGCCCGCAAAGGCACACTCAACAGAAGGGGGAGGGGGAAAGCAGCAAGCCTGATTCCCATCCCTCCACCCTGAGCTTGCCTGCCTGCCTGAGCTGCACAAGGGCCCAATGCTTCCATCTACGGCTATGGTGCCCCCCCGGGACTGCCCAAACTGGGTGCCTGTGGGTGGCTGCTGCCGGTGAAGGGGGGGGGGGCGCACCGCTGCCATACAGGGAAGCACCAGCACTGCCCCCCCCGGCAGTTCAGGTACCACTCTGCCCACCAGCAGCACTTTCCCCTCCCCGCCACTGGAGAGGCAGGTAAGGATCAGGTTTCTACCCGGGTGTACATGACACAGGGTTTACTTCACCCTAAATTGAAGCAGTGGTTTTTTAAAATACTGTGAGAATTAAACCCCCGTGTCATATACAAAAGGCCATAGAAATCTGGAGCACACCTCAAGAGCAGCAGCTACTGGGAACATATTGAAACTTTTTCTTTTTAATTCTACACTGGCTTGTCAAAAAATACAGGGTTCAAGGTCTCAATCTTTATTGTTAGGGTGTTCAATGTCAAGGGCCCAGGATTTTTAAAAGATTATCTAAACCAGGCATGGCCACAAGTGGTACTGGTAGCCTCCTGGAGCACATCCCCATAAGTGGGAATGTGCGTTTGCCACGGACATTTAGCAGCAACACACAATTGTGCCACTCCCAGTTGTCCCCAGGGAATGCCCCCGCACATGTGCTCTGGTGCATGGCAAGTTACCCCAGGCAGGATAGGGAGGCCGGGGCCAGCACCTGGGCTGGCCCCAACAGCCTTACCTGGGAATCTGGGAGCCTCCCATAGCTCCAACAGCGGCGATCCAGGCACAAGGAGCCTGGCCAGCAGCTAGAGCACGGCTCTGGCTGGCCAGGCTCCAATTTTAGGTGGCACACACTGCTGCCACTGGAGCCACCCCGCTTTTTTTGGCATGGATTTTTTTGACACCGGGATCTCCCGGTATTAAGGAAACCCATCATGCTGCAAATTAACAGCACAGCAAATGCCTGCGTGTATGACATGTATGGTTTCCAGCGGTATAAACCGCATGTGCACACTCATCTGGACACACCCCTGGTGTTGCACATGCCAGATCAGGGAGGGAGCAGGCAGCACAGTGGCAGAAGGTGCAAGGAGCAGAAACCAGAGCAGCAAATAGGCCACGGAAGGGAACTGCAGTGGTGCTCAGAGAGGGTGTGGAGCTTAATTTTTTTGAGTGCCCCCACTGAACCATGCCCCCCCAGTTGATAACTATACTGTTCTGGCATAAGGGAACTTCTGGAAAGTAAGTAAAATTAGTCTGTGAAGAAGAAATAGCTTTTCTGGAGGGCTGGTCCCTAACTATTAAATGAATTACCACAGGGACTTAAAACAATCACAGACCGCCTCAGCTTCTTCCACTCCATGTACAAGGTGCACTTCTTCAACCTTGCCCTATTTGTCATAAAAAACATGTAATGGATTATTTTCAAATAAATAAGAACACTGCATCACGAAAATTTCTTTCTAGGAGAAAGGAGGAAAGAATAAACATGCAGTAGTATGTTACGTAATGTGTGCGACATTGCAAGGCACTCAGATACTATGGTAGAAAGCACAATGCAAAGATAACTACAGAACAGAATGCCTCTGGACCTGTGGTCCTGACACACAGAAGTAAGCAGATATATTACATATGATGATGGTTTTCTTTTCATGCTAAACAGATAGGCAGGGCAAGGAGTGGGTGGGGAATCATCTGTTTCTTCAACATAGCAGCCAGAGCAGCTGAGCCAATGCAGGTGGTGGGGAGGGAAAGTAACATACCACAGGACCTTTATAGACTCAAGACACCCCTTGTTTGGCTTGAGACACCTCTCAGAAAAATGACAGTGCTTTTTGACTAAAGAAAAATAGGACAGCAATTCTGCTTTGCAAAGAACTCAGAAAAACCACAAATCAGAATGTTTTTAACACTATGAATTTCCATTTGAAATCTCTGGGTTTATCACATAAATCATGTCTGTAATCTAACAGTGCTAACATTGTGTGGTGGCTACAGCACCCTTGGTACCCATGACACCCTGGTTGAAAATCACTTCTCTAGATGCTGTCATGGCTTATACACATGTTGAAGTCATTTTACAGAAGAAAGATGTGCATGGGCAATCCACTAGCTGAAAAAGCTCAAATTACTAATGTTAAAATTTCCATATTTGCATTAATGCAGACATCAAGATAAGCTTTAGAAACCTTTCTTTGGGTTCTGGAAAGCTGACCATCTCTACTGTATAGAACAGTGTCTCAAACTTTTCAGCCTTGAGGCATCCCTCACTGTACTCAAGGCATACTTCCATAACTTTTGTAAATTGAGTAGCACCCAATTTCACAAACTAATTTATATATGATAGTGACTATTTCCTGTAGGGCCCAAAAGTGGGGATGGAGGATCACCCAGGCAGGTACAAACCTGAACCTGCCCTTATCTGCTTAGTTTATCTGCTTATAGTCTCACACCTTGTGGAATCCTTCAAAAGATCTGGCAGCACCCTGATTGAGAATCACTGATATAGAACGCTGTAATTCTGTAAATGCCTTAGGTATTTCAGAAAACTTTTGAGACAGTGAGAACACATTTCTTGTTGAAAGGATAGCTACATATTTATTGCTCACTGTTCGTTTGCTGCTTCAGTGACTCTTGTCACAGGGACATCCATCTCTCCCTCTCCCCCTGGTCAATAACTGATTTTCTACAGTCTACAGTCTCATCCTCAAGTTTGAAAAAGTATCAATTATTCAGGTCAAGATTTACAAAATCATTGTTAGCAATAACTGAATATTTAGTCGCTCTTAATTGTTTTTAGATGCTTTAAAACATATCGGGGGGGGCGGAAAAGGAAATCTATTGATTCTACAGAACAACCGTAAGACAAGTAACACAGCATTTTTGAACCATTGACTTCATGGAAATACAATTACTAAGGATAGCAGACTGCAGTTTCCATTTAATAAGAGATGGGAGAGAGGAAAATGCTAACAGAATAATACTGAAATGGGGACAGGCTGGGTGGAACAGGAGGGGAGGAAGAGAGAGAAGCTTTTCTAGAACTCTATACTTTCACAGTATTTAAGATAAGATGCCTTCACAAAAGTATTTAATTATGACAAGTTATTTATATGAAGCACCTATCTTAAGTATTTTCTATGGTATTCCCAAAAAAGGTTGTATTTCACACTAGTGTCCTGCAAAACTGTTATCAATCTAAAGATAACCTGAACAGTAGCAGCATGCATTATTAAAGCTCCATTTTCTAATACTGACAACAATGACAACAAAATCAACAGAACCAGGGACAAAATTTGAAAAACAAGATGTAAGGATCAAAATCACACTGACAGAAATAATCCCTTTAAAACTTGTATGCATTTCCTAAAGCTCTGTGATGTACCTAGATGTACTGATGAGACCCAAATACTCAAACGGATGCAAGATATCTGAGATGTAATCACATGCCTAGAAGCAGGCTGGTGTTTCTGCATTGGTCCCTGTATAGTCTGTAATGAAATTGGACAGAGAAAGTCCCAGGAGGGGCTGTCTCTATAATGATTGTCACAGTCTAGCAGGGATGATTAATGTCAACTAAAGTCATTTAATAATTTGGGAACCTTTAGTGCAAGACATGCAATTTCTTACTGCAGTAATTAAACATTCAACTCCTTTTTTGTTGTTGTTTGGATGATATGACTCCTGAACAGCTTGAAGGACAAAGCTCAATTTCACTATAGTACTTCAAAAGTACTGTACCTGCTGTACCACTGAACTCCTAAGATGAACTTTAATATTCTAGCTGCTAAACTTAATGAAATAACCGTGCTCCAGTTCTACCTTTTAAATGAGTGCAGCAGCATCATTCCTAGCCTGGTGTATACAAGAACACTAGCCATTCAAGGGGGCTGTGCTCTTTCCACTACCATATCAAAAGTGTGTCATATTAAAGGAATGCATAGAACTGAGCCTCACGCTAGATTTCTCCTAGATTCATATGGGTTCAGACAAACTACTGACCCTATCTATGCACTATGATTAACCCAAGAATATCCCTCTATTATATTACTTTAATGTTAAAAAAATAATTTAGAAAGAATCTGGCATCATTATTTCTTGATTTGAGAATCAAGGGCTCTATACACAAGCAGAATCCACACTCCTGGCCTAGAGGATAGAAGACAAACTTGTAACAGCTCTATTCAAAATGAGTTGACACATCTTTTTATTTTTTATATATCTATATATAAAGTGGGTGGGTGTGTGTGTGTCTGTAGGAAGCCTGGTTATAATACTACCCTTTAAAATTAGCATACTTCTTATGCTTATGAACTGGGAACTCGGGAACTGAACTGGGAGCTGAGGAGAAGCCCGTTTGTTCCCCCAACCCCTGATCATTCCCCCCAGCTCCCAGTTCAATTCCTCAGCCCCCCAGTTGTTCCCCCAGTTTCCTGATCATTCCCACCAGCCCCTGCGGCTTCTCCTGGAGCTACCAGCACTACCTGCCTCGCCCCAGCAGGAGGGCAGCCAGGGGAGCAGCCGGATGAGCCGCAGCTTCTCCCTGGGCTGCCAGCGCAAGCTGGGGCTCGTCCAGCTGCTCCCCCAGCTACTGCCACTGGTACTGCCTAGTGCCTACCTGGCTAGTCTATGGTCAAATCTCTGAATATCTCAGAATCAATTCAGAGGCTTCCAATTCAATTCAGAAAGATTAATGCATCTCCCAATTCAATTCAAATTTGGAGATTCCGCCACCAAATCAAATCGGCTACTGAAGTTTTGCACAGCCCTCATGAATACCATTGAGAAATATTTTCAGAAATGGAGACTCAAGCCAAATCCCCACAAAACAATAGTCACTGCATTCCATCTTGGTAACAGGAACGTTATGCGTATGCTGAAAGCAACTTTGTGTGGCAACACTGTGTTGCACAACTCTGCTCCGTCTTATCTCGGACTGGGGCTGAACTGTGTGTTAACCTTCCATGACTACTTGAAGAATGTAGCTGCCAAGTCAAAGATAAGGGTCAGTTTGGTCCAGGTATGGCAAGCACAAGCTGGGAAGCATCAGCATCAGTGTTATGGGCATCAGCACCGCCCCTGCATGCTCCATAGCTGAATACTGGGCGTTGGTGTAGGCCAGAAGCAGTCACACTCAACTTGTTGACATCTGACTGAACTCTGCAAGGTTGTGCATCACTGGAACCCTTAAGTCCTTGGCTGCCCATGCTGTTGTATATCATTCATCCACCTATTGGTCGCAAGGCAGCAACTCTATGGACAATCCAGAGAATTAAGAAAAACAAATGCCTACCAGGATCATCTACCAGGATCTCAACAATACCCTTTATCATCGCCTAAAGTCACGCAAGCCCTTCTGGATCCATGCGCTTAACCTTCAACAATGTGACTTTAACCCTGATGAAAGCTTGGGAAACTGAATGGAGTTCACAGGAATTCCCAAATAAACATCTTGTGATAGATCCAATGCAGAAGGTCCCTGGGCTTTGATCTGGCAAGGTTTATGGGCAACTCCAAATCGTATCTGTGCAACCATGGGAGATGCGAATACTTGATGCACAAATGGAAACTGAAAAACTCTCCAGTGTGTGACTGATCACCTACAGCAGACCCTGGAACATATAAGGAATCAATGCCCAACCCACAAACATGAAGGAGGTGTCACAGCGATGCACCCTTCTGCTCCTGATGCAATTGTCTGGCTCAACCACCTAAATGTAAAATTACAGTAGCTGTTCTGTTTCTACATCAGCCATATGAAAGAAGATGATTCATTATTAAAATTTCAAAGTGAAAAGTAATTTTGGACTAAGAACTGAACTTGTAATTTTAAAAATGTCAAAACTTGGCACATTTTGATAATTTTGAAAATTAACATATTTTTCAAAATGGGAAATCTGTCAAATCCAACCATTTATTTTCTTTTGACAAACTCCAAGCTCTGCAAAAGACAGGGTCTTGGGGAATATATTTAAGATAGTTATAGTGTGAAGAATGGATGCTCAATCCACAACCCACAGACCTGATCTGGCCCATACAGCTCTCTAAGGGTCCACAGCCCCATGCACTAGATTGAGCATACAGGGTGGTGCTGTGTCCAAACCTGGCATGCAGGACAGAGCATAGATGGCATGGAGCCTGATCCTAGCAGGCAGAGGCAACAGGGGGACCCTGGGTCCAATCCTGGCATAAAGAGACCCATCTGGCACACAGACTTGCCATGCCCCTCACCTGGCCTGCAGGTCAAAAAATGACCAGCACTGGTCTGAAGAATGACTGGCACTCTCTTACTGAACAGACCAGGGGTTATTCCCGAAGACAGGGCCTGGTAGGATGGACGGTTCTCACTTCTAGTGAAAGGTGAAAATAGGGATATACTTTCAGTTTACTTCAGGGGTGAATTTACCTCAGGGAATGGCAAAAGATTCTAGGAGCTTCCTTATAATAAAATAATTCCAAACTATGCATCTGGATTAGCAGGCAAGCTACTTGCAAACAGGAAGACCCAATAAATGTTTTCTTGTCTTTAGTGTTTGTGTAACAGCACCCAGGATGGTCCACAAAATACACCAGAAGTAAGGATTTTAACTGCATTCAAATGTTTTTCTTGTCTGAGCAATTACCAAATAAATACCTGCTAATGGGCTAGTTTAACTTGTTTATTCTGGGATTTAGTTTCAAAGAATGTAGCTACAAAGTCCTGTATGCACCAGTGCTACTTCTCATGATCTGTCAGGCCATGTCTCCTATTCAGACTTCCACTTGCATTCTGGATACTTTCAAAGAAGGCAGTTTTGCCTGTAAACCCTAAGACAGAGATACCCAAATTAATCTCTTGATTATGCCCTTATTGTGATGTCACAGAATAATGGAATCACATTTATATTGCTGAAAATTGGACTGCTGGAACACAGTTGCAGTGTTCCCTTCACAAAGCCTCTGTGTGTCAAGCGATACCTCCCTTTCATCTCAACTGAAAAAAATTGTGTATTCCTTGCATGGGGATACATATAAGAAATATTTTTATTAAATGGAAAATAAAAAAAATAAAATAAAATAACAGTTTTTTTCATTGGTAAGATTTTAAAAGATCACTGTAGCAAACAGAAAACAAAATAATGGCTCATCAAGAGCCGTACATGCCCTATTGTGTGCCCTTCTTCCTGCATCCCTACTTGTCTTTTGTCAAATATAGACAGAGTGGTTCATGGGACAGGAGGATGGTTGCACTTTGGTAAAGTACAATGCATCTTGGAACATGGAAAAAACATTAAAAATTGAAGCCACTATAAATAATATGTATATTACAAATATATACAAATATATATTTGATACATCCTTTTTAAAGGACAGATCATGCATTCTTTACCATAGTATAAGGTTTGTTGAAATTACATTTCCAAAAAAAGTAAAATGGGTGATTATTTACAGAAGGTTCTCAAAAAAGATCTGGACAAAAAAGTAATAAACTTTCAAAAATATTTCTCCAGACAGAATTCCACCCTCAATGGAACTCCCTAGGGATCTTCTAAATAAATAGAAACAACTTAACAAGAATGTTAACTACATTACTCATACAAAAGCTGATAGATTAGGATGGGTGGAGGGCAATGAACATTTTCTCTACAGCTAAAGTCTAAAAACTAAAATTTCAATTAGGTGACATTTCCCTGAAACATTTCATAGCACACAGTGACAAAGGGATCTTTTGTTCCTATATCTAGCTGACATCAACTGTAATCATACCAGCAGACAAAGAGAAAGCTATTGTCATCTTCAACTGTGAAGAGGCAGGTCCTGTCAGACCAACCTGGTGGCCTTCTATAACCAGGTCACAAAATCCTTAGATGCAGGAGGTAGCAGTGGACGTAGTCTTTCTGGACTTTAGGAAGGTCTTCAACACTGTCTCTCACCCCATTCTCATCAAAAAACTAGGGGACTGTGGCATCCACACCTACACAGTCAAATGGGTCGCTAATGGGCTGGAGGGCCGTACCCAGAGAGTGGTGGCGGATGGGTCATTTTGGACCTGGAGGGATATGGGCAATGGGGTCCCCCAGGGCTCAGTCCTTGAGCCCGCACTGTTCAACATCTTCATCAGTGACTTGGACAAGGGGGTAAAAAGCACCTTGTTCAAATTCGCAGATGACACGAAGATATGGGGAGAAGTGGGCACGCTAGAAGGGAGAAATAGGCTGCAATTGGACCTAGACAGGTTACAGGGGTGGGCAGATGAGAACAGGATGGGTGTCAACACTGACAAGTGCAAGGTGATGCACCTGGGGAGGAAGAA
>NW_017729034.1:86794581-86808190 GCF_001723915.1 Gavialis gangeticus
GATATCAGGAGGCGTTACGTCACTGTCAGTGCAGCTAGGATCTGGAACCAACTTCCAAGAGAAGTGGTGCTGGCTCCTACCCTGGGGGTCTTTAAGACAAGGCTAGATGAACACCTTGCTGGGGTTGTTTGACTCCAGCACTCTTTCCTGCCATGGCAGGGGGTCGGACTTGATGATCTGCTCAGGTCCCTTCTGACCCTACCCTACCAACTATGAAACTATGACTATATCAGTAGCCCAATAACAGACATCTCTTGGACACCAACTACCATAAAGAACTTGGGGAGGAGCCCACACCAGTATTCACTCCAGAATTCAGAAATATTATCAAATTCTTTCCAAACTAGCTTCAAGAAAAGCTACTTCTACTAATCCTGTTCCCCTCTCCTACCCTCTGTTACTACCCCCCCACCCCAGAGTTTCTGGCACAGGAAACTCACACTGCCAATGCCTGCTGCAGCTGGGGGAAAGGAGTTCACCCATCTAAGCTGCAGCACGCTACAAGGCGAAGGCAACTGTGGGAACAGAAGCCCCCCTTCCCACACTTCCCCCTCCCAATCCTCCAAGCTGTGGCACACAGCTGGCTGGGATCACAGGTTGTCACCGACTCAGGACAGTGACCGGCAAGGGGGCAGGCTGGCCTGGCACAGGCAGAGCACACAAGCTCTGCTTGAGGCAAGCACACTGCCCTGAAAGGGGCTCTTGAGATGCCAGCAAATATGACCTAACTTAACATGAGATGGATATAACACAGTCGTTCAAAGTGCTCTAACCTAAAGCACGTTAGCCTGACAGTGTATCCATCAAGAGTTAACGTAGTACACAAAGCACCATTTTTAAAGTGCATTAAGTGCCATGAACTTCTGCTCTGTTATGGATTTAAAGTGCTTTCTGCACACTTAATGTCCATCAAGTGTAACATCTGTGCCTAGCCAGAGGGCAACCCTGACAGACCCACCTAGGTTACCCTCACTGGCAAGCTATCAGGATTCATAGAAAGCAACCTGAAACCAGTTACAATTCAAAGAAGTTTTCTACAAAAAACAACAGACTTTCTCAACCACCTTCAAAAGGCCATACATGCAACCATGGACATCACCAACCTGTACACTAATGCTCCACACCATGAAGGCACAGCTCCCTGCCTGAACTACCTACAGGAAAATGAACTATGTTCAGATACACTCACACACAACATATTGCCCAAACCATCCTTTTCATCCTTACCCACAACAATTTCACTTTCAATAACCAACACTTTCTCCAAACTGGAAATAGCTGTGGACACAAGAATGGCTCCCTAGTATGCCAACTTTTTCGTGAGTTACCTAGAAGAGGAGTTTAGCGGGTTGTCACTCCTTTCACTGGGTAGTTTATTTTTCCGGGGGCAAACTTGTCCCCACAGAGAACAATATAAATGACACAACAAAGGATAAACCAAAAGCTCTGGTCCTCCCTTCGACCCTGAGAGGACAACCCCAGCTCTGTGCTTCCCCCTCAGCACCACAGCCTTCTCTCTCCTCTTCGCTACTCTCCTTGGGAGGTTTTAATTTCCTCTAAAGCCAGCCACTTGTCCCTATCAGCTGACCCAGTGCTCCTAGGCAGGCAGGCTATTACCTTCTAATTCCCTGCAACTAGGTGCCCCTGAGCCATGTACTTTGTTGTCAAAACCACGTCACCAAACATGCACTATACCTGTGCTACATAGATAACATGTTCATCATCTGGACTGAACACCTGGTCTTGCTTATTAACTTCCACTTTACCAATGACCAGCCTTCAATCAAATTCTCTTGGGAATACTTCCTACACTGTTAACTTTCTAGATACCACGACCTACATCTCTCACCTGCAAACACAAAAGGGGCTAAGTGACAAGATGATCTTGCTTAGCTTTACTCTGCTACACCTCATTGTTTCCACAGTCATTATATTGCTTAAAACAAAAGTAAGACCTTCCATCATGTACTGTGAACACTCTATCCCCAAAACCACAATCCAGGTTCTCATTCAGATCTTATAGATGTCAGAAAATACTGCATTTTGAAAACAGCTCTCCAGTCTCCATTATGAACTTGCAGCTCACAATTTGTTTTTTCTGTTATCACAGTCTCTTCTAGATGTCTGAGACTGGGCATGTTTAAAGAATTGCCTGCATTGGTTACAGCATACATTCCTGGAACAATGTCACAGCAGGCACACACTCTCACAGCTGATCTCTCAGCGGTTGTTGAAGACTTGTGGAAACAGTCTTTGTATACAGATTTCAGGAACAGGAAGAGTATGCCGTAATACTACTCTGACAATGAACATTCACAAATTGTATAAGAATGTTAAACGTGCAGTTATTCTAGTTCTACCTTGACACGTAAGATGGCTGTTTCTCCTATCAGCCTGTTTGTATTCTGTTCCTATACCCTAACATCTGCCTGCCTGTATCAACTGGTCATCTCTTGCCTCATATTGAAAAATCATTGGGTCACTGGCCATCTAATTGTTCTCTGTTTGTACAGTGCCTAGCCTCTAGGGCCCCTGATCCACCATGTCTTATTAAATAATAATAGGTATCATATTTCTAGGTTCTTAAATATACTCTTCAGCAAGAACAGCTTCCAATACTTAACAGTTAATTCAGCAGGGGAAGGTGTGTTCTACTCAAAGCACTACTTGAAGGTATCAAATACCTGCATACTGCCTCTGCTGCCCTACCACCCTGCCCTCCAGTCGTCCGTCCCCGTCCCCCCCACTGAAATCAATTTCAGCAGCTGCCTTAACTCACAGAACTGATTTTCAGTAGTTCTCCACAGAAAACAGAACAGCAGATAATGCAAAACAAGTTTAATCTTTGCTATCTTTCTGTTAGCACAGATGGATGCACAAGTGGGGAGAAGGTCGTGAGAACACATGACAGACTACAAATTCCTTTGCATTATGAAATGGGTTCCACTGGACCAAAGACAAAGCTTAACCTGAACAGTGGCATATGATTCAGCACACTTGGGCATTCAGCTATGCAACTGAGTTTCCTTCAGATCTCACAGACTGGTTAAGGATAACAACTAAAACACCCGCTGCCCATTTCCACTTATGAACTCTGCCCATACCTCCTACAACTTGCTGGTGCAGGAAGGCATAATCTGTATCCTTCTACCAAAAAAAGGACAGACTTTTGGTAATGTTAGCCAAAAGCATGTGGCAGTTGAAGTGTTCTGATTCATCCTTATCCTATGAACCAAAATTCATTCACGTTTTGTTGCTTTATAAAAATAATGTGCAAACCACCTACCCAACATACAAAGGCCTCCTCATTACACATCTAGACAGTTATACCCAAGTTTTCTCCTTCCCCAACCCCAATTTCTATAGTGCCATTTGAATACAACATTCATATTAAAGTGAGAAGCAAAGCTTTTAGTAAAAAAAATGAACCAAGTTATTGCAACAATTGCTAACTTATTCTTTCACTCTATAAACTAAAGCCCAGATTTCTTAATGGATAGTGAAATGCAATTCCTCTTTTTTTTTCTTTGCCAATTAAACAGATGGAGCCATATTACAAAAATGCAGCAAGCACTGAGATAATGGTGAAACAGACACTGCTTTATTTACATGAGACACATATAAGCAAAATAAAGAATGAAGGGAAAAAAATACTAACTTCAGTATGACTCAGATGAAGATATAAACCACACAGGCAACAGCTTTACTTTTATGACAATTACAATATTCTAAATTCTAATTTGTTCAGTTCCAAAACAGTTCAGAATTTACCCTTTAGCTGGATGTAGAAGACATGGCTATAAGTAAATAACTCCTGACGCTTTGATGAAGATAAATAAGGTACTTTACTAGATAATACAACATAATTCCATTGTATATGCAGCGTGCACAGATATTAGGTAAGAGGAACTGCGGATTATTAGAGGATAGCTTCAGAAACTAATTGCCCAATGCCATGTTCTTACTAGCAGGCTTTACCTTTTCTTGTAATGTACATTTTTATTCTTCCATAACAACCACAACTTTGTCAGAAGGGAAAATGAACCATGAAAAATTCCTATATTCAAAATGGAGATAAAAAAAGAGGACGCTATCTGCAGAAGACAGTAATCACATGTTCGCCCTATTTTCTATTAAATATTAAAAGCTTTAACTGCACAGAAAGTTTTAAGGTGAATTAATCAACCATCTCCTCTCATCCAATCCAGTTCACCTGCTGCCCATCCTTTCTGCCCTAGGCTAGATTACAACTTGTCCTTCATAGTTTCATAGTTTCTAGGGTCAGAAGGGACCTAAGTGGATCATCTAGTCCAACCCCCTGCCATGGCAGGAAAGATTACTGGGGTCAAACAACCTCAACAAGGTGTTCATCTAACCTCCTCTTAAAGACCCCCAGGGTAGGGGCCAGCACCACTTCTCTTGGAAGTTGGTTCCAGACTCTAGCCGCCCTGACTGCGAAGTAGCACCTCTTGATATCTAGCCTAAATCTACCCTCTGCCAGCTTGTGACTGTTATTCCTGGTCACTCCTGGCAGTGGTCGGGGGAACAGGGACTTCCCCAGTGCCTGCTGATCCTTCCATTCCACGTTCAGCAGAAGGATAAGGCGCTAACTCCAAAACTGTTTTTAGTTAACAGTATATTTAAAAGCATTGGGCCAAAGGCTGATATAAATAACCAAAACAATCTCCACAATCCACAGTTTTTATTGAAATCACCCAAAGCAGATTATCAAGATCCCAACTTTGAGTGCACCGGATATGTTTGTACATGACCAACTTGTGAGAACTTCTGAAAATACAATGCCATGTGTTCTATTAGCTAATAAATACACATGATTATCTATCTGGCTGATGAAATGCAACATTTCATTAAATTAAACATTTAAGAGGCTCATGTCCTAAGAAACATTAAGTTAAAACTTACTATATCTTTTGTAAAATATACACAAAAAGCTAAGTTAAACACAGCTGAGTGAATATTTTCTGTTTCTGCTACCCCATTTACTTCACTTACAAATCAATTTACTTCTTTTTTATTTCCAAGATTACAGAATCCTTCACCTTCACCCATAACTCCAGGAAATTGTTATAAAACTAATCTGGACTACTTAAATTTTAAAGCAAAAATTTTCAATAGGTCATGTGTATTTTTTTACTTTTTCCACCTATGTGTACAATAGATGCCATTGATTGAACAGCTATAAGTACCTACAGTGCATGGGTTTTTTTTTAAGCAACAGCAACTTAAGTGACTAATAATTTTTAAAATGTTACCAACATCAGTTCTTGATACTTAATCATCCTAATATAGGATGTAAGAATTTTTTTGCCAACTAAATAGTTAGAATGAGCCTTGGCAAGATAAACCAGCAGAAAAAATAGTTTAAATCTTCTCTCAGATGCAAATGTTTCTGTTGTTATAGATAAAGCAACTGGATACATTGTGAGAAATTAAGGAAACAAGAAGTCTGTTACGAAATCCTTGCTCTACAGTAATCAACAGAAGACCAGCCAAAGAGAGTAACAGATTATTCTACAGATGTAGAGATTTCTTTTGAGAGACTTAACATATACAACCTCATTTCCCATGTTACTCCTTAGCTGGGCTACTTGGAACAAGGAGCAGAGGACAATAATGTAACATATTTATCTGCACTTATCTGGGCTCTCATATTGGTACCTTATACCAAAGAATTTGAGCAAGTATTGTTTGTTTTTTTAATTATCTTCTCAATCAGTAAAAGTAATTGAATAGAATACAAGTATGCATCTGTGAAAGAGAGAAAAATGAGTTTACATTTAGTTGTCAACATGGTGAAACCCCTGGTTATAAGCTCTTGGGAAGTGAATTCCATTGTCTTGGTACCACTCCTCTGAAAATACTTTTTCTCCTCCAAACAGCTGTGGTAGAAAAGATCCTATTGCCAAACCCATACGATAGGTAGAACTGGGCTTAGTATTAGATGTGGAATCAGTTATTAGCACTGCAGTAAGATCATTTATGACAATCTGTTTTACTTAAAAATGAATTAAAATAATTCATCAGTTCCATACGGTGCTACAAGATGTGGCATACCCCATACATGGGTTAAGGAAAGGAAGTTGGAGAAAAAGAACACTAATGGTTTTAATTTTTCTTTCACAGAGCTCATCAGTAAATCATTATCTTCATTCCATATTATTCCAAGGAGACCGGTCCATCCCAAGGATAATTAGCTTCTATTATAATCTGTATAGTAATAGTATGAAAAGCTGTTTCTGATCCACACCATTTATTTTGTCACCACATGCTCCCCACAGCAGGCTTCCCCACACCTCAACCCTTCATGGAGGCCAAACGAGACTGATTCCTATCTACTACCTCCATAATCACTGACAGTGCCATTCTTTCTCCCAGTCACTTACAACTATGGCTTTGTGATCAACTTCAACTCTTGCTTTTTCTTCTTTTCCGCATCCAGATTCTCTCCAAATACAGTTACCTCTCTCTCAGCCATTTCTGTAGAGTCCACGTTTCTCTTTCATTACTGCCAGATCACACTATCCTAGCTAAAGTAAACCCCATCTGGCCTTTCTGCATCATCTGTTTCCAATCTATGGAGCATGCTATGGCTAAAACAGCTGTCTTTTCCAACTGTTCTATCCATCATACTCTAATAACTCAACCTCATCTGCAAGGTACTTCACAACTTCTCTACGACTCAGACCTCTGTTCAGACTCCCATTTTGTGCATTGTGGCTAGTTTGATCTTCATGCTTAGGACATTTTTTTTTTTTTTTTTTTTTTACCTGTATTAAACTTGCCACCTTAAAACATATTTTTCCTGCAATCAGTGATTTATCCTCTCTTGTTTTCAGGAGAAGAATTCTGTTAACAAGTCGTATTTGTAATTTAAAATAAAGAATCACATGCTGCTTGTTTAACCTTTACCTTGTTCCTTAATTTTTCTTTTTTTTTTTTTTTTTATCATTTCTCCTAATTAACATTGTGAGAGCTCTGGTCTTTCATGAACTATAATGCTTCAGGTGGTGAAAAGATGCTATATAAAAATAAATAAATAAAAATCAAATCTGCATCAACAGAAAATTGTAACTGAGCTAAATAAATTAAATTAACTCTTAATATCATAAGCTGTTAATTTTGGTAAATGATAACACTTTTAAATGCATGCTGTACTGACAGATTTGGTTATTATCTACCCTCACAAAAATCACTCCCTTAGTTGTCACAGCTTTCATAGGCATTAGGGGCTGGAAAGGACCTCATGAGACTGAGTCCAGCCCCCCCGGGCATAGGCAGGAAGTCAGCTGGGATCAAGTGATTCCAGCAAGAAATACATCCACATTTTTGAAAGAGTCCAGAGTAGGTGCTTGCGCCACTTCTAGGGGGAGTTTGTTCCAGACCTTGGACGCTCAACACCATAAAGAACTTTTTTCTTATGTCTAGTCTAAATCAGCCTTCCTAGAGTTTAAGGCTGTTAGACCATATTATCCCTTGGGAAGCTCTGGTGAACAGCTGCTCTCCCAGGTCCTGATGTACCCCTGTTATGTAATTGTAGACTGTCACCAAGTCCCTCTGAGCCTTCTCTTTTGGAGACTGAAGTCCCAAGTGATTTGTCACTGACTGGTTCTGTGGCATGATGAATCAACCTGTCCAAAATGAAAGTAACTTTCAGGAGGAACTCAGACGACCTGTTTACATCACACATCAGACAGCGCTCAGAAGTGCTGCTGAGTAAAACCAGACTTAACCAGTCACTGATTACACATTATGCCATATGGCAGAAAAATGTCATGTAGCTGACATTAGAATATAGAATATTGCTGGGAGCACTTTGAGAAGCACACCAGATACAGTCATGAGACTACACTGCTTATGGTCTGGGCACAAGCTAAAAAACACCGTGACCCTTTTTTTGGTTATAGGATCACAGTGGAACAGGGAGCCCTAGCCCTGTTACTGAGAAAGGGTTGAGGATGAGAAAAATCTGCAAGACCCCCTTAAAAGTAGGACTTTCGGGGCCCAGTGGAAAAAGGACTCAGTCAGGTCGAACTCAGGCCCCTGATACAAGTGTGGGCCTTAATTTGAAGGTGTGATGGGATATGATATAGGATTCCAACAATCACAGTTCCTGTCATGCCACATGCACATGGCAGGAAGCACAACTCTGGGAATCCAGCATCAAAGCTCATAGAGCCATATTGCCAGTGCAGGAAAAGCCCCATTCCAGGCTCCCCCTGCACTGCCAAGTAGCAGGTTGCCTCCCTGCACTCCCCTGACTGGGGTTCCCATCCAGGGGACCAACTGATGGGTGTTCTTCCACAGCTGGGAGCTCCAGTCAGCTGATGGGGGCTCTTAACCTCTGGAGAACATGGGGGTCTTGAAAGGCTCTGGTGTGCTCCAGAGGCTGGGAGTGCTGGCCACACATTCAATTAAAAGGCATGATAGGAGCCAGCCACAAAGTTATTACACATATTTTGTGTAGTAACGTTGTGATGTATTTCATCACAGAGTTAACTAAATGAATATATGGTCAGATCACAGATTAAAACAGGACTAACCAGTTAGTCACATCTGTCAGAAGGCTTAGCTTTGGAGAAGGACAAGGGGCTCACCCCACACTAAACCAGGCAGAGAAGAAGTTTCTGATCAGGAGAGACTGCAAGGGATACACACAGCAGTAAACAGTCCGGGAGGGTTCAAGATGTTAGAGGAGCAGGGCTACTGGCTTCTGTAGGTAATAAACTGCCTAAAGATAGGCTTCACAAAGGCTGAGCTCCAGATCAGGAATAAGGTAAGGGCAATAAGCTGGGACAGAAGATGCTTAATGAGGAGCAACCAACCCAGGACTGTGAACCTGCCTCTTGTGGAGCAGGCTAAAGGTAAATAAGGTTGTAGATATTGGAGAATGGGGAATCCTTGCACCAAGGCTAAGAAGCAAGAATTAGGTGACTGACAGGGGTAGGGCTGGCCCCAGGACAGGGAAGGCACCCTAGCCCTAAGAGCTGGGGAGAAAGAAATGCTCCTGCAAAGCATAATGAGCTTAGGTTCACAAGGACTGGAGGAGCAGCTAGTAGGGGCAGGAGAACCTCTCTCTGTTGGTGAGTGGGCCCAGATAGTTTACAGGTTAATGCTTGTTTCTGTCCAACCAGTGGATTATGCTTTAACTAAGGAACAGTTTAGAGATACTGGTGGCTTGGGAGTGGCTATAAGGGGTGATTTGGGGGTCACACAGAGGGGTGCCTTGGACCACATTGCAATTTTAAGCCCTGCAAGGACCGTGGCCTTTGCATGACCTCTGGGCCTGTCACTCAAGGGTGACCTAGTTTCCCTGTCAGACGCATGCCCAGTGTGAGGGAGGATAACAGTGCGCATGCCCAGTTATGTTATATAATCAGACTAGAAAGTTCTGTGGAGTTTACATTCTGATTGGCTACCGAAATTCTGATAAAAGCCTAGTGAGCCCCCTCCCACAGAGAAGAGAGACAGAGAGGGAGGAGAGACAGAGAGAGAGGAGAGACAGAGAAGGAAGGAGAGACAGAGAGAGAGAAAGGAGAGACAGAGAGAGAGACCCGCGTAACTGGAGACGGAGGCTGACTCCTTCAGGGACTGTCCTTCAGTTAGGCCCTTGGGCCTATTGGCCTCTCTCCCCGCCTGGCATTCTGTATCGTTAACTGTACTGATCTTCGGCTTCCAACTATCTTCGACCACGATTCCGGATCACCCTTACGGACTTTGACTTCAATCTCGGCGTGACTTACCTGGCTCCTGACTTCGGCAATCATCTCGGCTACCCAACTGTTCTGTGGACTGGCGACACCGACGCGTTACAGTTCTGTTTGTTATTTGTCTTCCTTTATAAACTGTTGACCATCCCTGGGACTTACCTGACAGGCAGCCGCACCTATTCCCGGGCTCCGGCACCGGGAGTAGAAAGCAAGGGCCTGTCGGCGAACCCCGTGGGACAACAGGCTCCCCCTGTTGTACGTTACTAACTGTAACTGAAGACTCCGTACCTGCGCTCTACCAAGCGTAAGTTAATAAACCCATTCAATTAAAGAACATCCAGCTTCCGTGTCACTCAGAACTCCACCGCCGCTAGACCCAGCCTGTTCGTTCGGGTTCCACCGTGACACTTGGGACCCTTTCTCTGGGGAGGGAAACCCAGCAAAACCGAGGGGACAGACAGCATAAAGCCAGAGCAGGGACCAGGGCCAACTTCACCAGATATTAAGTTTACATCAAGACACTGCAGGTGAGCATAAGGGGAAAAAATGATAAGGGGGCTGGCAAGTGCAGCATTAATCTGCAGTAAGGGGTTCCTGCATGAACAACTTGTGCCCCCGGCGGCTGGGGGGTATAGTGGCAGGAGTAGCGGGAGCATGGCAGTGGTAAGCAGGGGAGCTCCCACAGACGCTGCCAGAACCATCAGTGGTGGGTGGGAGGTGGTGGCAATCCCCAACCAAGGCCTTTTTGTATGTGGTGCACCGCCATGCTCGGGGGATGCATGTGCACCTCCGTGCACCCACTATGCATTGCCCTTGGGTTTCTGAGTCACCCTGCCACACAAGATCATAGGCAAGTAGGGCTGGAAGGCAGCTCAGAACGTCATCTAGTCCAGTCACCTGTTTGAGATGGCATCATTCCTGAATAAATCATCCCAAAACCAGATATTAAGTGTCTGTCTAACCTGCTCTTAAAAACTTCCACGGATGGAGATTCCACAATTTCTCTAGGTAGCTTGTTCCAATGTTTCATCAACCTCATAGTCAGAAAGTACCTCCTAAACTCCACCATAATTTCCCCCTGCTGAACCTTGATGCCACTGAGATCATGCAGTGTACAGAGAGGAAAAGAGATTTTGTTTTTATACCAGCATACCCAACTACAGCCCAAGATGAGGCAGATGCACCCAGAGCCTTCGCGAAACACTTCAAGTCACACCTGCTTAGGAGATTAAACAAAAGACTTTTCAACAAAACCGCTCCAGTATCACCTGATGCAGTTAGCAACATCCAACTGCACGTAACACAAATGACTCTAAATACCCCAATGTCAGCAGAGGTAACATTATCAATAGTTGTGGGCAGTATTTATTTCCTGAATATATCAATAACTCCACAGGTTCCACAAGCTTAAAAACTTGTCACAGCACCGGTTCAGCTTTAACATAGAAATGCCTGTGCCAGCCAGCCTCTGACTAGACAGCAGCATAGATACTGATACCTCAGTTACAGGCTGAGGAATCAGCAGCAAAAGTTGCAACAAATGGCTCACAACGTATTTTCTTGCTGCTGTCTGCTCATTAAACCTTCACAGCAGACTCTTATCCAGTCATTTTTCATCTAAATTTGTCACTTACTGTAAAGAAAGGTTTTAAACCATATAACGACAACTACCAAAGACTATTAAGGAAAAGACAGTAAGAGATGTTTAATAACCAACTGAGCAGCTTGGCTATTGAACAAGCTATTGGTTCCCAGGTATTCTTGGTAACACTTGGGCATTTACCTTTCACTCCAAAATAAGTGACAAGCACCATCTTTATTTACCTTTAATTGAATACACAATATTTTAATTGTACATTTAAACTCAAACCTGTGAGATAGTGCTCATGCTAAGCAAGGCCTAGCATAATTAACAACGCACTAAAACTCCCAGAATGCTTCAAGGAGGTTGAGAAGTCAGCGACTGACATTCTGGTTTTCACCATCTGACCCTTGAATAAGAATGCCGACAGTATGATAAAAATTGCAAGCAAAGCATTGTTTTTTTAGAAATACGGAAATGCAAGGCTAAACCGCAAGAACAAAAACAACCATATATCACGCTGATAAAGTCTGGGGAGTATTATAAGTAGACTATTAGAAATTAACATAAGAAGCATAACCAATTATAATAAAGAGCGTGTAGAATATAGATGAGTTAACTAGTAACCAATAGGAGTAAGAATTAGAAATGCATATGTATACATGTTGTCATATATAAGTAATAGAAAAGTTATGTTAGATGCCTCACTCAGAGGGGACAGTTTTGTATCTTTTGTCTAAAAAAAGATAAGGGACTCCTTTAAAATGAGCTGTTGACCAGTTCTGAGACTACTGAATCAGGCAGCCGCACCTAGCCTTCGGGTTAGAAAGCAAGGGCTTGATTTGGGAACCTCGTGAACCAACAGACCTCCTTAGTTTATGACTTTGTGAAACAATAAAAGTTTTTAATTGAACATCCAGGTCTGAGCCTGTGCTTAATTCAGTCCTTATATAATTCTGCACGAACCCACACAAAACCTTTCATGAAAATGTAACCAGCCACTTGCAAAAGTAAAATCCCTGCACCTTGCAATAATGTTGCCTGATAACGGAACATTTTATTTTGCTTGATCTTAAACATTACTTGCCATGGACGTAGCATTCCCAAGGCTGATTTATCTAGTGACACAGAATCTTAAAATCCATCTCCAGCATCCTGGGAAGGAAAGGACAACAATCCAGCATAAGGAATTAATATTTACTATTTATTTTAACTGCACAATAAAGCACTCCCCATGTTTTATCCAAGATACATGCACATAAGTGCCACAATTCAGTATGCTAAATTTTGCCTGTCAGTGAACTCAAAGGAAGGTACCAGAATGCATCTAGGAACAGAATTTGTTTTTTTCTTGACAACATGATAGGTATGGTTTTGAAAAACAAAAACTTACCTATATTAGTTATTCTCAGCCACTGCAATGATGGGACTACTCATAACCAGGGATCCGGGTTTTCCATTTCCCATGCAAAAATGGAGAAAACCGTGGATTTCCCCCTCTACCTGAGGAAAATGCGGATTTTTTGTTTTAACAGAGAAACCCATGGATTTTGCACTTTTGCAAAGACCTCTCTGCCAGGCAGAGTTCCAGCCTGCAAGGTGCTAGGAGGGAACAGCAGGAGGGCAGTCAGGCAGGGGACACCATGTGTGTGTATATATACACTTGGCCACCAGACAACCTAGAGAGCAGCTCCTGCAGGTAAGTCTAGGATTGGGGGGCGGGGGGGAGGGCCCTACAGGGTTACAGGGAGGAAGTTGGGCAGGGCTGGGGATGGTACCCAGCTGGGAGGCTTGGGGGCCGGGGTGGAATGAGTAGCCGCAGGGCTCTAGTGGGGAGTGGGATGGGGCTACTCACCTGGGGGGGGGGGGGACAGCTCCCCATCACTTACTGCACTCCCAGGGGGAGCAGGGGGGACCCATGCCCCCCAGATCTGTGAGAAAGATGGAGGCAGGCTTGGGCTGCCCACTGCAGGCTCGGGCTCTCTGCCCTTCTACCCTTCCCCAGGGCCTCTGCAGCCCGGTGGGTAAGACCCAGCACTGCAGACCAGAGCAGGGCCTGGCAGGGAATCTCTTTGCTGTTGCAAGCTCTGTATTGCCCTGGCAAAGCATCCTCTGCCCATGTGGCAGCGGCAAGGGGCACAACCCAGCACTACTGCCTTTGCTGCTGCCAGGCAGCAAAGGAGGGTGAGGTGGGGAGTTGGGCTCCACTCTACTGCATGAAGCCACTAAACCTCCTGCAGGCAGCAGCCAGGGCTCAGGTGCTGTTGCAGGAAGCAGGGGGCTGCAGACCTGGGTCCCT
>NW_017729034.1:86808231-86831128 GCF_001723915.1 Gavialis gangeticus
CGGGGCTGGGGGTCTGTGGCTTGAGAATAAGTGGCCTGGATCTGCATTCTGTGAGCTATGTGGTAGGCAGAGCTCTGATTTTCCATGATAAAAAACCCCAAATCAAATACCAACATTTATAGATGTTTAGAACTTATTTTATTATAGTGATTGAGGCACTGGCAGGCTTCCAAACTGCTTTAATATTGTAAATATATCGACAAAACACTGTGTTCAACTGATACCTACATATATAGTGGCCTTTCATTTTAATCATGGATTTGGGGTTTTTAATCAGAGAATCTGTGATTATTTTTTAATAAGGGAAAACCAGGATCCCTGCTCATAACCTTCTTACTTCCCAGCTCAGGAGTTCCTGCCATCTCCAGAAGAACTTCCTCTTCACTGTCAAAACTTCTAAGTGAATTGAACAACACAGCAAAATAGCTTGGAGCATAGCCTCCAGTTACAGGGCTGCTGGATATTTTTGTTCAGAAATTCAGATCGTCAGGGCAAATGCCAATATAGCAACATCAATCCAAACCAGCTACAAAACAATTATCTGAAACTTCAAAGGATTTTCCCCCCGCAGTGAACAAAAAATCCTTGTGCATGAATCGTTTCCTTCATAATAGCCAAATAATTAAAGCTGGACTATTATGAAAAGCATACATTTACCATGCACCCAGTGTCCAGTTGTATTGGCTCCTCCAAACTCATCCAAATAGCCAGACATAAATGTATTTTGAATGCGTTACAGATAACTACATCATTGGAGCCAAGAACTGTTCTGACTTGAACAGAAGCAATGGATCTCAAAAAAGCATTAACAGCAGCCGAAGCACATAAGGGATATATGTGATCATTGATCAATGATTCCTAGAAATGAGAAGCAACCTCACTGCTAGGTGTCCCACCAGTGGATTGAGACAGGGGGCTGGGACCCACCCCTCCCCTGCAGCTCTTTCCAAGCTCCATGCCTCAATCGCCTGATCAGGGCACAGGGCTGGGAAAAAGCTGCGGGACTGGGACCTGCCCCAGACCGGGACAGTTCCTGGCCAGCCACGGGCTACACAGGGATGTTTGTACATGCAGCCTAGAACTGGCTGGGGACTGCCCAAAACGGGACGGGGGCAATTGCACAGCAGGAGCTAAGAGCTCCCTGCTGCCAGGGCAGGGGGACTTTGTCTCCACCTGGGCTTCGGTGGCAGAGTCCACTCCAGCAGAGGCAGCTCCCACAGGCAGGAAGCAATCTACACATGCTTTACTGCACAGTAATTACTCAGCAGTTAATTTTATGCTTGCATTTGCAGGTAGCAAATTAACTGCCAAGTTAAGCATGTTACTGTACAGTAAGGGTCTGCATTAATAGATGGTGACACTTACTACGCAGTAATTTTCTCTACTGCGCAGTAAAGTGTCTCATGTAGATGCACCCAGTATGAACAATTACAATATTTAAATGGATGCAACTATAGTACAATTGTGAAAAGATCCTATGTGCATGCTGGGTAAGTGACTTTCAACTACTGTAATTTGAAGCCACAAAACATGACATAACACTAAGCAGCGTTAAAAACATAATAGTATTCTTTTCTGCCCCACAGTGTATATGGATAAAAAAGGTCACAGAGAAATAACAAACCAAATAAACCACTTTACTTGAGGTCCTGCAGCAAGAAGACAGTCTGAACACAAACATCTACTATAAATGCCAATATTGTATTTAAATGTACTTTGTATAATTTATTTTAAAATCATGCATCTAAAACTAGTCGCAGGCAGCCCAGCAATGGGTTTCTTAAGTCCCATTGATTAAAACAATGATAAAAATAAAAGACAAAGAAGCTATCATCAGAAGCTGTAAAAATTGTGTGGCTTAATATTTCAATAGCTCTGATCTTCTGGCTCCAGGACTGATGATCAGGGCAACCATCAAAAGGTTCAAATACATTCACTCCTGCTATAATCGATACTTACAAAGAGGGCAAAGTAGGGGTGCACGTGCACCCCCCCCAACTTATAAAACCTTTCAGCTACAATTCTTACATCTACCTAAAAGATTGACCTTGGACACCTCTAACTTGTTTCCACCTTCCAACTGCCTCTGCATTTTTTCATATTGCCCACAGTGCCCAAAATGGTCTTCCCAATTCATTCTGCTCAGCTATCTTGTGCTCTTTATTCAGTGCCCTCCTCTAAATGATACCGTTTTCGGAAACTATCAAAGAAATGAATGGGATAGTAGACTGAGAAGTGACATTTACTATTGGTGACAAATGGATGGTTAGATTTCATATTTTCTATTTTTATTATTATCCCTGAGGGGCTGGGGAATGGCTGTTTAAAGAAAGTAAAGAATACAGGAAAACCTGGCAGAACTATGGTTGTGTATCTTCATAAAATTAGTGCTATAAAAGTGTCTGAAGGACACCTTAAAGGAACTTCACTACATAGGCCTATTGGGACAAACAGGAATTGAATTTCCCAACTTCTGTCACTCAGTCTCACATCTCATTTAAACGCAACCCTGTGTACCAAGACTCATACTGTGTGCCTACATATTTATCTTTTCAAAACAATGTTGTTCCTTTCATTCCAAAAAGACCATTATTTTTAGGTTGACTGAGGTTCATTTCTTTCAACATTGGAAATATTTCACTACTAGGAACTGGCTACATTATTAGCCAAAAGAGCTATAAAAAGATTCATAGTGTTCACTGATAACACTGCAAAAGATTTTAAACAAATTATTTTTTTTTTTAAATATGCAGGTGTTTTGTAAATAAAACTATAAACAACTGCCCTGCCTTCTATTCAAAGTTCATTTCCCTCCTGCCTGTATCAATCACACTGTATAAATAGTGTAATCCAAGTGTTAAAAATAAGGTTGTAAATGTGTAGTATATACTTCAACCCTACAGAAGTAACTGAATCCCCTTTATTTTTAAGGTGTTCTAGACAGTACTACCATAGCCCTTCTGGGGACCATATCTTCTAATAGAACACTTGCAACTAAAAAAATAAAAGTGTATTTTGGTGCATCATAACTGCCACTTCAACTCTGGGAAGCAATTCTCCTTATGTATTTCCCAGTAAGAGAGAGCAATTTACAATCCATTCTCTAATCTTTGAAACACATTTTGATTACTGAAACCTCAAAAGTAAGAGCAAGCAGCTGAATGCTCTTGAAGAACTGTCTACATGGGAAAATAGCCCAGAATACCTATTCTTGAATAGTGTTTCTGCAATTGCTATTCCGTACTAGATCCCTACAGTGACACTCTTACTCCACATCAACAATATCTACACAGGGGTTAGTGCAGAATAGATATTGCTCTTCAAATTCATGCCTTGTTTACACAGGAAAGCTATTGCCAAATAAGCCAAATCCCAAGAAACGCACTAGATATAAAAATGTATTAAATATTACAGAAACAGTTGCCTACAAACTAGCACAAACAGAGGAAGGTCAGAGAAGTGGTGAAAAGACGTGGAACAAACAAAAGGTTTAAGAATTCTACTTTGCCCTTACTCTACTTTCTAAATGTGGATGGAGCAAAGCGTTTTGCAGAGAATCTGTCTTTAAAGTTAGTGGTTCTAACACTTACATGAGAAAATGGCTAAGGAATAAGCTAATTTTCAGACTGACACATCACTTCACTGTTTTTTAGTAGGATCAGTTGGCTGGGGTTCTCCCCTGCCCCCCCTCCCCCTACCCACACTCCTTGACTGGCAGGTTTTTTGTATTATAGCATCACTGCTATCCTATTGACATTAAAGGCCTATTATTTTACAGTGCCCAGTTCCTCAACAGATAAAGTCTCCTTAGAAAGCATTTGTCAAGTCTTAATGCACTTCATCTTCGATAAGAGACTTGCAGCACTATGGTTGGAATTTATGGTAAGGGAAACATTAGTTCAGAATATTGTTTTGAAGTGGTTTTATTTATTTGCTAGGGACAAGGTTTTTTATTTATGGAATAACCCTAACTTCTGAAAGGTTTAGATAATTTTTTATTATTTACCAAACATACACAATTGTAAACCCATACTCCATGGGAGAATGAACAATTCGGTGCAAGGGAAATTGCACTAATCAGATGCTACAACATTGACTTCCCCTATAATTAAGAAACATTTCAAACAGAAGTAACCAAACATTTGCCAAATATTTATCATATAACAGATTTTTTTTTAGATATTTGGCATATGTTCTTTGGTCTGCAGTATATGAAGCAATGTTACTACCCATGAATAATGCTACCTGAAGCAGAAAGTACTATCATTTTTATCATCTGACTCATCTTTCCATACCAAGATCATAACAAATGTTTGCCAAGTTATCTGAGCAGTTTGTAATGCTAAGTCAATTGAAATAACCAAAACAAGAAAAAAAATGAGACTAGGTTGGGGGAAGGGGAAATGAGCAAAGGAAAGAGACAATTTGGCCACAGTTGGGCCCAGATGTGATCATTCCATTTTGTCTGACTATCCAGAGAGGAGGAGTGCATGTGTATGTGCATACACATAACAAAAGGTATTCAACGGATCTAAGACAGAGGCATGGAAGTGCCAGAATGGGAAGGAAGTCACACAAATACTAGACTGGAGCACAAGGCAGCTCTCTGGGAAGTTCTAATGAAGGGTCAGGTTTGTCTTTGTTACTACTCAATACCAGGGATCATTGTGTGATCTAGGATTTTGAAAAGGAGATTGCAAAAAGTATGGCACATCACCCCATATAAAACAACACATTTTTCTCCAGTTAAAAACGAAGTAGGAGCTTTACTAATATGCTAGAGGGGCTGGCAATATATTATTCAGTTTAAGATCAAAGCAAAAACAAATAACTACTGGAATGTGCACTAATTGTCTAGATAAAATAGTTTAAAAAAAAACAACAACCCCAAACTAGGCACAAAAAAAAAGTCAAAATAGTCCAAAGATATAGTGTCATTAGCAGGGATCTGGGTTTTCCGTTTCCCACAGGAAAAACAGAGTAAAACACAGATTTTCCCCCTAACTGGAGCAAAGCCTGGATTACTCATTTTCGCAGAGAAACCCGTGGATTTTGCAGTTTTAATGTGAGCCCTCTGCAGGCTGGCAGAGTTCCAGCCTGGAGGGGGCTGGGAGGGTGGTCAGGCAGGAGACGCTATGTGCATGTACATGCACATGACCCCAAGCAGCCTGGACAGCAGTTCCCATAGGTAAGTTTGGTGGGGGGGAATTGAGGCCCTCATAAGGAGGGAGGGAGGGAGGGAGTTGGGAAGGGCTGGGGCTGTGGCTGCTGCCCAGCTGGACTGTGTATGGGACTTGGAGCCCAGGGCTGCAAGGCCCTGGTGGGGAGTGGAATGAGGCTGTGAGTGGTTTGTCTGGGAGCAGGGGGATGGGGCTGGCTCCCTGCTGCTACGCAAACTCCCTGGGAAGCGGGCAGGGTGGGGGGGAAGCACATGCCCCCGTGATCTGGGGCATGCCCCCCTGGGAAGCACATGCCCCCTGCCTACTGCAGGAGAGGGCTCCCGCCCTGCTGCCCTTCCCCAGGGCCTCCACAGCCCAACAGGTGCTACCCAGCACTGCAAAGCAGAGCACAGCTACACAAGAAAGCTGCTTGCTGCTGCGAGCTCCATACTGCCCTTGGTGACGCATCCCCTGTGAGCATGGGGGCAACAGCAGTGGTGGCTTGGGCTTGTAGCCCTCACTGCTGTCATGCATGCAGGAGACGTGTCACCAGGGCAGTGCAGAGCTTGCAGCTGCAAGCAATTTTTCTGTGCAGCTGCGCTCTGCTATGCAGCGCTGGGTCACACCCATGGGCTAGAGAGGCCCTGGGGGAGGGCAGCAAAGCCAGAGCTCGAGCCCTCAGCATGCACCCGCCCCTCTCCTGCCTCACGCACAGATTCTGGGGGCATGGGTCCTCCCGGGAGTGTACGCTGTGGCGAGGAGACGCCCCTTCTCCCCCACCCAAGCCTGCAGCAGGCAGTGGGAGGGAGCCAGCTCCATGTTCATCTCCATTGCAGCAGCCGCTGCCTTCTGTCGGGTGCAGGTGGCTACAGACCTCGGTCTCTGGTCCCATAGTCCTGGCAGCTGGGGGCCCCCATCTGGCAGGGCTGGGGGGCAAGGGACACCAGCAGGGATGGAGGGCTGGTGAGGGGGGACCTGTAGGGCTGGGAGGCATTTTGGGGTTTTTAATCAGAGAATGTGTGATTTTTTTTTTTTTTAAATCAAGAAAAACCTGGATCCCTGGTCACTAGCAGTGTAGACATTAGAGTTAAATGTATACATCTCCTTCAGATTCACACAAGAAAAATATAGCCTTGTTGTGCATCTTGACAGTACCTCCATTAATTCAGTCAGTCACTTCTATATCTGAGTTAATATTACCACACTGGAGTTAAGCTTTTTAGCTAGAACTAAAAACAATCTGAAGGGCTGTGAAATGGAAAAGAGGTATTACTAGGAGTGGCTAACAGACAGCAAAGGAGCAGAAGAAAGGATAGTTTGAATAATAGGACATCAAGAACATTAAAAAAAGGACAGAGGGTCATTAACACCTGTGAAGGAGACAGGTTAACAGGAATCAGGGAGAGACTAAAGAGCCATGAACTCAATTAAGTCTCTCAGCACTGCCTGACAAGAAATGATGCTGCCCCTCCTGGGTAGTTCCTTTTAAAGTCTGGGTGGGGTAGGCTGTGAAATACCTGTTGCAATGCCCACTGCTCAAAGGCATATGTACAATGAAAGATCTTGCAAAGTACAATAGAGGAGCACAAACATTTGTAACAAAATGGTTAAATATGGTAAAGAGACACAAGAAGAAGATGACTGCACCACTGCACCCCTCCTGAATTCACCCCTGCTAGGAATCCAATGACTTTTACCATGAATGTGGTAAACCATTAATATTATGTTAACGTCTAGGAGACTTAGTCATGGACCAGGACTTCACTATGCTTTGTGCCATACAAACACAAAATAATGAGGTACTTCTTATCCCAAATGTTTATATCACTTCTCTATTTGAGCTAGTAGCTTTGTAAACAACCATGTTACAACAAACAAAACAACCATTTATTTTCTAAAAGCATTATTTTCTAAAAATCAACAGATTAAGTGAAGATCATAAGGCCTTGCAAGCGAAAGGACCACTATCTCATCTACTAGCTTGTGAAGGAGACTTTGAAACTCACTGTTTTCAAACTATGTTTTCTGCAGAAAAGTAGAAAAACACAACTGAAAGTTCAAGAAGCAGCATTATATTTTCCACCTATTAGTGTGTAAGTATATGCAGTTTGGTAATTTTTAAGTGTCAGTCATTTCTTTCTGGTAAATAAAAAATTCCTTCCTGCAATATAAATTTTCCTGTGGTTTTACTACAGCACTGAACCTTGATGCATTTCCACTGGAATTAATGAACTGAAAATAAGCAAAGACCAATTTTATCCACACTGTACAGGAGCTGAGATTCCCCAAAGATTTAAGTTAGTTTTAGCTTTGTAAAATCTTGTTAGCAAAGAACAAATGTTAATTTATTAGTTCACATTTCTACAGAACTGAGAGATTGTGCACAAATAATTTTCCTTTATATCTACCAGCAGGATTGGTAAATTGTAATTAATGGGAGTGTCAAATGATATACCACATATTCCATACTGATAAATCCTTATAGTACTGGCATACAGCTTCTTTTTATTTTAAATTTTGGTAGCTTATCCATAACTAAGGGGAAATCAAAGATACAGCCCTGCTTAGAGCTATTTAACAATACGTGTCTATCATAGTCTTTGAAGGAAAAATGTAAAAAAGGAAAACAAACGATGCAATTTAATAATCCTTTAGAAATTCCAACACTTTAATTTGCTGCACTTCAACTGATCAGCCTAGGGCTTTCATTCTCATTATTTTGTCTTTTTTACCTTTTTCTGTATACTGTTCACAGTTTACATATACACTGTACAATATGCACCTTCTGATAAACCCAAAGGAAATAACAATCTCCTATAATATTACAGGAATACTCTTCCAAACTCACAACCCCTTTGCTGATGGAAAAAGATCTACAATGCCTATTTCCTTCCTGTGCCTATAGATGATTTCGTAATAATTTATATATGATGAGGTTTATGCAACATCAATCTTTGTTCAAGGGACAAACGATAAGCCTCACTCCTGTTAAAGACTGTTAATCCCCATTTTATTTATGACTAAAAAGACAAGCAAGAAATTTTAATGAAGACATTTTGACTTAACAGGATTGTGCTTTTGTTTCAGCAGGTTTCTGCTTTCTGACTCCCATCAGATATTTCTCTTTAAAAGTGAAAATTCCTTAAGAGCAACAAATTTAAATGAAGCTGTTTCACTCTGGTCCCATCATAAAGTAAATTTTGAATATACTTGAGTCTGGTAGCATAATACACATGTACTGCTTAGCAAATAAATCAAACTAAACTGTTTGGTGGTTTTATTCCATCTAATAAAAAAATAAACTGCAGATAATAAAATTGTATGACAAGAAGGAATTTAAATCTAATAAGAACACTCTTAATCATTAAAATTTTATGTCACCCTATGCGAGTAGTAAACTAAAAGTAACTCAGCAACCACTCCTCATCTGTTCTTCCCACCCACTTTCTTTCTTGTGCATTCTTCAAACAAACTATTATTTGCATGCTTAAAATATTTCTGTTCATGAACTCCGCAAAAAATAATTGAAAAAGGAACTCTTAACCTTAAAAAAATAAAGTGACTACTGACTTCTCCTGCTCTGAAAAACAGTAGTACCTAATGCAGGCCTTCAATATTACATAATTTGATCTAAAAAAAAACTTAATGAGCCCTGACCATGCAATGGATTTCCTGGATAGACCTTCGCATACTTTTACGGGGTGTAATGGTCTGTCTAAACATATCCAATTGTAGGAGACCTGCATTTGAATGTGATGGTCATCAACTGTGCAAACATTTTAGTGAAGAAATCTCAACAGACCTATTTTTAGGGTTAAAGGCCCTATTTTCTCCAAATTTTGGCAAAAGACAAACAGGAACCTTTAAAAAAACATAAGCATGTTCCAACAAATCTACATGCTAAATGTTAAAACACAAAAAAAACTGCATGCATATTCCAATAAAAGGTCCTTTATAAAAATAACAGGTTTACGAAATACTTGGAAACTTTCAAATAGTGATTTTGCATTTCATATTTTAAATGACTTACAGACCTAAACCAAAGTCAAATGAAGTCAGAAGACAGTTTCAATTTACAATAATCCAAACCTGAACAACCTAAACAGATTTAACAAAAAATTTAAGATCAACTGTATCATATAGTAATGCATAATTAAAGTCTTAAGTAATGGACTAGAAGTTTAAACAACTTTCTGTCAAGAGTGTAACAGCACTGTTTTAAAACAACTAAATATACAGCACCAACATATAATGAAATAAACTTTGGCTGGAAAACAAAAAACTTACACCAGAAGTAAAACTACAATCTTCGACAGGTTTTTATACTGAACAATTTTATAGTGTAAAATATATGCAAAAATGTATTTCTGCCCGTTCCGTATTTTACTATTTAAGGCAGTACTTTTGTATTCCAACAAATTATTTCTTTCTGTTCTCAAAACATATGTAAAATACTATTTTGCAGGAACACAACAAAAATAAAATGTTTGCTCTTAAACATCATTCTTTTCCTGTAAAAGGGCCAACCGGTATGCAGTACAACTCAAGTTCTTCCAGGACAATGGGCACAGAGTCATCTACTTCAAAAGTCTGTCTGATGCAAATCAAATACCTACCTATAAAACCACATGTCTTCAATGCTGCTTCAGCTCTCCATGTACTAGTTAGTAATTTTGGTTCTCCTTTTTAATTGGCAAGATTTGTAACATAAATAATAAATCTAAAGAAATAAAATAGGTGGAATCATACAACCCAGTGTTTTTATCCACCAGATGGCAATTTGCAGAACATTTCCTTATTTTCAGTATCATCTGCCTCACTGAGTTCCATTTGCAACTTTGAGGTCCCTTCTGGAGCTTTGAGTCATACATTATAGTTTAATAGGAGCAGTGTCCTCTCTCTCATTTGAAGTCAAGTCTATTTTCTTCCCTCTTACTGAAACATGTAACTGATGTCCACAAAGCACACATCAGGGCTAACAAAACACATGGGTATACAGATATTTAAGACAAATCTGAGTTTTGAGAAAAACAAGAAAATAATCAGCTGGATAAAAATGTTTGCAGCATTCTTTCAGCTTAGCAAAATCTCAAACACATTACTAGAAACACCATGTTACATGCATCAACTTTAAAAATAGTGTTTATATATATGAGTTGATTATCTGAGAAGTCATTTACCAGAAGATTTTGTATAAACAAAGCCACCAGCCCACAGATGGGTTTTGTTTTCTTTTCATTCCAGATATATAAAAGTAGTATATTCTTGGAATATACTGAAATTGCTGCCAATGGAGCAATCCACAAAGGCTAACAGGTTTACTACATAGAGCCTGAACAAATGTAATAGATGGCTAGTTAAACACTTCGCAGATAGCTTTGATTACAGAACTTATTTTGTCTCAGAACATCACAGTGGAGTGAAACTTTGAAACCAACTAACTTTCACCTCCACGACATGGATGTTCTGCTAAGCCTCAGACTTACGTATTATGTTCAATCCTTAAGAGTAGTTTGGTGGTCCACAAGAGCTTCTCATTACATTAGAGCAATAGTTTTCAACATTTTTTCATTTGCAGACCCTGAAAAATATTTTTGAATGGAGGTGCAGAGCCCTTTGGAAATTCTGAATGGATGTGCAACCCCTTTGTACTGTAAGTGTGGGTTTTCATGTACTTTTGATTGAATATAGTCATCTTTTGCAGACCTCTGAGTCTACCCACAGGGGACCGTGGACCACAGGTTAAAAACCACTGCATTAGAAAGTATCCATTGTGAAAGCTTTTTTAGCAAGGGACAGACATTACACATGAACCAGTTTAAGTGATCAGAAGCTGATTTAAACCTGTAACAGAACAGATATTCAGTGCACATAAGCTAGTCTGAAAATGGCTGAAACTAGTTTGAGATAAACCTGGTTGAACATAGTAACAGACTTAACTGATTTGAGTCAAACTGGTTTATGCAATGTCTGTCCCAGAACCGTTGCTGGTTTAAGAAAAAAAAAACAGACTCCCCCAGCATCCCAGCATACACTCCGGGCTGAGCACGGCTCTCTGCTCCACAGCAGGGCTGGCCCGTCCCCTCTGCTCCCTGGCTGCAGCTCCAGCACAGACTGCGGGCTGCTCTGCCACTCCCCCTCACTACTCCCTGCTAAGCAGGAGATGTCTATGTATTAGCAAGCAGACCACATGCTGGCTATGGTCCCTGTTCCACACGTAGAACCAACAGGTAGCTAGTAATATCCGTCTGTTTTCTTAATGGGGTGATAAACACTGAGTTAGGGGTCATAAAGACTATTATCAATTTGCTGCTGTGCTAACCAGTGCATCCTGCCAGGTCATGGCCATACCCCCCTCAGTTCAGTGCTGTGCAAGGGACAGGAGGGCTGGTCTAGCACCCCCCCGCCCCGCTTCTAGCCTGAGCCACAGCAGCATAGGTGACACGTGCCTCCCAAAGTTGGGGGGGGCATGGCAAACACCCGCAGGCAGTGGCAGCTGTGTCAGTAGCAGAGGCAAGCAGAGACCACCCACAGGCGACTACACTGACATCGGTGGTGAGGGCAGACCAACTGGGGACTTCTCAGGGGGGACAGCAGTGCTCTGCCTACCCCTCCTACCCGTTGCCAAGTTGAGAGTGCTCAGTCTTAGGGGGTGCACATACACCCCTGTGCACCCCCTACACATTGTCTATGCACTGCAGGCATGTGCCTGCATGTCTGGGATGTCTGTGCAGTTACAAACCAGTTCAGCCTAGCCAAGTTAGACTAAATTGCAAAGACTGAATCAAGTCAGGCTCAGGCTTTTTGAATGTCTGTCCCTAACCTTTAAGGCTATGGTTTGTAATAGAGTCCTCTGATGGGAAGAATTCCTATTTTTTCCTACTATTTAAGTGACTGAATGACCCATAAGTCAGCATTTCTCTATCTCTGGAGACATTTCTGAACTTGGAAAATCCAAGGCAGTTTTTCTGCTGGACACAGGGAGGAAAGGACTGCTTGCCCTTGAATGCAAGCTTGAAATCTTCCGTGAGGGATTCTGCAGGAGGAAGCAGAAAATATTTTATCTGAAAGCTAAATTCCTGATTTATTTTGGTGGAGTCTGAGAGAAAAAAATCCAACTTATCTTGCTGCTCCACCTCAGAGAATCGTCAGTGCCACAACCAGTGGGCAAGGGGGGAGGGGGCAGCAGGTATGGTATATTCCCATTCTGTGACATGTGCTAATGCTTTGTTCAAACAGAGTGCCCTCCAGGATGTGATGTGGTACTCCAAAATGCAAGTGCCCTTTGGCAGAAGTCACTCAAAGGGTGGTTACCAGGAGGAACTTCCATTAAAACCATAACCTGACAGATCAGAGATAGTTGCTTGGCACTTCCCTACACCATCCCACACTAGAAAACTGTGTGTAAAAATAAAGGTAATAGAGGGCAGAGCTCCCAAACTTGTGAGTCTTCTATAAACAGAATTGGCAGCTGACAGAGAGGACAAGTCACTATAGTCTCAAGCTTCTTCAGAACAAGACTGGATTATTCTTCAAAATCCTCACCCTGAAATAGTTTACAGAGTCTCAGTACAAAAAACACAAGAGCAATGTTCACATGCTAGGACAGTACCAAAGCAGCCCTGAACATCTAAACATACATTATAATCTAATTAAATAACCTTAAACAAGATAAATGACCATATTTAGTGTTACACCATAGACTTGAATTGAAATCTAACTCCCCTTCTGCCTTTTGTGCATGCTTGGGCTTAGGTCTAGATAGAATGAAGTTTAAAGCCTACCAGTTTTCTTTTTAAATGCCTGTTGTGTCTGTCCCAGGGCTGTGATTCAGACATTGTAATAATAGTTACTGACCAAGCTTACCTTATTTTCTTGTTCCAGCTTGGAAATTAAATCTTCCTTTATATTTCATTCCAAAAGCATGAGTATCATTCTATCCAAAAGTATCACAACCCCCCCACCCCATCCTCCTGACCAGAAAACCTGCTCTTTTCAGCACCATGGCTTTCTTTCCTAAAAAGCCCCCCTACCTCTTACGTATTTCCAGTCCACTTCCGGGTTTGCCGCCGAGCATCGAATCTTCAGATTCAACCGAACTGAATCGGGGACAGTGATCAGAATCAATGAATCAAATCACTGTCCCTGATTTAGGCCAAATCCAAATCGAACATGGCCCATTTTGCACACCCCTACTGGTTATCCAATTGTCTTATGGTACTATAAGATGGTTATAGCCAATTCTTGCAACTTTCACTTGTGTTTAACAGCTTTCTCCAGCACTGATAACACCCTGACAATTTGGCCTTTTCTGCTTATTTTTTCCTTTATTCAATCTAATATAATCAGCATTAATAAGAAAAGTGAGTAATAGTAAGAATAATAAAAGTAATAATGATGTATCATTGTCTAAAATAAGCTACAAATGGTTTAAAATAATAGTTTATTGGAGCATAATAAGCTTGCATTTAACGAGCACCTTTTATCTAAAAAATGTAAAAATGTTTTCTTTAAATCTGTGATATTTTTCACAAGAAAAGAGCTTAAAGGACTTCCCCCAAGACAAAGTTTGGACTAAAACCCACCTCCCATGCTCCTTGCTCTAATCACTAGAAAAATATTGCCTTCTTTTCTCAACTGAACAGCTAAGCAACAATTTCTGGCACTGTCATTCAGAGAACTAGTGCCTGCATTTTTAAGGCTCGTTCTCTACTGAGAAACCCCAATTGAAGTCATACAGCACTGTCTAAAACACTTAGAAACAGTGTATCAGCAAATCTTGCTTTTGCTGGCAGGGTGTAAAGTTGCTGTCCTATTAGGGAGGCTGGCTCAATGCCCCTGGGAAGGAAAGAATAAAAATAAGCCTGCATCGCTAAAAGACATTCATGTCATGCTCTGTGCATCACATGCTCTGTTGAGAGGCATGGAAACATGCAGTTCATCATTTCTCTTGCTATCAAAGGGTTTTATCCCATAGCACAAAACCAGATCCAGTACCAGGGAGAATATGGGCACACATTATTCCACAAAATGAGAATCACATTAATCCTTAATACTTTGACCTGAACACACAATAAATTCATGTATATTCAGAGTCAGAGCAAAGATTTTGCAGATCTGGCCCATCGCTAACCAAAAAAAATTGTTTGTTACTTCTCTACATTTTTCCACACATTTGAACTTGGAAAATACATTTTCTTTCTTCGCTATATACAGAATCACAAACCTGGCACGAACCAAATCACTTGCTTGAAGACCAGCAAATTTTTTCATAATGTATATATATTAACGTGGGGGACAGCACATTTCAGATATTACTTCTTGTGGCACTAATAAATTATATACAACATGAGATAGCAGACTGAACATGAATTTTGTTTTAGTGAAAATACCTGAAGGATTAGGCACGTTTTTAGTCTTCAGCTGCTTATGACAAGTAAATAGACACTGGCACAGCAAATAGTTGTTTTAATATATGGGGGCACAGGGGAGAGGGAGAATATGCTTTTTGCATTAGTAGAGAAAAAGAAACAGGTAAACATCTGTGTTTTCAGAGGTATGCCAGTTTCATTAAGTGTCTGTCTCCAGAAAAATTGACAGGACTAGAAGACTCATGAAAACCAAGTAATTTTCATTTTGCTATGAAAAACTGTATTAAGTGATCCTTTCTCGACTGCGTGGTTCATGTTAAAGAAAAGGGAAAAGGCAAAAAAAGTATTTCCTGTGGTTTGCAGCATTGAATGCCATAGCTACTGAAGAGCTACTCTTGTGCCAAACAATAACAGAGAGAATATTAATGAAGAGAGCTTAAACTGGAACATTTGAAAAACAGAGCAAAAAGGATGACTGACTGGATGGTAGGTTAATAATGTGTTTTTCATCTAAAAAAGATCGTTCAAACTGAGTCCAAGAAGGGCGTGAGGAAAAAACAATGACCTCAGATGACTGTTCAGGGACTACATCACAAAGCCCACCACAATTAGCACTAATTGGTTGGCCGTCTCAGCAAAGAGGCCAAAAACTGAGCAAGCATTAAGGCTAAAGTACCTGTTCTTCCCCCAAAAGAACAGTCACTTCAGGTCAGGGATTTGGACTGTTGATAGAAGAGCATGGAGAAGTTAGCTCTGGCCTTCACCCTCCTCTCCCCAGGACCTTTGTCTGCAGATACTGTAGTCAGCAGTCACCACCAAACAACTATCATTTGCACCATCCCAGGTATTTGGATATGGCACTGTATTCACAATGTTTCCTATACTTGGTGTAAAATAGAAAATACTCAAGTCAGGCAGCACTTGGCTCCATAATTCTTTTCCATAATGGCAACTATATCTCTTCAGCTTATGGGGCTATCATTAAAACCTTTCACCACTACTAAATTTACATGCACAAGCTCAATAAAACAACAATAATTTTGCTTTAATATAAAGTGTCCTATGCAAATTACCATATGTCATGAGTCATAAGGAATGCAAAGCCAAAGCATGTCTTCAGTAACTACCGTCACAAGCTGCACTTGTGGGATATCTGTTTCATATGTGACCTAGGGACGTTTTTTTCTCATTGCTCTCTGCCCCAATTAAAATAGAGAGCTAAGAGTATATACAGGTATGCAGGCAGTATCAGACTTCCTAGTGGCTGGCTGTGGAAGGCTCATACCTTCAAAAGAGGTTGCTTGGTTTCTTTTTTTTTCCAAAAACACAGCAAATATAGTGTCCCTGATATTTGTTCAGATGCTTTCTATAACAAGACAGGAAGTTTCAAAATAAGGAATGAACAAGACCCCACAGTCATTTAGCCAGCTAGGCACTATGATGATAAAAACACCAGGAAACATATGAACATATGGCCTTTTTGTGCTAGGGTATACAAGCTGGGCAAGGTTATCCCACCACTGGGTCCTAGTAGGACTGACATAAAAAAAAAATCCGCCCCTGAAAAGTAGTTGCAATCAAAAAGCACTATGGTAAACTACTACTATAGATGGTCTCGTATATCAAATATTGATCCAGTTCCTGTAAACACATGGAGTTCACGGCACTCAGTTCTTCCATTAATCCAACACTGACTGTAATAAAACAACCCTATATTTTATCTTTATTTTTATTCTTTCTGAGGTGTTAAAATGTTTTCAGCTCAACAACCCAGACATACACCTGAGACAAAGGTGATTTTTAAAGGATGTCCTGAAATATTTGTTTAAGATTGTCTCTGAATTACATTTAAAAAAAAATACAAAGCACCTAGGCTTGTCTTCTTTCTGTTTCACTGAAATTATATGCTGCTTGCCCCCCCCCAAAAAGGGTTTCTTTCATTTGTTGTCATTATTATTCAAAACACCTTCCAATTTAGCATCAGTATACTCTTTGTTTCCATTCTACACTATTGTTTGAGAATATTAAGACCTGTCAGACCTAATTGCAGTAATTGGAATAATTAAAATATGAAAATGTACATCCTTTTCTTTTCTCCCTCCCATTTTGTTTCTCCTCACTTTCTTTGGTAACACAAGATTGTAACCTCTAGAAAAGCATAGTATGTACAAGCACTAGAGAGCACATGCTGCTTTTAATAAATGAATCACGTGCATCAATTTTTATAGAGTTCTGTAGCAATGATAAAAACTGAAGAAGGGATAAAACAAAGTGTTTTGTTTCAGATCCTCCCCATTTTAAATTATTTTAGCTCCATCCTGCTCATAATAATTTCCAAGAGGATGAACAACTTTATTTGAAAGGGGCCTTCTAGCTACAGAGAATAGGTGATAAATAGCTTCTCAAACATTAAAATCTGGGACTGAAAAAGCTTGTACATACCAGAAATGGTAAAAACAAGAATAAGTTATTTTGAGGAAAACTAAATTCCTGATTTCACGAGAAATTTTAGAAAGTAAGAGATTGTCTTGCTATTATTAGCACAGAAATCAGAGATAGAAAAGAAAACACCCTCCTAGGTCACCTGGTCCTAATTCCAGATTTTACAAAAGGCTTTGGTTCCGACTGAACACCCATTCAGGTATTGTCTAGTTTCATGTTAAAATGGGCCAGGCACTGACTGAGTCTACCACTTAGGAAACCATGTCACAGGCACTGGATTTTACTGTCAAGTTTTCCTTTAATCTACCCCCACCCCTTTTTTTTCGTAATTCCCCAGTTACGTTAAATGATCTCTTTCTTCTTAGAGAGAGGTTACACATTTCAGCACATCTGAGACCACTATCTGCCCACCCATATGAGAGCACCATGTCTATACTACCCACACCTTCAAAAGGACTAAGCTCTACAACTTCAGCGCTCTTCATCTATTTCCATAAGCAGGGCAATTTTGTGCTCTTCGATGTCCCTTGATGTTCAGGTACCAACCCCAGATTCCAAACGTGGGTTCTCAAAATATCCTGTGACATACTGCCTGTGTAAATACAACTCAGAAAATGTCCTGGGCCACTTATTTATCCATCTTCTCCCACTACAAACACATAAATGTCAATAGAAGCTTAGTGTAATCAACTTGAGTTATCTTTTAAATTGTTCTTTTAATTCTGCTACTTATATTATTTTTGCAGACCTCATTTCATCTTCCCCAACATGAATCTCTCTTATATTTTCACCTATATTTCAATTTCACTTGTCTCTTTCATTTGTTGTCATTATTATTCAAAACTTCTTCCAATTTAGCATCAGTATACTCTTCGTTTCCTTTCTACACTATTGTTTGAGAATATTAAGACCTGTCAGCCCTAATTGCAGACACTTAGATGATCTCAGTTGGCATTATGCAGTAACTCAACAGGTTGTTATTTATCCTTATGCTTGTAGACTTTTAACCAGTTTTCTTTGATTATGATTTCAAGGATGATTCTCTTTTATTATTTGAAGATCCATATTAATTTTCTAGCTTTTGACTACCTCCATAGTTTTCAGACGTATTGGGATTAAATCACATTAATTTTTCAGTCCTCTAAATAGTAACATGATCAGCTGAATAAATTTGACCACTAGGATTTCCACATTCCACATTTAACCTGTTTTTGTTAACATGTATTCTTGTAAAAATCTATCTTTTTAAATACATTTTTCAATAGTCAGCTATCTAATCTCACTCTAGGATATTAATTGATCTCTCTCTAGCACTCCTTTGTCCTCATTTTCATGAAAGAATCTTCTGGTCCCTTTAGTCTCTGTGGCCAACATCCCATCCTCATATTTTCTGCTCCTCTTAACTGTGTCCTGTAAGTCTTCATTACTTCTGTATCATGCTTGGTTCTTTTTTCCTTGGTTCACCTTTTCTAGTTACAGGAACTTTGAAATCTTCAGATTTCTGTGTGGTATGTCATAAAATCATACCCCCAATTAATTGGTGTTAATATTCATATTTTTCAACACAAGTAACATCCTATCTTCTTTATCATCATCTTTCTCCTTTAACAGAGGTGGATCTTAACACTGCCTCACTCTAATATTGCTTACTAGATTTCTAAATTCCTCAAAATATTATCTTTTGAAATCTAATAGCCTTCTACCTGTGCAACTTTTAAATTCATTTCTTATTCAAATACCTTATGGTAAGAGTTTCCAGGTTTCCCCTTAATTATCATGTTTGTCAGTAATCTCCTTTCCAGTGGTAGATCCATCAGAATAAAGGGCCTGAGTTGCAATTATGGGCCATCACAGCTCTGGCAGGATAAAGGAATCTTAAAGAATATGTAACTTATATTTGTACTCCTTTGAAGGTCCCTTTACACAAGCAGAGTGATGTAACGTATCTCCAACTTTCCTACTTTTCAGATCATAAAGTTAGTACCTGCATAATTCAACTTCTCTGCATACTTTAGATACATCTTTGATGATACAATTGCATTATATTTGTCAACCAACAAACATCTAGATGGTTGAATCAGCCCACGCACATCCTGAGATTCTACCTCAAAATTTACTCCAGCATTTTTTTTTTGTTCTCCTATCCTAGCAGCCTTTCAGCATGTAACATGTTCCTGTTTCATTTGTGCTCCTCTTCCCTGCCTCACTTGATGACTGCCCTACCTTTATCAGTAACTTAAGTAAGTTTAGACTGTTGAAATAAGCATGAAATTTTGGTTTTATCAAAATTAGTGAGACCAAAATGGCACCCAAAGCAACCGATACAATAATCCCTTGATTTTTTTTCCTTTATCCCAATAACACTTTTCAAACTTCCATATGAAAACTACTAGTTGCTGCTACTTCCAAAATTCAACACTAAGCGTCCTTTCCAGAGCAAAGCAATCATAAACATGACATGAACGAAGACTGTGACTTACCTTTGAAATGATATACTATTAACATGACAATCACTTAGTAAATTGACTAACAGTCTCTATAGGCAAAAGTACAAAAGCAGAGAACTTCATTTAAAACTATGTATTTATACAAAAAGAACATAAAATGTTTGGTTCTGATGTACCATTTATCTTCACAACTGAGGAAGCTGATAACTCATGTAAGTTATCATGCGTCACTTCAGGACTGAAGATTAATGTCTTATCAGGTTTGAGCTTTCAGATATTTTATGCATAGAGTTTTTAGAATATTTTCTCATGTATGGTGTGACTTCCCCCCTCCCACCCATAAGAATATTATCTCTGTCTCACAAATACCAACTAGCTTCCCAATCTGGCCTCCTAATTAGTTTATAACATTTATTAGCAGTAGACAATATCATTTTCCATCAACATAATTTCAAATATTCCCTGTATGTACCCAATTGATATATATCATTAGATTCCTAATTTCCTACAGTATTTTCATAAATGCCATTCTAATTTTCATATCTTGGGAAAGATCTATGAGTTTTATAATCTCCCATAAGATTACAGCTTTTTTTCCTGGTCCTCAATTATAAATTTGGAATGAAGTCTATTCCTGCTCTTACTTCTGAACACTATGATACAAGAATTCATTAATAAAAAGAATCTGACAAATATAGAGAGCATAGTTAACCACTTTAAAGCTTTATAACTTAGTATTTAATGTGCAATGTGCCCTGCCTTCTGCCTGACTTCAAACAAACACAGCTAAGTACCTTTTTCCCATTCTAGGTATGGAGGGTATACTCAATTATTCATTTCTATGTGCTGAAATAAATTTTATTACATTATGTAAACAGAAGGCTACAGTTGGGCTGCTAAATGTACCAAGTTATTCTGGATGAGCCATCAATTTAAATATACCAAAGTTGCAGCACAGGTCCCGATGAAAACAAAACATCTTCCTTGGTTGTAAAGTGGGGAAAAAAGGCCACCAGAAATTATACGTCAACCTGAATTTTGGATTTTTTTTTCCCTTTACCAAGTCAGCCATGCTCTATGTGTACTTCAGTGAAGCGCAGGTTTTTATTTCTGCTTTTAACAAATTTGAGCCTAAAAACTCTGGGTTATTATTTTACCAATCTGATAAATTAAAAAATAGGCTACTTTAACTTTCACTCTACAATTTAAAGATAAAGTTGGTTATTTTCATTTATAAATCACATATGCAGATAACCATTAAGTTTGTCTGATTATTCAAATTTCTTATACATTAATTCCATTCCCAGTTCCCCAGTAATCTCAGAGGGGACTTCTTTACCTTGGGATGTAGGCAATATATGCTAGGTTATGCAACAAGAAAAATATCAGTGATGCACCAGTTTGCTCAGTCACTAAAATATATTCAGAAGTCTTAATAGAAACTATGTAACTTTGGGCGCAGAATTTAGCTGTTAAGCCTCTATACACACAAGTAATCAAAACAAGTGCATGCCTGAATATTGTTTCCAGAGATAGGAGGAGGTGGAGACAACAACACAGAGTACAAGTAATGATTTCCTTAAGAGCTAGTTTAAATTTGTGATTTTCATTCAGTTTTGTCTTGTGAACAAAATTGCATCACTAGTTTCTCATATATCATTGCCTTACATTGACACCTGCTGGAAGTGGCTGGGACTGTAAATATTTCCTTCTTTTCTATCAGTAGCTGATTTAGCAGTGCAGGCAGGCAAACAGTGCAGAGCAATTCTAACTCTAATCAAATTGAACACCAAGCTATCTCTAAGAACACTAAGCAGCATAGCTTTTCAAGAAAAAAAACATACAATATGTAATTTTAAGCTATACAAATTTCCCAGAGGCTACCACTGCATGGATTTCTCAGTCAGAAAATATGCTTTAATAACTGGTTTTCTAAGATTTTTAATATCCCTTGAGTAGATATAAACTCAGCAAATTATATGTCTAACTAGTTCCTAGGCTTCCATTCTAATTAGCAGACAATTATTACAGTTATTACATATCAACTATACAGATATTCAGTTAAAAGCAGTCGATACACAAATTTGTAAAAAAAATACGAGTAAGTGATATTCTAAGTTTACAACCTTGGTTATAATTTTATAACAATAAAACAATTAAAACATTGTCCTCTTCATTAATAAAAGCAACTGCCCTATTTCTATGACTAATTTGTCTTCCAACACAAATTAGATACTTACTCCTAGAATGGACTGAAACAAGAACTGCTGAGGCAGACATGGCAATAATTTGCACTTACACAAAAAACTAGATGGTCTCAATCATTAATTTTTTGTACTGAAACACCATTACTAAAACAGAGAACATTTTCAAATTTCCACATAAAAAGAGTATGATTTTCCCCAAATATTCCAGAACTCTTCCTATACACACCACACTTCTGTGACACTTTTTGGTCAACTTTGGAAGTAAGGAAAAGGTAATTAAAATATACAAGTTTGGAAAATGTGTTCTTACCTTAAATCATCTCTTTATTTATACCAAAATAAAAATCTCTCCTCACACTGAAGAAAACAATCAGTGATTTGCTAGTGCCATTTACTTTACTACTGTAACGCAACTGTAGCCTGAGCACTTTTTGATCTATCTACAGGATTAGTTTTCATGTACTTTACATGCAACGTGTACCTACTTGCAACATAAAACAAAAACAAATTTAAAACATCTTACACACCAATAGCCAAAAATAGGTTCAAAGACAACCAATGGATTTCATGGTAAAGTCACTACACCAGAGTTCTCATGTGTGAGAGAATTTGTCCAATTTTATACTGTCAAAGTCATGAAACAGCATTCATCTGTATTAAGCTCCAATAACCCATCAAAGCATGATTATTACACATAGACGAGCAATACCTTGGCAATATTATCTACCTAACTAATGGCTGCAGAAATACAGTACAGACCTAAAGCCCAGTTAGGTTCCACATCTGCAGACTGATCATCCCAATTAAAAAGGACTTTTAGTGGGCACCTTAAAATACTTCCACAACAAAGTTTGTCAGTTACAAACTTTGTACCTGTACCAAGTATGCAACAGCATTACAGCCCTGCTGAAATTAGAAACACTCAGTTTCAAGAAAATGAGATAACACGACTCTTACGACAGAGCTGTCAAATATGTGAAAATGATTTTCACATCACTTTACTTCTTGATTTTGTGGAAGAAAACTATACAAATATACAGGGGAGATGCGAGTGGTAATACTGTTTACCAATCTGCCAAAATCAGATGCTTGCTTAAAGTTGTGTTAATCTCAGAAGCGGAATAGAAAAAGCAAGAGATTTAAGAAAGCTTCAGCATCCTGTACAATATTTAAGAGTTAAATTACTAGAATGTTTGTCAGTAAGTAACTATCCTGGGGGGGGGGGGGGAGGGCTTTTTTAAAAGAGGCATAAACAAAAAAAGTATCTTTCC
>NW_017729034.1:86831200-86837260 GCF_001723915.1 Gavialis gangeticus
TTCCCGGGGGGGGGGGGGGAAGGACTTTTTAAAAAGAGCATAGACCATAACAGTTTCCTTCCACACATGCTTAAAGGATACAAACAAGATTCTGTTAATCATAAACAGTGAATGCATTTAAAGGTACATTTACTTATTTCTCATTCTTAAACACTACATATATACATACATACATACATGTAAATAGCATGTAACAACTTTAAAAATGCACTGTTCAGAATTGGATACATTTTGGCCACCCAAAGTTGTTTATCTTTTTATCTCAGAAAGGCAAGTCATGTCTAGAGACTCCCCAGGTTCTATTTCTGCATTTCTTACTCACCTTGCAAAGCTTCTGGTAACGTGGGGAAGAAACTGCCATCCTTTGCAAGCGATGCAACAACACCACAACTTTCTGCAGAGATGTTCTCACCACAGCCATCATTTTAAGTTTGCCACACTTCTGAAGACACCTCAGAATTTGCATTATAAATGAAAAGCAACTATCATTTCCTCCTGGTCACTGGACAATGATTTGCCAGCTTTCTGAGCATGCTCGCTTCCAGGACTGCTTTTGAGAGCTACAGGCTTTATATGGTTCAAAGGCAAAGGAGGTTGATATAGCATAAGTTTCTCTCATTAAAAAATAATACAAGAACATAAAAGCCTTCCCGGATCCTCCTAGTCAGTATTTGCTCAGCTCAGCATGTGCAGGGAATGAATGAAGTTACTGAGCTGCAGAGTCTCTGTTACCATTCAGGAGTGCACTAAATAGCACAGAAAATTATTAATTAAAACACTAAAGCTGCCAAAACAAAACAGAATTCCTATGAGAAGACAGCTCCAACATATGGCAACAGTTCTTCCCTTAGAGCTGCTCTGTACCGAGAGGCTGAACAGCATTCGCTCCCTCACTCTGGAAAAGGATGTTCTCTCTCTCAGACTAAATGCAGCTCTGGCAGAGCTGTGGAATGAGTGAATAACAGACTGTATTATAAATCTTGAGAGAAGAGCAGAGGGATACCTGCCCTAATTATATCAGCCATACGTTAAGGGCTAATCAATCACATACAGGCAGGTCTCCAAGCTAGATTATCTAGTACAAAAGGAAAAACTACAGGGGGCAAAACCTCTTTCCCACGAAACTCTCTTAAAGCTAATTCACCCAAAGAGCTCCCACATGAATAATTTCCAAACCTGAAAGTATGAGTATTTTTATGAAGCATTTCCAATTAGAACCTTTCCTGGAATGACTTATTAGGGAATGGAAACACGAATAAGGATATGATTTTGGCAAACAGAATGTATCAAGTCATACTGCTCCCTTCCTACATAAGGTCCCTAACAGGCTTGAAGCCCCAGAGCCAATATTTTGATATATTTCCATGACAAAGCAGTATTATTTAACAGAAGCAATAAGACACTCAAGAGATTAAGAATACTGGGGGGTAGGGGCTTCCTACCACCCAACACACTCCAGGTTTAATATAATCAACATCCCCACAAGAGAGCCATATTAAAGTAAAACCACATCCAACTGTTGTCGTATAGCTTAGATCCGTGAAATACATTTTAATTTTCAGTACAAGGGCTGCAAGAAGAAACATTCAAGAAAGTTTGATTATCAAACACAGGTGGAAGTAGACTGGAAAATAAACATTGGATGGCTGTATTGCCTAGCAAGATAGAGGCAGATCCAGACAAGACTATGATAGACCAATGGGCACTGATAAAAAAAAAAAAAGAAGTCATAGTCCTCTCAAAGCCTTAAAGCACCCTACATTGAGAAAGGATGCACAATTCCTGGGTAAATTACTGAATTATTATACATGTACATGGCTTCCATTACCATGACATCTTCAAACTGCCTCAAGTGAAGGGAGAAAAAATATATTACATTGACCATGATACATCTCACCTCAGAAACAACCACAATATACAACATCAAATCATAACAGGAGCAATACTAAACACAACATGAATTATAAGGTACATTTCTATATGTGGGTATTGAACCTGTAGGGAAGTTGCTAACACATCTGTGGTTTCTTATCTATCTTCTCTTTCTTCGTGGACAGATGGAAGGATGGAGAAGCTATCAAGAAACTATAGGATGGGAAGTTTCAAAATCTGTCTTTGTAAAATGAGGTCACATTCTGAAGAGACTGAGAGCCACCACCTCCAAGATAATGGAGGGTGAAGATAAGGGTGAAGACAACTGACTTATATTACGCAGCTGAGTTGAACAGAACTACAACTTAATTCACCTATTCACCAAGATATCAAACATTTTTTCTTTAATGTTAAGCAACTGCTAAACTATCAGTCTTATTGTTTTAGACTGAAAAACAAGTACACATATTATATAAACAGCTATATACATATTTCTTGTGAAGCAATCAGCATGGTATGTAGGCACTGATTAAAGTAACGTTCAGGGTCTGAGAAATTCCCAGAACTTCAGGCATTACACAGCTCTGAGACCAATGGCTCATGTACCTACCAAATTCACAACTGTGCAATTTTCACAGAAATCATGAATCTGCCCATGAAATCAGTCAGCCACCTCCTTGAGTTCGGTACATCCTTACTTATGCAAAGTACAGCTTTAAAGGTCTCAAGTGCTGGTATACTCCCTTTCAGACAAATGGGATCAACTTGAAGAATCTACATCCCTTTGCATCAGTCCATAGAGAAGCAAATGGTTCTTTAATGTCATTTTAATACACCCTTTTCCAAAGATGCACAGGTTAAAATCCGTGGTGAACATGGCACAGGGGACACAATGGTGGACGTCTACTACAGACCTCCTAGCCTGGATCAAGAGCTCGACCAGGAATTTGCCAGGGAACTGGCTGAGGCTGCACGCTCCCAGTGCATGGTTGCCATGGGAGACTTCAACTACCCAGACATGTCATGGGAACAGCATTCAGCCAAATCTGAACGGTCGCAAAGCTTCCTCATATGCATGGATGAGCTCTGACTCAAGAAGTCTATGGACTGATGAGAGGCAAAGCAGTGCTCAACCTGGTACTGGCAACAGGGGATGACTACATCAGCAACCTAACGATTGAAGGGAAGCTGGGAGACAGTGACTATGAGCTGATCACCATCACCGTTCACCGTAAAGCTGGCAAGTCAGTCAGCAATGCAGAAGTCCTCAACTTCAGGAAAGCTGACTTTGACAAGTTCAGGAGGCTTGTTGGCAAGGCCCTAAGGGACCACAACCTGAATGGGAGGGGAGTTCAGGATGAGTGGATGCTCTTCCAGGGAGCAATCCTGGATGCACAGGAAAAGTCTATCCCATCTTCGAGGAAAGGTATCCAAAGGGCACAGCAGCCCCCTTGGCTCTGCAGGGAACTGGCAGACCTCCTGCATCTAAACAGAAAGACTTATAAAGGATGGGAGGCTGGATCCACCTCAAAGCAGGAGTATTCTGCACTGGTCCAGACCTGTAGGGAGCAAACCAGGAAAGCCAAGGCTGCGATTGAACTCCAACTGGCTACACATATCAAGGACAATAAAAAGTCCTTTTTTAGATATGTGGGGAGCTGGAGGAAAAGCAAGGGTAACATTGGACCCCTGCTAAACCATATGGGAAAACTGACAACTGACACCCAGGAAAAGGCCAACCTGCTTAATGGATATTTTGCATTGGTTTTTCACCAGCCCCAAGGGATGGCCCTGTTCAAAATGGGACGGGACGGCCAGGGTGAGGGAGAATTGTTACCCTTCATCGGTGTAGACCATGTGAAGGAACACCTTGAGAGGCTGGACACCTTCAAGTCAGTCAGCCCAAACACTTTACACCCCAGGGTACTTAAGGAGCTGGCAGGCATCATAGGTCAGTCCCTGGCACAGATCTTCATGAACTCATGGCACTCAGGCCAAGTGCCCAAAGATTAGAAGAAGGCCAGTGTGGCGCCTATCTTCAAGAAAGGGAGGAAAGTAGATCCAGGGAATTACAGGCCCATCAGCCTGACCTCTATTCCAGGGAAGATCTTGGAAAAAATTATCAAAGAGACCATTCTTAACAGACTGGCTGATGGCAACATCCTGAGGCATAGCCAGCACGGGTTTGTTGTGGGTAGGCCTTGCCTGACCAATGTCACCTCCTTCTATGACCAGGTGACATAGGTGAGAAGTCATCCACAAAATGACTGTGCATCAGATATAAGAAATGTCTAGACTTATGGGTAGCTAAGTTTATTTTTATTTATTTCTTTAAAAACCTACACATTTTAAACCATGTACAAGCATGTCCACATTGAATTGTATTCACATAACCCGAATTTTGCTTTGTACTGTTTGTTAGTTTACTTGTTGGATTTTCTTTCAAATCCTGATTGTAAGCTCTTTTAGGAGAGTCATGACTTGTTTGCACAAAACCCAGCACAATGGTGAGTCTAACCCCAACTGGCATCTCTGGGTTCTAACTAAATGCTAGCACTAAAGGAACATCTGCTGCAATATCTAGGTAAAGGGACGTGGAATCAAGGAAATCTGGTGCCACAATCATTCGACAGTCATGCCCTCTATCTTACTCAAATCTGTCTTTGTAAAATGAGGTCGCATTCTGAAGAGACTGAGAGCCACCACCTCCAAGATAATGGAGGGTGAAGATAAGGGTGAAGACAACTGACTTATATTACGCAGCTGAGTTGAACAGAACTACAACTTAATTCACCTATTCACCAAGATATCAAACATTTTTTCTTTAATGTTAAGCAACTGCTAAACTATCAGTCTTATTGTTTTAGACTGAAAAACAAGTACACATATTATATAAACAGCTATATACATATTTCTTGTGAAGCAATCAGCATGGTATGTAGGCACTGATTAAAGTAACGTTCAGGGTCTGAGAAATTCCCAGAACTTCAGGCATTACACAGCTCTGAGACCAATGGCTCATGTACCTACCAAATTCACAACTGTGCAATTTTCACAGAAATCATGAATCTGCCCATGAAATCAGTCAGCCACCTCCTTGAGTTCGGTACATCCTTACTTATGCAAAGTACAGCTTTGTTTTAGATTGTTATTACCATTAGAATCTCTCAGTGGAAGCAAATTAGAGGGTTGCACATTCTGCAAATCATTGACACTACAGTGTGACAAACCACTCAAATTAGCTTTGCAATAATGCAGTGCAAGATACCTGCCAAAACAGAAGTCCCATTCTAATTGATGGTCTTATTTTGAAAAGGCATGACGTGTAACAAAAATAATAGGCTTCTAGAAATATTCAGTCAGGTTTTGTTTATATGGTAATAGCATAAGTTTCACCTAAGATATGTCACAATTCTGAAACCATGGTTAAGTGCTGTTCAGTAAAATACATTGTTCACATAGCATTTCTCATAAAAGCAAGGAAGGTACAAACACGGTGCATGCTTTTAATCAACTTGATTTAGGAATATAATTCCATGTACATTTAATACATAAAATCCTGAGATGAATGCAGTTCAGTCTCACTACATAAAAAACACAGCATGGAAGGAAAGAAGAAAAAAATATTTTTTATGGTGAGCAGATACTAAGTTTCTGAATCTGGAGTAATTATATTACTCTCTTACAGGCATAAGACAGAAGTTTAACTGCTCTGTGCAGAAACCAAACCTGAAAAAATAACAGCAAAAAAAGGACAGGAACATACTTGGAATTATTATACATGCCAATTCAATGATATAAAATGCTATAGTTTTGAGAGACTGACATGCATCAGAGACTTAGTGACCTAGAAAGCTATCAAGGGAAAAAAGGTTCATTTCAGAAGTCATTCAGCTATAAGAGCCTTTGATATGTGCTTTAGCTAACACCCTTCTTTTGTACTTGAAAGGTAACTTAAAATTGTGCATAAACTCATACGTAGGTCAGGGAATTATGCTCCCTCTGCTATGCAATATAGAGCGGAGTGCATGATCCCAAGAAAGATGAAGACTCATTTAAGGGCGCTGAACTAAAAAAAGTGGCTAGACAGCTATATTTCAGCCTTCCTCTCCCCTGTGGATAGGGTGCAGTCAAAGCAAGTGTCAAGAATCAGTGTCAGCCTTGTCAAAGAACATGCATTTTCCACCA
>NW_017729034.1:86837672-86868148 GCF_001723915.1 Gavialis gangeticus
CCCCCCAAAAACAAAACCCAAAAAACTCAGCTGCTTTAAACAGAAATTTGCCATAGCTCCAAAGAGGTCACAAAACCTTATGGTACAAATGTTAAAATAAAGGTTTCCACTAATTATAGACTTCCATCTTGTGTACTCTTCACCACCTGTGCTGAGTGGTGATTTAGCAGCGTTACCCATTACACAAGTAGAAGTGATTATACCAAGTGCAATATTAATAGAAAATCAATCTTATTTCAACACTGACATGCTTTGGTTCATGTACTGTTTGTTGGCCCATTTCAGTTCCTTTACAACTCCAACATTTCCTGTTAATACAAGCAGTAAATTCAATTTTCTTAACACAATTGCCCTCAGAGGCAACAGTTGAAGAGTGATGAGAGGCAGAGATGACTTCAGAACACAGCTTGGACACCCCTGTTTTAATCCTCATAAAAAAAATCTTATATTTCATTAAATCAATAACTCCTTCCATTTTTCTTGATATTTTAAAATACTGATTTATTAAACAAGAAGCAGCTTTTCCTGATGATTAGCCACCTTTTCTCTGTAAGAAGCTACCTTTTCTTTTCTCAATGGCAGAGAAACACCACACAATACTCATAATTCTCATAATGCTCTTACCTGCATCTGTTTCTTGAGTTCCCTAACGCAAACGCTGTCCTGAAGAGCACTCTCCCGCTGGGATGCATCAGCAAGGACGTTAACTGTAGTTTCTGCCTCTTGAAGCCACTTGAGGAAACCCTCTAGATCTTTGAGGGAGGCCTGCACTATCTTCAGTTCAGTCTCCAAGACACTCTGCCTATCAACAGCTCTGGAAGCAAAAAAGGAAGCAAATATCTCAGTTACTCCCCGCAACAGGACATACACTGTATGCATAACAAATGAAGCTACTGTAAAAGATTTGTTTCATTAAAGCAGTGAGAAAACTATGAAGTTTATTCCTGCTTGTTTCATTATTTTTCCCTAGAATGGCACATCTGTATCTATGCATGCATGTTCTGTACTGCAGACTACACATACCATTTAAGAATGCATGAAAGAATAGAAATTATCCACTAAAAACCAGTATTTCCCTCTACGTGTTAACATAATGAGCTTAGACTATCACAAGTGTGAGAAGCTCTTATTTCCACACTTCAAATGCTTTTCTCAGGGCCATTATCAAGAAACACCATCTGAAATGGAAACAGCAGCAAGAACAGAATGGAAGCAGTTTCCTAAAGTTGTGTACATTCTCCAAGTTACAGCGCAATGTAGTTGTTCTTTATTTGTTTGGAAGAATCAAATGATTTCCAGACTCTAACAAAACACAACTGTCCCAAATACAAAGTATACACTTTTAGGATCACAGCACTGATATTTGCATAGCTCACACTTGCTTTTGACAAGTTTACTGGATAAATTCCTACTTATGCTGCAAAACCATAAGCTGTTTATGATCTTTTTCCAGACACATGGTCTTATACTCAACACGGCCGCCTTTTCTTTAAAAAACAGTTAAGATAAAATCTGTAAAATGATACACAGATAAGCTTTTAGTGACCTAGGAATTAAATGCTATGCTTAACATTAGTGGGTTTTCCTCTCTGGCCACAGCCCAAATGAAATTATGTACAGTTTCAAGAGGATAATTCTAATAGGGGACCTGTTTCAACTCTGTGGCTATAAAGAACATTTCAGCAGTTAATTTTTTGGTAATCTTTTGACTATTTCTACTAGGCCAGTCAATAGACCCAGCAAACAGGAGCTCATAATTAGTGAGTAAAGAACATTTCAACATTCCAATTTCAAAGAAACACCTATCCAACTGAAATCACGCAAGAAAAAGCCCAAGTACTTTGCTGCCATTTGACAGACAGATCAAAAGGTCACATTTGGGAGGACTGGCTCAGGCCCATCTCTAATACAGCAAAAGATTTTGCCAGCTTCACTAAGTGAATAATACCTTTGTACCAAAACGTCAATGCAAGAAGTATGACAGTATCTGATTGTTACAGACAAAGGAATTCCAGTCAATGTACAAGATTTCCAAGTGTATAACCACACACACTTTTATGCCCTGATGCATACACTAAGGTGCTCTGGTGACATCGTAATAAATCACGAAGGATGTTTTGCAACCTTTGGAGGCTGCTGTATAGTTTTAAAGTTATTTTATTCATGGTTTTTCCACCAAAGAGCAAAATATAAACTCTATGGCCCCGTCTATGCATGCAAGTAAAGGCATGACTGGAGCTAATGCGTGATCCGCACAATAGTGCTTCCTGCCATGCCAAATGACGTGCCATTGTAGGATCACCCACACCCACAACTGGGACTGACAATTGCTGCACCATATGGGGCTCCTGGCTTCAACCCACCCATCAGGTGTGGGGATTCTTGGTCCTGGCTGCAGGTAGGGCACAGCTGGGACAGAGTCCCATCAACTGTAGGACTCTCAGCCCCCCATAGCCATGGGGCACTCCTGTGGTATGCCAGTCACAGTGGTGCATGGAATGCCCAATGGCTGGTAGATTGCCAGGAGTGCCCCTGCACCCCTGTAGCTGGGGGACTGAATTGGCTGCTCTCTCACAGGCCTGAGCCTGCGTTGTGTTCCCCAGAGCCTGGGAGATTGCAGCAGCTGCAGTCTTCCAGCTGCAGACTCCCCACAAATGCAAATTAAAGCTGTAGAGAGACCAGCTATAATGTTATTACGCGATTTTGAGCAATAACTTTATAGCTTGTTGGAATGTTAAGGCGTGATAGTTAATTTGTACATGTAGCCAGTCTGAATTTATTATGCAATAGATATAACATGTTAGAGGGGGATTATGCAATAGATATAACATGTTAGAGGGGGGCCTATGTGATGCAATTTATGTGTTATAGAAACGTAACATAAATACAAAATTGTTACGGTCAACATTAAATAGTCCTCTCTTAACTATTACCAAAGTTGCACATAGTACAACAAGAGGGTTTTTCCCCTAAAGCATCAAATTCAAACTAAGGTCAAAACATAGTTTCAATAACATGCTTTCTTTATATAGAACCTCTACTATAAGGAAACTATGCTGCCCTTTCAGTACACAGCGTCCATCCTGGAAGTCAGAACTAAACCAAGGCATCAGGCCAAAAGGTTTATTTTTTGAATTGCTGTTTTTTTCCAGATGAAGTGAAGCCAAGGTTTTCACCACCTGTCACTTTTTTAAGTACAGGGGCTTCTGTAAGTACAAGGTTGGTTGGTCAAAATCTAAACTTAGGCATACACATTCTTGCTTCCTTAGATTATTATATTTTAGAAGAATACTACTATTTATTTCCCTCTCCTCATACTGGGTCACGAAACATTGCTAAGCAGTTTTAAACAATCATCACACTTGAAACCAGAGAAGGTTGAATTTGAGGAATAGTTGAAAAGATCTTCAAAATCAAGCACCGCAATCAAGAAGTTGCAAGTGCACGCTTCCTTTCAGAATCAGTTCTGTAAATTAGTTTATTAGATCTCTGGAGGGGGAAAAAGCATCATAAAAAGCAAGGTATTTCCGTTCCAGCACAGCAAAAAAAAAATCTAATGCTGTTATTTAATAACTGTTTTGTCAGAAGTAATATTGTTTGCACACTCTTCATCTCTTGCATCTTCCAAGTTCCAGCTACTACCAATTACACTACTGACAGGGCAAGACTTCAATTCCTTGCTGCCTCAGGAGAAAATACGGCCGAATGTTCATCCTACTCGTCGAGAAATAATAATGGAATACTTATACAATGAATAAAGGTATCGTTTGATGAAAATATGGTGTAGAAATAATGGAAAGGAATTAAAGCAACCTAAGCTATATAAAAAAAGGGTAAGAATGAAAGGTCAAAAAAGTTTAGGAATTCTTACTTCAAAATCCTCTCCCTTTGTAAGGATTTTCTTCCCCCAGCAGGAAGGCAAAGCTAGAGGTGAAATGGCAGCAATGAAATTAGAAAGAACTGCCTGAAAAGAGTGATCTTCAGATGAGGATGAATAAAAACAACTAACTCAGATCTGTATATTTAAGCACTAGTATACTTGATGGAAGGATGAGATAATGGAATTAGGTATAAATTCTAGGTTAATTCAGGAATGATAGCTGCTGTACTAAGTTTTAATGTCTCAAACTTTCTGCTTGGCTGAAATTAAGGAACAGAATGCAATCTTATTATAGACTTATCACTTACATGCTATTTGAACTACAGCTGAAAAGTCCATTAAGTATGCTGTTTGTATTCCAGCAGCGTGAGTACTACCAAGAGATTTATGAGTGATGCTGCAGACTGTGGGGGCGTTTTAAAAGTAGGACTTGTGGCACTTTAATGGTGATCTACATTGCCTAAGAGGATACCCACATACTTTTGCTCCATTTCACCAGAAACCATCCATTCAAAACTGAGAAAAACAAGAATGCTATATGCCACACAGCAGCCAATGCAAGCACCAGCAAAGGGGAAAGGGAGCTCAATTCAGTGGCCATGGACTGAAAGAACTGAGGCTATGACAAGGGTCTTCAGCACTGTAAAACTAAAATCTCAAGTGCCTTCAGTCTTCCATAAAAATGTAGACAATGTCACTGAACTAAAGGAAAGCAGAAGAAAACTTGACAAGTTTATCAGTGAAGACATGCTGAAGAAAAACAACAGTGTAGACCCTTGCATGTACAAGTTCTTCCTAGCCCGATAACAATTTTAAATTCCATCCACTTGCTTTTCAGATGCAAACTAAAAATCTATACTCAGCAGTATGTACAAATGTGTATCTTAGAGAATAAGTAAAGGAGGAACATCTGGGATGCTGTATAACCCATTACTGAGGCAACAAAAATATTAACAAATGATCAGTTTCAGCCTTTAAATATGAAAATTAAACGCTAATAGCCACTGGACAGCATATTTAATTTATACCACATCAAACTGGAGAGCTAAGCATCATTAATGCCAATTGCTTTAAAATGAGGCTGTTTCAACTTTGAATTCCATCACTGGAGTTCTGTTTATAGCTTTATTGTGATGCTATTTAGAAGGGCAACTCTTCCAGCTGAAGTAACCAAATACTCCTCCTGAATGCTCCATGCATAGCTGTTGCCAGAACAAACAATCAAATGATTTAGAGTACAGATTTATGCTTATAACAAACAATAAAACCGAATGTTGTGTACCAAACAATCCCTCCTCCATCCAAATTCTGTAAGTGAAGTAAACTTTAAATTGTGAATCAGGACATCCTAGATTGCCAAACTTCACACAAATTCTGACTTCTATTTCTTTGCTTTCAAAGCAAATGTAAAACAATTTGGAAGGGGACATTCAGTGTTTTAGTGTGCTTATTTGATGCCACTTTAACGCTGCCTTTCTTGAAAGCATGTTTATTTCCATTCCTTCCTTTTTCTGTTTTAGGTTGGTAAGCCCCAGTCTGCCTCCCCAGTTAGTTCAGGTCCAGGAGTTCTCCCCTTAACAACCACCCATAATCAAAGTTGTAATTCATCTCTCCCCTGCTTCACATTGCAAAATATCTAGCCTTCTCAGGTGTTTTAAGACTATGTGATATATGAACAGTAACTATATGGAAAAAGAACAACTGCCAAGTGCTGTTGTAAGTTTTCTTTCCTGAGAGAATCAAAAGCTAATTCTTGTTTTACTCAAGACTACAGGTTCCCAGCAATGATCTACAGAGGCCTTCCCAATGGCCCACTGACAGCTGGACAGACATTGCATCTCCAGATAAAATACTTTGAAGCATGGAACTAGGATGCCACTAGAGTTTACTGTAAATGCTGATCTAGAAAAATTGCTTCCTCTACATGTGCCAAGGATTGTCAGAGGAATCCTGACCAGCAGAACTGCAGTGGGAACAGCTATGGGGATATTCTGGAGTGAGCGGATGCACAAGGAAATTAAGATGAAGACAAAGAAGCTCCAAGTCTGCTATGTTTAATTCTTTTTTTTTAAATAAAGACATGGTTTTGCACTTGCTGCCACAGGGATTATATGCAATCTTAAATCCTACATGACACAGAGACAGGAGCACAGCTCATTTTGGAGATGGCCTCAACACTACAAAGTAGTCCATACTATGAAAAAATAAAGGGAATTTCTACTGTAAGCTAAAGACTTTTCTCACAATATGGCCAGGAATTTTCAACACCAGGAAGGTTAGTGCCCATAATCCAATGATTTTCAATGGAATTTGAAACTCTTTTTTTTAAAAGCCCAGCCTGTATCAGAAGAAATATCTAAAAACAGGCTTAGTTTTGTTCTTTCAAAAACATCATGCAGGTTGAGCTACAAAGCATTTTATGTCATTTGTCATCTCTCAATGGAAATAACTATGAAATTATTTGTATACACTTCTTGCCACATCAAATGTACAAACTACAAAGGTAGACTTTTCCTCCAAGGAAGAGTAACAAAATTCTATATATTATTCCCTTAGTTACCTCTGAAACCCACTGCTTGCTACTGAAATATCCTCCCTCTCTCTCCCCAGGACATAATATCACTTGCACAAATTTCACTAGCCTAGTTTCTAACTTCCTCATTTCCCGCCCCCACCCCAGAAAACTTGCCTTGTTTTAAATTTAACCATTTAAATATATTTTTTAAATGATTTTCTACTTATAATAATGCTTCCCCCTGTGGATTCTCCCTTCAATAAATTATTGACTACAACCACGTACTGTCTTTTAAAGTTTTGGTATGCAGACATATGCCATTCTTGTATTAGTCATTTGCCAGCTACTAATAAAAGGGTTTGTGCATGGGCATTTGATTACCTTGGATACAACAGCATTATGCACACAAATACATGTGACCTGATATTAACTGAGAGGTTTTCGACAATATCAAGTAAATACATCTTGACTCATGAGTGCAACAAAGTAAATTTCAAATTGAGAATTTATAGTTCCTGTATTGCACACTAGATATTCAAGGTGAAGAAATTAAAAGGAACACAATGAGGATTTCAAAACATCATGGTAGCAAGTTAGAGAAAGGTTCTCCAGTATGAGGAACAACTTCAATGAATTTATCACATGCAGAAAGATACGGTGTCTATATGTGTGCTCCAACACATTCTAATCAGAACGTGTCAAAGCAGACTCAATTAATCGAGTGTGCTGCAGTGTGACCACGTGTATTCAATATCCCGCATTTCAAAATTTGCAGCGGGGGTGCTTTAACTAAAACTCATCAAATGAGCTTTAGTTAAAGTACCTCCATAGCCATTTTGAAATTTGGGATGCTGCATACATGCAACACTGAGCATTTTAATTAGAACAGCATGTCCCGGAGCCATGCTCTATTAAGACACCCCCCCCACCCCCGAGTGCAAACACCCATAGTGCTGAACATGCACAGCCTTTGAAAAAGAAGACATAAGAACAGCTGTGTGACTGAAGAAAAGAAAAAAAAAACCCTGTGACTCAACACCTGATTTTATTTTTTTTTTTATTCTGAACAAGAAGACTGAAAAGTTTGTAGAAATCTTCCAGGGTCAGGTGTGGGAGCTCCACCATTAAATGTATTAAAAATCAGACTCTCTATGATATTTGTGACATGCCCCAGAGAGGGCATGGCATTAGTTAACATATGGAGCACTTTAATGACTATGATTTGACATCCTATGTTTAATCTATTTAAAATAGTAGGATCTAGATTTACTATGTACAGCCTATATTCTCAGCAGAGGCTTGCAGTTACCTTTGATTCAGGTTTATCCAAGAGGTATTCAGATGGTCAGTTATTTCCTTTACTTTCCTTGTGTCATCGTCACGGTACTCCCGGAGAAGTTTATTGGACAGATCATTGAATGCAGCCACCGTGATGTCCCCTTTATGCAAATCTTGAATTAAGAGCTAGGAGCAATTTCAAACAAACAAAAAAGGGCATCAGAGCAACATTAAGAGCAAAAGGTTTATTCCTTAGACCTTGAATGTTTTTAAATGATCATAAACACCTTTTTTTAAGAAGTGTGTACATGTGTACTTCTTGTCTTTGGTAAATGCCCTAACATGGAAGCACCCTAAATTCCAAGGGAAACTAACAACAACAACAACACATTCAAAACAGAAATGGAGAAGGAAAAAAAATATTTGCCAAGAGAACCATATTATTCCTTTCAACATTTTGTGACCCCATCTGTGGTAAGTACAGCACACCATAAAAAGAAAATGTGAACGTCACAGCAAGAGCATTTTAAACAAAATTCCAAATAAAAACTCTAAATTAGCATAAGACAAGTGTTTCCCACTTTTAAAATATGAGGGATCAGATCATATTTGTGAAAATGCTTTTTCATAGGGAATACTAACCACACTCGCTAAATTAACAGATGAGTATTATTTTTATACACACACACATATAAATACAAAGATAGATACATACATACACATATATACATACACACATCCATATATAAACACACATACACACTCTCACATATATACACACACACACACCATACACACTACACACACACCACACACAATATATACGCATACACAATATATACACAATATATACACATACACACACACATTATACACACACACACACACACACACACACACACACACACACACACACACACACACCCCAGTTTGAAAATAAGCAGGAAGGTACACTATTACTGATGGCCCTTCATTTTCTGACAGCCAGAAAGACCATGCACAAATGGTTGTTTAACAAAACCTCACATATTTGAATGATTCTGTGACTATGCATTTTGGCCTCCCTGTTCCCTGCCCTCCTCATCAAATTCTTTACTTCACTTCTTTATTTAAAACTATATCCCACCTTTGTTTTCACTTTACTGTCCCTCAGGAGAAACAAGAGTAGCAAAGTGCCACCTCAACTTTGATCTTGTTCATATTCTCCCCTGCTGGCCCCCAGCCCAATATATCCTTCCCTATGTCAGGGGGACATGATACACCTAGAATCTTCCTAATCCTCTGAATAAGGAAGTCAATCCAGGGTCAGGTAGACTCAGGAATTTACTTTAACAAATTTGGTGGTATATCAAAAGCACAGAAATCTGACAAGGGTTGGAGAATATTTTTTTTTCAAAGAGGTCTATTATAATAAACCTTGAAAGGTCTGGTATCAGTTGGCCTATGTCTATAATTACTGCAGATATCTCCAGTAGTGTTAATAAGCTGCTGTAAAGTAATGAGCACCATCTTCTTCTTCAGCAGTCCCTCGCAGTTGAGGATGATTGTCTTCCATCAGTCCAGCTATGGCTGATGAGGCCAATTCAGAATCAACAGACTCTGCTGCAACTTGGGCACATGTTTCCATGTGGGATGGGTGGCTCTGGATTCTTGATTCAGTCTGTGACATACAGTTTCTGCCACTCCTGCTTTTCCATCTCCTGTTGTCATCATAAGGTTTCAAAGTACTGAGAATCTTGCAGCAGACGCTTCCTCTACTTGGGGCAGTCCTGAGCAGGTGAGTCTTGTGACAATGTCAATATTGCATTTTTTCAAGTTGGCCTCCAATACATCCTTGAAATACTTTCTCTGCCCTCCTCTTGAGCATACACCTTGACTGAGATGGGAAAATAGAACTTGTTTCTGGAGTCTGAAGTTGGACATCCAGATGACATGGCTGGCCCAGTTAAGTTGATGTCAGATGATCAGTGCCTTGATGCTCATGGCGTTTGCTTGTGAGAGGATGCTAATGTTGGTGCATCTGTGTTCCCAAGGATCTTCTGCAGGCAGCCCAGCAACTTGAGGTGTCCCCTCTACACTGTCCACGTCTCAGCTCTGTACAGTAAGGTGGGGATCACAGCTGCTTGATAAACCATGAGCTTGTTTTCGGATCCAATATCACAATCTTCAAATACCTATTTCCTCAGGCATCGGAAGGCTGCACTTGCACATCTGAGGTGATACTGAATTTCTTCATCCATGTCAGCCTTCTGCAAGAGATGGCCCCTGAGGTATGGGAAATCCTCAACTTTCTCATCATGAATCTGAATTACTTGAGCTGGGGACTGTACATTAAGAGCTAGTTGACCTTAGTCTTCTGAATGTTAAGCGTCAGTCCCATTTTCTTTTATGCCTTAGTAAACACATAGATAATTCCCTGAAGGTCTGCTTCTGAGTGAACACACACTACAGTATCAGCAGCATACTGGAGCTCAATGATTTAGGTCTGGGTGGTCTTGGTTTTGGCTTGGCATCATCTGAGATTAAACAGCATACCACCCATTCAGCAGTTTAGTTCCATTCCAACTGGAAGCTAGTTGGTGGTCAGATACAGCATCACAGTACAGAATATTGAGAAAAGCGTTGAACTGATGACAGACTTGCTCATCTCCAGTTGTAACCTCAAATGGATCTGTGATAGGTCCATTATTGTGATCTACTACTCACATACCATCATGGAGCAGGCAAAAAATGATGATGTGCACCATGATCAGTGACTGTATGATAGCGTGTATCATCACAGTACAAATCCTGTGCTTAATGAAATGTATTTGGTCCCAGGAGATATTTATCAACGGCAGTATTTAGTGAATATGATAAACGTATCTATTGTAAAAATGCACATGCTCAAATCTTAAAAACTTTCTGCTCTCCTCCTCAAAGAAGATTTTCACAGATTTTTGATGAATGAAAATAAACATGTCATTCTAGAACAAAATAGGCATAGACAGTGAACCTCAAAAAGCCACATAGTCTAAGGATCCAGAGAGCATGTATGAAATCTTACTTTGTTTTCAGAAATCTGTTTGATGAGTGGCTCTTTAGGGGCCTGTAGAAGCATGTGCAGACGAATCTCAGATTGTCCCATGAGATGCTCCATTTCCTGCCTCTGCACATCCCACTGCAAGCTGTCAGAGAGCATGTGTTTTAGCTGCTGCTGCCGTACCTCCACACCATGCTGAGTATTGTCCCACTGGTTCTTGACTTTCTCCACTGCAGAGAACGATGCAGAAAGTTATAACCACAAGTTAGCATGTACTGATCAGGACTTCTATATTGATTACTTCCCCCCAGAAATCCAGCACATCGTCCAGTCATGGAGAACAATTGTGAACAGGCCTTCAAAAGTTTTTTTTTTCAAAATGTGTGTCTATGAAAGCAGTTCATCATACTTTAATTACAAAGACATACGAAAGACAAAGCTTTGACAATTTGGGGTTAAGGTGATATCTAGTACATTTTTTACTACAGCTAATATGAGCAAACTGTCCTCATGTGGAAGCTCTTTAATGCCTTGTGAAAGCAACTTTATTGATATAGCTTGTACTACTTCTTCCTCCAAGTGCAGTAAGCCTACTGACACAACCACAGCTGTGCCAGTATAGCTCCATTTATACTACCACTTCTGCCAACACAGAAATATTGCCCCTTTCCCCATATCACCCGCTCCCTTACACCACTATGTCCACAAATAATTCCTTCTGTAGCCCTATCTTTATCTTAAGTCATTTTTTAAAAAAATCCAATTATTACAATTCGTTTTATTCAAATGTCACCTGCACACAAGCTTTCATGAAGATTTAAGTTTGTGGAAAGTCTGATGAGATAGGATAGAAAACAGGAAATTTCTGTAATACTTTTATGAAAAAATGCATGACTTTGTTTCTCTTATTTATTCATATTATGACCTACTAGGAATGAAAGGATTAATTCCTTCTCTGTAGCAAGGAAATGAGGATGGTCATGTGGATGTGCCTGATATGGAGGACTTTCAGAAACTGCAAGAGGGGAATGGAATTACCTTGAAGACACTCTGAAAGAAACCAGACATTAAATTGTAATAACTACCAGCCAAGTGAGGCAGCACATGTCTCCAGAGCTTGAGACAAAGAACAGAGGTGTCATGAAACAGAAAATAAGAACTCTGCTGTCAGGTGCACAAAAAAAAGAAGACAGAGGTAATACTACCAGTGTAGACATGCAGGTCAGCTTTGGTTTTCAATTCAAAACCAAGCACTACAAACTACTAAATTCTAGCAGTCTAGTAACAGCTGCCTTATTTTAAAAGGTTATTGCTAGCTTGCAGCAACATAAGTTGGTTGTATAGCTCCCACTGAAGTAAAGTCTCCACCAGGACTTAAAATTCTTTTGGAATCACTGAAATAAACAAAATGAAAGTGGGGGAGATCGTCAAAAGGAAACTGGACACACACCTTGTTGGGGTTATTTGACCCAGCAGTCTTTCCTGCCCAGAGCAGGAGGGCTAGACCCAAAGATCTCACAAGGTCCCTTCCAGCCCTAAACTCCTGTGAATCTGTGCGAAGAAGGTGTTCCACACCTTAGACTAGCAGAGGCACAGGAATCCTTGTTCCTAAAAAAGGAGGCCTAGGAGCTGGTGCTACAAGTACATTTCCATTTGGTGAAAGACACACGCTCTCCCTGCAGATCTGTGACAAGCCATTTCATAACAGGTATTAAAGATAACAAAATCTAAGAAATTATAGGAAAGAAGGGCTGGTGGGGACATCTCAAGGTCATTTAACCTAGCCCCTTTCAGGAAGAATCATCCCTGACTAAACCACCCCAGCCAAGTGTCTATCCAACCTGCTCTTTAAAACTTCCAACAGTAGAGATTCCATATTTTCTCTAGGTATCCTGTTCCAATGCTTGACCACCCTCTTAATCAGAAATTTCCTCTTACTAATCATCAACCTAAATCTCCGCTGCCACAGCTTAAGGCCATTGCATCTAGCCTTGTCCCTGGCCAAAGAGAAAAGCCTATCTCCATTCAGGTGTTTAAAGATAGTTATCAAATTCCCCCTCAGCCCTCTCTTCTCCAAACTAAATAACTAGTTATTGGTTCTTTTAGCCTTTCCTCATAAAATAAGTCAGCCTTTCATAAGTGCAATTACTAAATTACCTGTTATTCATGACGTTTACTAATAAGAAACCCATCTCTCCAGGAAAAATTCCATCCTGCTGTACTTATTCACCCAAATCCAGCACATAATACATACGTAACTCATTTTTATTAGCCAGTGATATAAATAATGCCTAGTTTAATCACAGACATATTGCACCACTGATTTTTTAATTAGAATTTTTCAATTAAATTACCAAAAAAAATGTATTCCTGATGGTGAGATGGGCCCAAGTTATCTGTCTGCATGAGACATGCTTTCTTTATTATTTTTTAAATAAAAGGTCTTCCAAACAGCTTAGGGCTGTTTGTGAATTCTAAATGATATGTTAATTCTATTGTGTCCCCTGCCACTTTCCTCTGATACTCAAAAGCGTGGCTACTTTCATCGATTTTAGTGATTACATTTGTTCTATTATAAATCACTGTCATGTGCACATCCCAAGTATGGCTTTTATAGGAAGGATTCTCACTTAAGATAATAGTACCTCATGGACACACGACAGTTTAAGGAAATAAACATTACACTTGTTCCTTTTCCAATTCTAATACTATTTATCTTAGTTACCTGTAAGACTACTACAAGCTCAGCATCTGAGCACCCTGTAACCTTTAATGTCTTTCCTCATAAAACTCATGTCTTCATTTCATTTTCCACAGATCAGAATAACTTAAATGCAACAAAAATAGTAAATAGTAATACTCGATGTGCTTGGTGCTCATTTGTCTCTCTATCAACTCCAGAGAAGTTTAGTCTAGTTTATAAAGACAGTAGGCTTAGAATAAGACATTAAAAGCAGAAAATGGGGGGGAAAGGGAATGATGTAAGCTAACAACACTTAAGCAAATAGTTCAAAGACTTTTTGCACCTCTCTGTGAGGATCTCTTTGCAGGTATCAAGCCCCTACACATTCAGGGTTCACAGTTCTCTCACTGAAGTGAGAGTCATCAACTTCAGCCCAAATGGAGCTTCAGGATGATTTCTGGACTGATTTGGGTTGTGCTGGGATGAACACAGAGCTCAAGTAACACCCCCAAAAATTTTATATTGGATAAATGTTAGGTTCAGATGAGACCAGCAGTTGCAGGAACAGATTAGTAATTTTACTGAAACAGCAAAAGAAAAACAGCAAGAGTGAAAATGGTTCAACATTCAGTGCTGATTAATGAACAGTAGAGGGGAACCTTAAAAGTGTTCAGGTCTACTGCACAGCTGGATGGGGAAAAAAATCTATCTACAGTAACTGTTTGTTTAAAGCAAACTACCATCTATGATGTTTCTCTGACATTTTGTTATTATGCAGAAGAAGTATCTTCACATAGCAGGGAAAGCTGTCAATAACCCCAGGCTAATACTTAAGGCAAACACAGCTTGAAAGAAATTCTACCAAGAAGAAAATTTTGGGTGCTTAGAAAACTCAAAATGGGCTCTCCAAGTTACCTTTAGAAAGGGATGCCAGAAGAAGAAAGGCAGGGGTAAGTTTCTTCTTCCTGTACTTCCATGACCCTAGGACTCGGAGACCAGGCCTCATCTTCTAACTAAGTCAAAGCTGGTCTCTAAAAGGTCCCTCAGTTCATAGAAGGACATAAAAAAAAAAGCTGTGTTTCTTCAATGGCAGAAGTTTTAAAATCCCTTCACTTCTCCAGGACACATTCAACACAGGAGCTGCCAAGGGCCTTCACAGAGTACGCTTCAGTCATGGAAGACTCTCCAAGAACCATGGCAAGTCCTTTAGAAATACCACATGGAAATAGAGCTGGAGGTAGAGGAGAACTAACCTGTAAACCAAAGAGTTAGGGAGCACAGAGCTTTCCTGAAATCTACAAGTTTCCCTAGCCTCAATTTTCCTCTAGCTTCCAATCTCTAGAATATCTTTTTTTAAACCTTAGTGATATACAGAATTTAGGAGTTCCCTGCTGAAGCCTGTCAAATCCTTAAAAAAAAAAAACCCTAAACTTTTTTCCTTTTCCAAAAGGGAAATGCAATAATTAAGCTGAAAATTAAATTTGAAAGTGCACGCCAGTAACTTAATAGGGTAAAAACTTCAGTCAATGGTCTTTTTAAATGTCTTTCTAAAGTTAACTTTTATTGGACCACCTGCATAGTTGGGATAAACATAGGCAAACTTTCAGGTATCCCAGTAACCTTCCCCAGATAAACTGTTTTGTTTACCTATGGAGTCTTACATAAGCTTTTGTTCCAGCTTCTACTTAGCTCAGCTATTCTCTATTTCTCTCCTGGAGGCCGGAGGATACCCAAGAGCTTGCCTCCGTCTATCCCAACCATACGCTTGGTCCAATAAAAGATATTACCCACAAAAACTTTTCCTTCTCTCATATCTCCTGGACCATCCAAGTAACAACATCACCGCAACACTTTCTAAACTTGTCACCTAAACTCATATACCTTTTTTTATTTTTTATAAATGGATCAGCAAATAGCATCGCCAAAATAAGTTTAAACTATGTTTGTTTGTGTCATTAAACAGAAAATGCAGGAAGGATTTTGCAAGCGGTTCTTAAACATTTCATAAGACATTCTATACTGACCTAGCCCAAAATACACATCCTGCACTTCAGAAATGGGCAAACCATTTGTTGGGAGGGGATGTGGAGAGGTGGGGAGAAGTAGGGGACAGAGTTGGTTTCTAATTAACTGGAAAACTAAAATTCACTTGACTAAGTGTTCTTTGTGCCGCACTTCAAGAAGGATATGGAGAAGCTTGAGAGAATCAAAAGGAGGGCCACATGCATGATTAGAGCAGTAGAGACCCGGTCATGTGAGGAGAGGCTGAAAGACTTGAGACTGTTGAGCCTGGAGAACAGAAGACTCATAGGCGATTTGGTGGCAGCCTATAAGTATATTAGGGGAGTACATCAGGGCTTGGGGGAGCATCTATTCACTAAGGCCCCCCAGGGGAGGACAAGAAATAATGGGCACAAACTGATTGAGGATCACACCAGACCAGACATAATGAAAAACTTCTTTACAAGTCAAGTGCCGAGGGTTTGGAACAGGCTCCCCCAGAGGTGGTACAGTCATCCACCCTGGTGATCTTCAAAAAATGTCTTGATGCCCATCTTGCTGGGGTCATCTGATTCCAGAAAGTCTTTCCTGCTCAGTGCAGGGGGGCTGGACCCAAAGATCTGTAAGGTGCCTTCCAGACCCTAACAACTATGAAACTATAAGCTTGCTGCAACGGGGCTCAATAATCATAGTTTTCCAGGAAAAAAACAGTTCGATTTTCTACAAACAAAAAAAAAAAAGTATATATGCAAAAAATGAAAAAAAAAAAACTTACATTTTTCTGTGATTGCTGTCCTGACATCTGAACTAGAAGTCTTATTTTTCAAATTCTGAGCCAAAGTAAAAACAGAATCAAGCTGTGGGTGGCGCTGGTCTAAGTCCTCCTTTGTTATCTGTTTAAAATCAAGTATAAGTTGCAATTTTATTATTTATTTTATTAAAAATGCAAAGGTTAACATTTTCTTGATTATGTGCAGTTAAAAACTAATATTTGTGCACTCATAGGTAGATTGCTGTTTCCATGACTATTTTAGAGCTGCAATACTTGCAGGGACACTTAACAAAAACCCAACATGAATATTCTGAATGGTTGCGAATGGTTATTACTGCAGATTCAGAAAACCAAATGAATCTGTGTGAACTACATATTAATGGGAACTGCTGTACAAAGTTTTCCACTTCCAATATTCTCTTTCCTACATTATTTTCTTATTAGAAAGCTTAATGAGACCATTGCTAAGTTCTGAACATTACTAAAGGGGGAAGAAAATCAGCCAAATAAATGCAATCAACAGTGTCTTGTATTCAAAATGGGAATATTACATAACTAGATGAAAGTATTATCTAATTACTATAACCACATGCTATGAATGTTATGAAGTAAAAAGAAATCTAAGCTTCTCCAAAGCCTGTGAACATGCAATTCTTCTTCCCTTGGACCAAAGTCTGGTAGGTAATGTCAGAATACAGTTCCTTGTCTAGACAACAGCTTTAGACCACATTGTAACTCGTGTCAAATGACTCCCAATTATAGCAAATAAATGGATTGTAAATGCTACTATAAATGCTCACAAATGTCTGTTGCCAGTTACAGCGAAGCCCCTAGTAGGCTATTATCAGAAACAAACTTTATGATAGTCTACATTGTGATAGTTGATGTTAGCGATTACAGTAATTACTCATGCTATTTGGAAATCAATTAACCCAAGTTACAAACAAAAGCTACAGCTTAGAAACTTACAGTATAATCCACATGTACCCAACTTTAAACTGATTAGAAATGGATATCCCATCTTCCAGTATAAGCTATACACACAAAAAAGGATGATTTCTAACAATCCCACAGAGATACATTTTATATACAGGAGTTCCTCTTCATATCATTGGATGTAGACCTCAAAATTGCATAGACCCAAGTCTGTATAGAAATGTAAAACTAGGGCAGGGGTTGGGAATATTTTTGGGCAAAGTGCCAAAAACACCCACAACCTTGACTTCTAAAATGTTGGCATGCTGGGGCGGACAGTGGAGGGAGCCACAAGGAGCCTGATCCTTGTTGTGGCAGCGCAACTCCAGCCCCTTTGCATGCCATCCTCTCTCATGCATGCTGGGGTGGCCTACCCTTGGCCTAGGGCTTAACAAACGTGGGGATGATAGGTGGAAGGAGGACCACAATAACTTTTATCGACCTTGTGTAATTTTAAAGCAGTCTCATTTCTCAAATAGCAGTCTTTTTAAATTGTGTGCTGCCTTCTGTAAGAGACAATGATTCTCCTTTTGTTTTCTCCCACAGAATGTAAGAATTTAAAAGAGGAAGAACAAGACAAAAATTATGGGTTGCTGCGGGTTTTTAAAATCACTAGCCATCCCAGTGACACATACTTTCATACGAGCAACAGTCCGACTGATCTCTTCAGCATTTCCCACGGTGACTATGTTTGACTTGAGCATCTGGTCAATCAATACCAACCAGTCAGCCAGTTCGGTTGTAGTTTTATCCAGGTCAGCAGGGGTAGAAAGTTCCAAAGCCTGCTGAGTTTGAACACGGATTTCTGAGCTAGATGATACTAGCACCACCTTTTGGACATCTGAAACAATAAAGTAAGTCAGCATTTTAGCAATATATTTTCATTTAATATTAAAAACATTCAAATCCAAAAAGGGCCCTTAGTGATGCAGTAACATGGCATATGCTGCAATGTCTGTAAATTAATGACAATATCATTGAATCATGGAAAAGTAAGTCTGGAAAGGATCTCTGAAAGTCACCAAGCAGAACCCCTTGCCTGAGGCAGGATCATCCCTATCCAAACCATCCCAAACAAATCCTGGCCTAACCTATTACTAAAACTACCGTCAGCCTTGCCACACAACTACAAGACAAAGTCCCCCTACCTTGCTACAAGTAAAGCAGGAAGACAATAGCAGCCAGCATCCTGTTGATGCAAGGGTTGTTAAAATATATTCAAGAGATCCAAGGAAGAGGGCCATGTCCCTTGCTACAGAGAAAAGCAAAAGCCCCGCAATCCTTACCAATCCAACCACTGGGTAGAATACTCCTTCCTGACCCTAAAAAGGACTATTGTTCTCACCTTGAGTGGAGGAGTTGAGACAGAGCATCACATCAATAACGTTTAAGACAATTTGACAGCTACATAATAAATCCCCAGAGAAAACAAAATACACATCATTATTTAATTTTGTACCGGTAGAGTCAAGCAATGTTCACATTCATTACAAAATAAACACAGGCTTCCAAAGAAGGAAACGTTGTGAAGATGAAACATGAATCATGATTTCTAGACGTATCATAACTTGCAGAAGTTAAAAAAATTCAAATCTAAAGGAGCAGGGACACAGCTTCCTCAGCCCATTTGCTCTGACTGGAAGCTGTTTGGGGCAAGAACTGTCCTTTTCATTCAGTGTCTGCATGGTTTCTAGTACAGTAGGGCCGTAGTCCATGATGGGCTGTGCCAGATACGACCACAATATTAATAGTAGGCAGGCAATACTGCACCCTCAGGAGCAATAAAGAAAACCCTGTATCTTCTCTCAGAATAAGCTTGTGCATTCTCAACAACATGAAAGCAACACCAAGCCCAATGATGTAAAACTCTTCATATTATAATATGCACTTCATCTAAATTAATAAAAAGAAAGTGTGTATGGCAAATAGGATTAAACTGAAATGAACCAGACATGACTCAGCAGTAGATTTCCCATTCAGTACTCACCAGAAGGCTTTGTTTGTGTTACAAAACAAGGCTGCTCAACATATACCTCTAGTTCTCTTACTCTGTCGGGTACCTCTTTGAACACCTACACCACAGCATGCAAGCAGAAAAAAAGGTAAGGAAACCTACTTTTCTAATGGCAAGAAAGAAACACTTATAAATACAAAGAGAAGCTGATCACAAAATATAGAAAAATATTAACAGTGTGTTCACAGTGACACATTTCCTTACACAGCACATAAACCTAATATTTAATCATCATAATGAATGTTGCCCTGTACCCTTCCCCATACCCTTTTCTATACACATCTTATTTAAGTCTTTTTTTCATCCAGACAGACTTTAAGACAGGAGACATACAATACTGTCCATTCTGTTCTATGTACCACAGCAGCGATTCATTAAGCCACTAGGTTCAGGCACTAGAAGAGGCAAATAATATGGTCCAAAATAGCAAGCTGAGAGATAGTTTTCTACATTTTAAATCCCCTGTTTCCCAGTAGTTACTGGGGACAAACAAATTTGATTAAACTCTCATTTTGAAAAGAGGGTGGTGGGGATGGGTGAATGGAGCAAATGAGAAATAGACATATTTTATTCACACTTTCATCCCCTGGCTGTGAAGTCCCTCTTCCTCTTAGCTTACCCTTGAGGAAGGGCACTTGATGCCTGAAAGGCTGTTCAACAGCTTTACCAACTATATAGTTGGTCCAATAAACGATATCACAAAAATCCTTGCCTCTTATATACTTCCTGGAACATCAAACATACAACAATACCCCACAACCCCTTTTCCCCCTAGTAAATACATAGCTCCCCCGACCCATCCAAAACTGTCTCAAACTACCAAAACTTAGACAAATTTTTTAAAAAGTTTCATTTTGAAAATCTGTGTCTAACTGAAACTTTATAGCTTGTTCTAAGCAGCATCAATCTAATGCTTTAAAAAAAAAAATCATTCCAATCCAAAAGATACAAATGAGAAGAGACCTTATATCAGTGGAACATTTTTTAGTTGGCAAACACAGAAGATAAGTTATTTTATTTAGTGAGGGATTAAACATTCCTTCAATGTGAATCTACAACAGGGGTGGCAAAATGAAGTCCATGGAATAGATACAACCTGCCCAGGGATTTTATCTGCCCCACAGTGGATCCTGTGGTCCAGGCACATGGGCAGCCTCGGCCATTAGCATGCAGATAGTTCTGCCACCCCCAGGCATGCGGATGGGCTGGGACTATGTGGCAGCTGGACTCTGCTTGCCAGCAGTGGCAGCTCCTTCTGGCTGCCACTGACATTGTTGCCACCGCTGCCCAGACACCCAGGACTATCTGCCCTGCAGAGCAAGCAGGGTCTCATCAGCTGCGGCTGCGGGCAGGAGGGGTGTGGCATCTGGGAGCGGGGTGGGTGAGTGGGGCCAGGATCATGGGGAAGTAAAAGCATGGGCTTGGAGCCTGGGCTAGAGCCATGATCCACTACCTGCATTTCCCTGCAAGAGGTGCCAGTCCCACATGTAGGGACAGGCCAGGAGCAGATGATGGATCTGCCCCAGGCTGGTCTTCATGGAGACCCTGGAACCAGGGCCAGGTCAGGGATTGCCATGCAGGGCCAGGGACCAAGGAAGAGCCACTTAGGGAGTTCTGTTGAGCTGCTGCAGGCCAGGGGGTGGGGAGGAAAGTAGGTTACTGGCCCAGCCTGCAACTGTTCACCAAAACTCCCCAAGTGGCCCTGTGGCCCAAATAATTACCCACCCCTGATCTATATCTTCTAAAACTTTCAAGAGTATGATGGAGGACAGCCCTCTGTTTACATATATTGTGATGTATGCAGATGACAATTAATAAATGAACCAAGACTGCATACCTTGTTCCACTTGACATTGAGAGTCCTCAAACAGTCAGAAATTCTGTCCTTTTCCTGAGGAGCAATGTTTTTATCAGAAAGCAGTTCAGGTTCAGTTATGTTCAACAATTTCAGTTTCTCCCCCTGTACTTCCATCTCTTCACTTACACTCTAAGGAAAACAGGAGAAAGCTTTTAGTCTGAAGATACTCGCACACAAATACACAAACACAAAGATAACACAAATTATTTTAAATTAAGCATTTGACATTTGGAAGGTTTGCAGAAAAAATAAACACAAACCAGCAGATATACTAGAAATATAATAATGCCCCAAACTAGAGGTGCACTGTGATCAGATTGGCACCAATAAAACAAAAATGAACATTATTGGCAATTGGCTTTTTTTGGCTAGTATAACCGATAATGTCACCGATAAATGCTGCATGCCTGTGCAGAGCCACAGCATGCACATACATAGCCAGGAATGCAGCCCAGCAGCATGGAGAGCAGCATCTGGCTGGTAAATCTGTACGGGCGGGGGACGGAGCGAGGAGAAGGAAGAGAGGTAGGGGAGGCAGATGGAGGCTCCCCACAATGAGTTGCGGGGGGAGGGGGGAAGGGGGAGTGGAGCATGGGCAAGTGCTGCCCACCCAGGGCAGTGAATGCAGCCCCACCAGTGCAGCCACAGGCAGCTCATCCCAGGGGCACAGGGAAGGTGGGAGGAGTGGTTCCCCATCACTGTGTGCACCCACAGGCAAGGCATGTGCACCCAGATGTGTGTGCAGGGTGAAGGCGGGCTGCCTGCTGTAGGCTTGGGGCCAGGGGCTGCACCAGCCTCTTCCCAGTTGGAAGGCTTGGCTGGGGCTATGCTTGGATGGGCGGAGGCAGTATTGGCCAAAAAAAATCTTTATCAGTGCACCCCTACCCCAAACATGTTAAAACATTCAGAAATAGTTAAATACTTTATTTAACTAACAGAGTTTACTTTCCACCTGTAGTAAAAACATAAGAAGTGCCACACTGGGTCAGACCAATGATCCACCTAGCCTAGTATCCTGTCTCTGAGAGTGACACAAATGGATGCTAGAGGGAGAGCACTGAACAAGACAGATTTAGAGTGATATATCCCCTACCCATTATCTTCCCTGGCATCTACCATATTGGTTTAGAGATACAAATATTAGAAGAACCAAAAGTGAAATAGAGTAAGCAATTTTTTATTTATTTATTTTTACTTGTATATGTTACTTATCAAAGAAATTAAGTCCTTGCCCTTGTTTATCTCTGGGTGTACTTAACATGCAAACTGCAATGAACTGATTACCTGCCTCAGCTGATTAGTCTGTTAAAACTAGAGGTAGATTTCAAACATTAAAAGAATTAAGACTGTCACGAAATAAACTTCACTCAAGCACAGAGGAGCTCCCACAGGGAACTTACTACAAAACAATTGCTCTGCTCTCCACCCACCTTTTTCTTTCATTTTAATATGGAGGGCTGCCCTTAATGAATGGATATGAGAATAATACGGTACAAAACTTCCTGGGCTGCTTATGATCCCTGAATCTGCCCCTTGTCCATTATTACTTTTGTTAATGTTATGTTCCAAGACACATCCAAACAAGTAATTCGTCTGGACAGTCCTCACTTAGTTCAGAAGATTTATGCAGGGGGTTAACTGTCTACAAGAACAGGGCCTTACGTTGCAGGATCTCAGGAATAGGAACTATATCATTTGTCTTTAAATCATCAAGCAAAACTAAATAAATAAAAGTAAGTATACACTCATTTAATCATCTAGACTTTAATGTCAACAGCCATTACCAGACTACCACTCCAGAGCAGCTGAGTTTCTGTAATAAGAATTAATAATAATTTCCCCATTCTCCCCAACTACCAGGGGGACGTAAGACAACTCATCAGAAAACAAAAAGGAGATCATGACACAATACTCATTGTATAGAGGTACTTTACTTGACTATTCAATTATTTTACCAGAAAAAAGTATTTTAGAGTGTATTAAAATGCTGGCACATATTCTAAATTTTTTCAGTAATCAAATACATTATGCTAATTGCAGTGTCACATATTTGAAATCTCAAATACTACTCACCTTGATAAACAGAATCAACAGTTTTAAAAGTTTTACAAGCTTGTTACATTTTTTTTTTTAATTAAATCAGCTTTGTCACCCTTTAAAAATGACTTTCCAGAATCCCTTCTGTTGCTATGATTCATCTCTCAAAGATCTTTTTTACAGGGCTTCTGAATAACAATAATGGATACCTTTATTTTAGCCTTTAAATTACTTTTACAATGACAGTATTATTTTCCTAGCACCTTCCATCTTTTCACCTATTTTCCACATATAGGTCTTGGGACAAACACACACACTTGTTGGGGGAAACATGCACAATTTTATCTATCTTGCCTTTAATTCTCGCAGGTTTTCCTCATGATTGAATGTAAGTCTGGTTTCCAGGGAATTTTCTACATTTTCCAACCAGCAGCTAAGCTCATCGAGTTTCCTTCTGTAATTGGCTAGCTGCTGATTCTCTCCTTTCAGCCTAAAGAAATGCAGGGTAAAAAACATACCTAGATGAGGAAATCAATAGACATTATCAAGTGGAGACAACTTGATTAAAAGCAGAAGAAAATACACACGTTTATTGAAAAAAACAAGTATCCAGTAAATCTGATGATTCCAAAGTTTTCAAATTAAAATACTACAGCTTGCGACCTTCTGCCACAACAAGGAACACATTGTGCCATTCTCATACTATTTCCAATGGGGAATACTTGATTTTTATTTATTTATTTATTTATTTATTACCAGTGGCAGTCCTAAAGAAATTAGTTTTCCTGATCAAAGGCTTTTCTGAGCCATAAAAAGCAAATTACATTCAAGACCACAGTGTTATTTAAATTTTAAAATAATCTATAAATTTTCATATGTAGTGCAAGAGTAAAAGAATACAGTAACAAAAACATCTCAAGTCAAGTCTCAGCAGCAACTAAGGCCCAACTCCTATAAGCTACTACAGACAACTGCCTGTGAAAATATATGGAGGGAAAATGCTTCATATAAACTCAAAGACGTAACAGGGCTTTGCAAAACAAAAATACTAAGAAAACTCTGTGTGCATTACAGAAGATTGAAAAGAAGAATTGTTTTAGAACCCCCGCTCCCCTCCGAAATAGCTGTCCATCGTGGGGAGGGGAAGGGTGGCTAGTAATGATAGTGCATACTTTTTACATTTCTTTACAGTATATTTTTATCTCTAACTGCACTTGGTCTTCAATCTTGATAAGGCATCTATTTCAATAAAGATAAATGAACATATGTAAGGCTTCACCTCTTACAAAACACATATTTTCCCCACTGTGTTCTTTTTTGGATGGTGGGGAGGGTTGGGTGGAAGGGTCAAGAGATATCCATGATAAACATTTCAGAAGATGTGATCAAATTAATATAAACTAAAAAATAAGAATAACTGTACTTACAATTCAACTTCACCCAGAGAAACTAGCTGAATTTAGCAGTGCTCCTTCCAAGTAATCTAGCTTTTCAATGAAGGCATTTTAAAACAGAAGAAAGTGTGGAAAGGCATTTTTGGTTTATTTGCATTAAGAGCAATCTAACTGACCAGTAGACTACTGATGCTTTTAAGAGAAAGGATGTAGCAATCTGAAAGGGGTCAAAGTCAGGAAAATTCAGACTAACGATGGTATGCAATAGAATCCTACATCTTTTGTGGAGTTCTTCCAAATTCTCCATCATTTCTGTTCAGGCACCCAAATTTCTGATGAACTTATTACCTGAACTGTCTATCCATGACCTCAGTAGTGATTACTTTCCACCGTTTATTTAACCCTGACAGTTTCTCTTGCAGGAAGCTGCCATCAGTAGTAGACAGTTTCTGTATAATTTCTTCCCCAGTTCTGTTCAGTGCTGAAATGCTAGTCTGATGGCTGCTAATTCCCTCTTCAAGTTCCTGTCACAAATACAAATATGATGCAGAATTTTGTTAGTTATCAAAAGTGACTGTGATATGTGGCTTGCAACACTGAGATGAGCCCTTGGTGCATATTATTTTAATATAAAGACCATTTAAAACCAACCGCAATCAACTATGTTAAACTTTAGAAATGACTGCATGTCTGTTGTCGTATCTAGTTCACTTTCCTAATGAATGTCATAAAAGAGGATAATGATGCAGAATAGGCTGCTGAAGACTACTGAAATATAAAAAAAAAGAAATGTACACAGAGATGTTAGCTTTGAGAATCTGCAGTCATGCGTAGGTATGTTTTTTATTATAAAAATATTTAGCATTTTAAACACTGTCTATAGATTGTCTTTTTCACCTATTCTTCTCAGACTGTACATGTAACCTCACAGTATTTTGGCCTGGATAATTACAACATTGCTGCCATGATCTGCAGACATCACAGAAAATTCAGGAAACAAAGGGAAGTCAGAAAGAGTCGGGCTCAAGCTTTCACAATATCCCTAACAACCAGAAAAGGCTTACATTGTTAACACAGACTGCTCTGTGCATCTAGACTAGAGGTGATGATTATTTAAGGAAGAGAAAAGCAATACTCCACAAGAAAACTTCACACAGCTTTAAGAATAAGAATAAAATATAACCTTGGTGGATCATACTTTTCTCCTGTAACACATGGGTATTTAACATTTGGATAACCACTCCTTACTAAGGAAAGGTGTTTCTTAAAAGCCATGCTTTATCCTATCACTCATAAAAATGAAATTAAGATTTTTTGCTAAACACACCAAATGGCTCGTCCATCACAGTGATTCATGAAGAGAATTAGGAAATGTTGATATAGGCAAATCATAAAAAACAAGTTGTGGGTAGAAGGCAAGCACAAAAAAGAACGGATTCCTCCAACACAGCATTATAGCTGTTCTACTTATTTTAAAAGAATAAGCAATTATAGAAGCATATATTAATGTTCAGAACCCAGATGAAGCTTCACATAAAGAGCAGCCAAACAAAGAAGGCAGGATCAAAACTGAAACCCACCAAAACTAGAACTCACCAGAGCAACATATTATAATATATAAATTTATAACCTTTTAAAAAAAAAAAACAAAAAAATACTTTCAACAATACAATGAGAAAAGCTATTTTTATTTAACGTATTTTTTTCAGTGTAACTTCAAAGGATGACCATAATTTCAAATATATGCATTGTACCTTATACATTTGTAGGCAAACATCAGAATTCAGTGGAAAACATTTTGCCAGCTTGCCAGTACTTTGTATGAATGCTACATACCTGCTGATGCATCCCAGCTGTTTCCAAATCCAGGCTACCATCTGGTGTATGGGCATCAGCCAACAACACTTCAGCTTCTGTTATCCACTGTGTGAGGTCATTTAGTTCACAATGAAACTGTCTCCATTCTTCAACTGCCCTATCAAAACAGCTGTTTGGAAATAAGAAAGGGTTTCAAAGTTATCTAGACTAGTTTAGGGGGGAAATTGGGATGCATCTCCCATTTATATTTAAGGATAGTTAAATCATAAAAACTTGCTTTACATATCAGAAAGGCTTGTTAACCACTCCTTACTAAGGAAAGGTATTTCTTAAAAGTCATGTTTCAGTCTATTGCTCTTAAAAATTAATTTAAAGGTTTAGAATAGAAAGGCTATTTAACTAAGTTCTGTATATTTAAGAGTTCCTGGCATTGCACTGATAGTGAAAGCCAACTGTACAAACTGACATTGCTTTCTAACTGAAGGAAATAAGGGCAGGCTAACGAAACTTTGGTTTCCATTACTTCGAAAATAAAGATTGATTAGCTGCAACAAATTGGTCTGCAGACTTTTTTTTTTTTTTTTTTAAATAAAATAGTTCAAACCTCAGTGGGCGTGAAAAATGAAATATGATTAATTGCTCAACTTGCTTTTTTGCTCATAAACCATAGTTTCCTGCTGCCAGAAGTCTTAATGAGTGAAGCTGATCTTGATCACATGGTACTCATGTTACCACTGAATTTCAACTCAACCGAAAATGGTTCTGCATAAGCAGGTCCTACAGAATCTATTACAAAGTAATTGCATATACTGATTTTTTGGGTTTGGTTTGGGTTTTTTTTCTTGGTTCAGTTTTTCTGTTTTGATTTGTTTTGTTTTGTTTTTAAATCATTAACACTTTTGTAACACAATTACTGAGGAGAAAATGCAATTGTTGTCACTGACATACAAAAAGTCAAGTCTAGAGTAACAGTATCGTATTTTTATACTAGTTAAAATGGACAGTAGATATCATTCAAAACAAAAACAAAACAGAAAAAAAAAACTGTGAACTAACTTGGAAATGAGAACACAATGCCATGTTTACAGCTACCTTAGATTTTTCTTTTGCTTAACTTGGCTGTAACTTAACTACTTACTTCTCATCACTACAGACAGACTTGGAGTTCCCCTGGTATAATCAGATACAATCACCATCAAATCAAGTCTGAAACAACTAGTGTTATGTCTCTTTTACTTTATTTATTTGCATTGAGAAATCAAAAGTTCATGCTATGGAGTTACAGCTGATTTTTGCCACCGCTCATGTATTGCCTGTCATGGAATATTTTTAAAATTCCTAACCCCAATCACCTAACCCCAGTTGTCTTCCTGCCTAGAGCAGGGGAGGGCTGAAGCTGAGGATCTGCACGGTCCCTTCCAGATTGCCATTAACAATCTATGAATCTATTAAATGTTTGTTTAACTTAATGGTAACAATAAGTAAAAGTGAATTAAATTTAAAAAAACAAGCTTCCTGATTATTGCTGATTTACTTTACAATTTATACATTCTTTGGACAACTCCCAAAATATTATATCTTAGCTTGATGGGGAAAAAGAGCCAATCTAGGCTGTGGTTTAAAATCAGAACAATTTCTCCCAAATGGTATCTGCAGTTTGGAAATGCAAAACATTTTGAAAATAAGAAAAAGCTCATTTGCATCTTCTTCATCTAAACATACTTAAAACTATATACAAGTATCAATTATTGTTAATCTTTTAAAGGCCAAGGAGTGGGAATACAATATCTGCTTTTTTCCCCTCTATTACACTGTTGACAGCCCAAGAGAAACACTTTTCTAAGAACCCAGGGAACAGCCAGTTCTTCCGAATGGCTTCTTCTCATCAACATGTACAATGATACTTGCATTTAATTTATTCCTTATGAAAACCACAAAAAAAAAAAATCAAGGAACACACCCCCGAAGAAAGATTCCACCATATGTCTAAAGTCCCGGCAGACATTACGTTTGACGTGCAATTAAGGTATTGATGGATGGTACAAGTGTGATTAATATATTAACTGTAAAGTGCCACACATTCAAGCAATGAATATCACCAGAGAAAGAGCTACAAAAATGACAAGCCATCTTCAAATATGTTACTTGCTAAATGCAGAATATCTTTGCCACTTGTTTGAACATGTGGCAAGTTACATATGGGTGATAGTGTTTGGCCTCCTATGCCCCAGAGTGAACAGATTTCTCCCTAGGCGCTACCTGCCATGGGACTTCCCATGACTCATGCTGATCTCTGCTGCTCCAGGCTGCCTCAGCAGAAGTCATAACTTTCCCTAGCCAGACTTCAAAGCTGCTTCTTTGAAGAGCTATTTAGCACCTCTTCCCTGTTAAAACCAGAGTGTAAACATACTCAAAATGCTATGCTTTACTTCCTCCCAGTAGAAATCAAGGTTGTGGAGAGCATTTGTTCTCAGACTGAGCACAGAACAAGATGGAAAGAGAGGAAAAATACATACACAAAAAATCTCATAAAGGAGATTGTCATCTAAGAGAGTTCAACCCCTGCTGTTCCTTCCCCCCTCCACCTTTCATATGGGTCTCCCCTGGTCTGTGCAAGGGTCAGGGGAGCACTTACTTCACCCCAAAGGAGATCAGCTGGTGAACTCAGAGCTTACTTCTCATTAACAGCACAGCTAAAAGGGATGTGAGGGGGGGAGGAATGACAGCCCTTGCCAGCAGCCTCCAGCTCTCCTTACTGATGAGTATTGGCAGAGCAAGTTCCCACAGTCCTTTTTCGCCCCTGGGTAGCCTGGCCTGTGACTATGAAGCAGGTCACATGCTGCAAGTTTCCACTGAGCATTTCCTGTTTCTTGATGACCCCAGGATTAGTTCTTCTTTATTGCCAGTGTGCTTTTAAAAGGGACTTAAGTAGTAAACACATTAGTCATAAATATATCTAGTGTAACTTACTTAATATTTAAATGGCATCTCAAATAATACCATTTTATTTGAAATACCCTTATTTGCTCCATAAATAAGTGGCAGTCCTTATTCTTTGCTTTTTATGTACAACTTTTTAAAATACCAACTTTTTAAACATGAATTAAAATGTCCATTAACAAATGTAAACTGTCAACATGGAACTAGTTTTGCTTTTATTCTATCACAAAAATTATGACTATCTGTAATTCTCAGGCAGACCACAGATTTACATAAACTGTTCTACAAAAGGACACACTTTGTACTTCAGATTTCTCATTATATAAATCAAAATTAAACTGCCTCTGGAATTTTCTATTTTCATTTTTCACCATACAGTTTTACCAACATTCTAATTGTCTAGTATTCTGCACTGAATTTAGAAATTCTAGAATTTCTCTGATCAGTAGATAAAACAATTTCAGACCAAGTACTAGGACTTCTCTCTAAATTTGAGAAGAGATTTAATTAGCAGCTTTCAGCTACCTGAAGAGTACTTCCAGAGGGGATGGAGCTAGACCGCTCTCAGTGGTGGCAGATGACGAACAAGGAGCAATGGTCTCAAGTTGCAGCAAGAGAAGTTTAGGTTAGATATTAGGAAGAACCTTCTCACTAGAAGAATAGTTGAAGCAGGGTACCCAGAGAAGCTGTGGAATCTCCAGCCTTGAAGGTTTATAAGACCCAGCTAAACAAAGTCTTGGCTGGGATCATCTAGTTGGGGATGGTCCTTCTTTGAGTAGGGGGTTGAACTAGAGGACCTCCTGAGGTCCCTTCCTACCCAAATTTTCTATTATTCTACTTCAAAGGCATTTTGTTTCTATTATTCTATTTCAAAGGCATTTTGTTTCAACTTTTACAGTGAAATTTGCGAATGTATTGAATGTACTCATTAAACTTTAAGCTAATTTTTCATTTTTTTGAATCTATTGATGGCAATTAATCCATAGCTTTATTTCATGTTCCAAATATATATATTTTGAACATAATATGGCCAGCATGGAAGCACTCTTACCCACACCTGTCTTGCCAATGGTTGGTAAATTTATGGACAGACTGTAGAAAACCAGGGCTAAAAATGCCTATTCATAAAATACATAAAAAATACTGAGCCCTCCAAAAAAATCTAAACCACCAGAACTTGAAAGAAGCTCCATCACCAGAAGAAAGCTGGATGCAAAACACTAAAAGACAGAGGGCAGAGCAGTGCTACTTGGTATCTGAGCAAGATACCAAGGATCTTGGAGTCATCA
>NW_017729034.1:86873148-86877358 GCF_001723915.1 Gavialis gangeticus
TCTGGAACCAACTTCCAAGAGAAGTGGTGCTGGCCCCTAACCTGGGGGTCTTTAAGAGGAGGTTAGATGAACACCTTGCTAGGGTCATTTGACCCCAGTACTCTTTCCTGCCATGGCAGGGGGTCAGACTAGATGATCTACTCAGGTCCCTTCCGACCCTAGAAACTATGAAACTATGAAGAGTGCAGCACCCTGGAGAAAGTTCCTATTAGGGCTTTGTCACTCACAGAAGTGTCCATAGCTCCCTCCCCTAGCCATGTGCTGCTGCTGCTTCATCCCATCTACCTGTAACACTGCTTGCCTTGCAGGTACTAAGGCAGTGGTGTTTCTCTGGGGGTCCAGGATGAGACATGGGAGCAGGGCCAGTGAGGGTGGGAATAAGGCCAGGGAAGCATCAGGGTGCAGGGTGCAGCCAGGGGCATCAGGGAAAAGTAGTATGGGTAAGTAGGGGACTTTTGCAGTGGGAACAGCAGGGTATGAAACCATTGTAGCAGTAGGTCAATCAGGTTTGCCAACTATTTTTTAACTGATAATCTGCAACCTTTTTACTGACAGTCAAACATTTTTACTATGGTTGATGTTACACCCCTAAATTTACATCCAACCCTTGTCCAGGGTCTGGCAGAAGGTTTAATATATGCTAGAGTGCTTTAACGATGTGCACAGGTACATCAGGGCCCTTCTTCAGGGCTTAAGTAGCTAGTTGTTTCTCTTTTACAAACTGAATTACTCTTACTGCTTCTGAAAATAAAAATTACAAAGGCCAACAACCAGGCCATCTTGGCCTTTTGGTAAACAGAGAATGGAAGATGAGATCAAATATAATGAATGAATCACACACTCTTCTAGCCTCCCCTGTATGAATGGGGCAAAAATAGATGTCCAAGAAAAAAAAATTTCCAAGAATGTAAAGGAATTAAAAATATTTTGCCCCATACACTAAGAAAGTTCATATTAATATTACCTTCCTATTTCTTAAAATAAGATTTTTATTAAATATTGTAGTCCTTTGAAAAGATTTGATAAAGTTACAAAGCATTTAGTTTAAATTACCAGTCTGATGGCCCTTTGTGTAAGAAAAGCCTGTCCAATTATATTTTAATTAAGATGCAAAGCTTTAAAAATTTTATAAAGTTCAGAAATTAATTTACATTCAGTGATCCAGCTAGTAAGACAATCTGTTGCATTTTTCCAGTTAATCATAAATGTTTAATTTAACTAATTCTTTGATACATTTATCTTTTTCAACAGGGAGACTAAATTTTTGGTCAGCCTTGGCTGCTTAATTGTTAAGTAAATGGAATTTTATTGACCGAAGGACAAAAGTTTACCAAAGGACAAGAATAGGAAGATATTTTAATTAAAATCACCAAAAACCCACACACCAATAAAGAGGGGGCAGAAAAGAAGATTATGGAAGGCTACTATGTCCTTTCTAGATATAAATGAGATAGAAAGGATGATCAATATATATGTGCCTGTACACTGGATCTGGCAACACATAATAGAACAGGTACCAAGAACAAGGAGAAAGCACAAAGCCATCCCAATACACATTGATTGGTGGAAGGGTAAAACGGAGGGCACGCTATCTAAATGTCTTCAATTTTTTTTTTCTGTGACTGATATCTGACTGCCACAGTAAATAATGCACTACCTTTCAAATGTTGTAACTACAGTAACAAGCCCTTTCAATGTGTTAATATTACCCTATTCACAGTACAAATCACAGAAGTGAAAGTATATGACTGCAGAATTACGCCCCTTTCTACTTGCTTTATGGTAGGTTCCTGAATTATACCATTCTGAATTATACCATTTTTCTAATGACAATGGAAGTGGTCAGTGCATGCTGCATAGTGCATCATTATTTTAAGTGTGCACCAATCATAACAAATAGCTATTACATTTACTTTTTAAAAGTTAAACATCCTAGAAACTGTTAAATGATGCTCTCCATTCAGGATTTCTAAAGAAAAATACATGCAGCTTAATCTGTATTATGAAAGCTTAATTCTAACATGTAGAGTCTATCAAAAAAAAGAAACAAGCAACTTTGTTTACAATGTAACTCTTTTAATGCAAACGGGACTTACCACTTATGATCATTGTACATCCTATTAATTCTGTCCCATTCAGCATTCAGTTGGGTTAGTGCATCACCTATTTGTATAGCTTCAGGTCCAGATGCTTCTAACATAACATCAGGCTGTTTTTCATGAATGACTGCAATCTGATCCCCAAGTTTGTCCAAAATATCTTTTATATTCTACAAAGCACAGTAATAAAGCGAAGTCATTAGTAAGGGTGACACTAGCAGGAGAAAAGAAAAAAAAATCAACTAAAAAATTATGAATATTGCCATTTCAAGAATGAGAAACAAAAAGAATTTGGCTACCATGGGGGAAAAACAGTAAATAGATAAAAGCAACATCTCAGATTAAAGCAATTTTCAAATCACCCCATCTTAACCACTCCCCTGCCATCTCCTTTCAAAAAGTTAACATAAGCCATCACAGATGATCATCTTTGGAGCTTAAGGAACATGCAGTTTTATTCAATAAGCATTAGTAGAAACTTAACTTCCTGCCTTCTCCCCTCCCATTCCATCAAACAAAATTTGCTGCTGGAATATCCTGGAAAGAGAGACAGAGCACGTACACACGAGCAAGCAAGCAAGCGAGACTGAGAGCGAGCAAGCTCCTCCTCTCCCTCCAAATTGAGGGTCTTATCAGAAAATGGGTAGTGTAACTACTCTCTCTACAATCTCCAATATACACACACAGCCATGTGATTTTTTTTTTATTTTTTTTTTATTTCAAATGGCAACAGGATGTTCAGAGTAAATGCTGCCCAAACACAATACATTACTGGGCCAAGCAGTTGCAATTCCATGCACCACAAGAGGAGTGTAGGGAGACTTCTGCATTATCTAGAGACAATGGCATACAAATGAAACAACAGAATTGACTTGTCTTCCTTCATTTTCAATTTCAAAATGTCCATGAATTCCATGCATTTCTGCCATGCTGTTTTTCTTCTAAATGCATTTTAAAGGTGCAAGATTATCAAAATAAAAAGTGATCAGGACATTGCTACCTACACTATGATACTAATACAGTTTGGACTGGGTCATCACTGGAGTTCTCCCTCAGACTGTGTCCAGATGCAGCAAATTGAGATTAAGAGGACAGCAATATCACTATCAGCAGACAGAATAAGAAAGTCCAATGCTGACAAAGTATGAAGTCATAGCTATGCTTGATTTTTAAAACCATTGTGAATATCTGGATATACAATGATTACTGTTTTTCTCAGTGAAATAATTCAGTAGTTTTAGCTTTCCCTTGCTCCCCCAAGCTACTAAGGCTATGAACAGACATTGCGTTTGTCCCAAGAGAAAACATTTTCAAATATCTATGATTTTTAAAATATCCATGTCTGTCGTCCCAGAAAGGCTCATGGGACAAGTGTGAACAGTTTGTCCTGGGACATTGTAAAGTACATCTGAACAGTTGTCCTAGGACTACATCAAGTCAATAGCAGAAAAGCAACATAGCATTCAGGTGGTCAATACACCGTGCTTGGAAGGGTGATGTGTATACATGTCAGTTCCAGGACTTTTCTGTTCATGGACATACACAGGTACAACTCCTCCTAGGACAAATGCAATGTCTGTTCCTAGCCTAAATAACAGTTCAAGAATCCTCAAACTGTGATATCCGTAGAGCAGATTTTAAGCCATATGCTGTGAACACTTCCTTTTGTTCCCAGATGCTTTTTCAGCCCTTTGCAAAGAAATTACAAAGAAGCACTAGGGCATGTATAAAAGCATCTGGGGGCAGCCAAAACAGTCAACCTAACTACCTTTGTTAGCAGCCAGTGTTACAAAGGGAAAGGAAGCCAATAACAAAAGATTATCAGGAGTATCAGAGAAACACAGGAAGAAAACAGGGAACACCAGAAAGCACAAAAACATGTGCACGGGACAGAAGAATAAGGGAGAAGGGAGTGAAAAGAAAAAAACTGAAAAAGGCTGGGTAAAGCTTACAGAAGTTTAAAAAATGTTCAAAAGGCAACAGTTGCTACACACCAAACTTGCATTTAAAACAAGATTCCAATGCTTTCAGCTATTTTAGTCAGTATAATCCCTGGTCAGAAACATGGGAACACACAGACATTCTTAACATTAGGCACATGACTAGCACTA
>NW_017729034.1:86882358-86888252 GCF_001723915.1 Gavialis gangeticus
GCCAGTCTGCAATTTGCCGGTCCACTATCACTTCCAGTCCACAATCTAAACATGGGAACACACAGACATTCTTAACATTAGGCACATGACTAGCACTATCTTCATCTGTTTGAATTAAACATGAGCGTTGAAAGATCATCACCAGAGATCTGGGTTTTCTGTTCACTGTGGAAAAATGCAAATTTTCCCCTTTAAAGAAGAAAAACGCAGGAAACTACAGGTTTTCTCCTGCAGGCTAGCAGCTTGTAAGGGGCTGCTTGGGATTGCTGGAGGAGGGTGATTGGAGACAGGGGGTGCCACATGCGTGTGTGCATGCAAACATACGTGGCTGGTGTACAGTCAGGCAGGGTGGTAGGAGCAGCCCCAGGAGATAAATACAAGTAAGTCTATGGGAAGGGGGGGTTGGAGGGCCAGGGCTTGGGGAATGTCCAAGGGGCTGGAGGGAGTATGGGTTGTGTGTGTGGAGGGAGGGAGAGGCCTGCCAGACTGGGTAAAGGTCTCAAGGAGTCCTGGCTCCAGGGCTTTGGCAGGGCAGAGGGGCTCTGAGGCAATGCTCAGTGCCACCTGTGAGTCTAGCCCCGTGCTGCTGCCAGTGGGGCCTGCCCAGAGGCACCTGCTCCTCCAGTGGGGAAAGTGGGCAGGGGGGTCCTTTGGGGGCACTGGGGAGCTGCTTGGCCAGGTGAGCAGTGTCACAGGCTGGTGCCTGTGCTCTCAGGGGCAGGGGCTGGGTGGCCAAGAGACACTGCCAAGTGGGGAGAACCATGGCAGACCAACTGGGGCTGCATAGGAGCACCAGCCTGGGGCAGGGGGTGCACAGGCATCCTCCTCCTCCTTCCTTCAGCCCGCACTAGAGCCGGACTCACTCCACTGCCGCTTGCATGAACAGAGCCACCACAGTCACCACGCTCTGGCCCCAGTGGCACAAACTGCCTGGAGCCCCTCACCCTCCTCCTGCAGCCTGCAGCATGGCCCGATCCAGAGACATGATTTGCTTCACTCTACTGCTGCAGAGTACAGCGCTGGTCCTTCCTGCCTTGCCGCAGCCCCAGCCCCAGCTGCCATTGTGGGAAAGCGTGTGGTGTCCAAGCTGCTGGCTCTATTTCTGCATGAAGTGCACTGCATGCATCTTCATGCTGGAGGCCGTCCCTGCTGTGCCCCCACAGACCACCATTCTCTGAGTCCGCACGGGGCTAGGAGGGGCAAAGGGCAGATGGGGGTCCCCTCTGGTAGGGTTAAGGAGAGCAGGGGGCTGTGAATCCGGAGTGAGAGGCACCAGCAGGGGTGGAAATCTGTAGGTTGGGAGTGACAGGCAGCAGGATGGCGGCAGGGGGGGCTGGGGCCCAGGAGTAAGGGGCAATGGTATGGGCAGGGCTGATCAGGGCCACAAAGCAGTGGGGGGCGGGAGGTTGGGGGGTAGAGACTGACACAGCCGCAGCTAGACCCGCATCCTGGTGAGTGAAGGGTGCAGGGGGGCTCTGATTTTCCACGATAAAAACATCAAAATCAAACACCAAAATATATAGGTATTTAGAATTTATTATAATGATTGAAGTACTGTTAGGCTTCCAAATTGCTTTCGAAACGTAAATGTATCAATAAAACACTGTGTTCAGCTGATACATATATATATCGTGGCATTTCATTTTAATTGTGGGAAAATTTGGATTTGGTGGATTTTAATCAGAGAATTTAGGGGTTTCATCAAAGAATTTGGGCTTTTTAAACACAGAAAACCAGGATTCCCGAGATCACTTTCAGCTTCTACAAAACCCTATTGGCTATTGCAAACTCAGCTACTTTTGCAATGGGAACACACTGGATGCATTCATTACTTACTGCACGGCATATATTGAAATCACAACACTATGTAAATCCACTATGATACTTTTTTTTTCCATCTCGTTTTGTTAGTGCTTTTTTCAAAACAGATATTAAGTTTGCAGTACCTTCAGTGAGTCTTCCTGAGTCGAGAAGTCCTCGTACACACCAGTATTGAGCTCTGGTGCATTCAGCAATAGCTCTATGTCAGCCATGGCTAACAAAACTTTGTTAATGTCAATCAAATAATCAGTAAGGAAGGGTGAGGCCCTAATTCCTGAAGGGAAGTAGTCTGTTAACCTCTGTTGGACAGGGATCACCTAAAGAAACACAAAAGGTCATTTCATTATTTTTTCTTCTAAATGTAATAGTTTTTTGGGGGGAAAAAAATCTCACACACAAGCCTATTCTTGAAAAGGACAAATACCCATGTTATGCCTTACTTTATTCAGATCAGATATTCTAAATTATTTTTAAATTATTTTTAAAGATGTCAAAATTACAAAATTCTGCAGATCATCATCAGGACACTGCCTGTTTACACCAATGAACTGGAGCCTTATTCAAAATCTCCAACAACTCAGAAAGTTAGCAGACATTATGTTTCAAAATAGTGCATAATAAAACATTTAATATTTTCTGTTTTCTTTCACCCACCAACCACTGTATGCTTTACACAGAGGGTAGATTTTTCTTTGATGGGCCTACATCTACAACAACCTACTGGAAACAAATGCCTGCTTCTGCACGCACATCTGGTTATCACAGCTTTTCTGAAGACGCTTCTGGAAAGCTGTCAGTATCTCGGTACATTCTGCCAGTTTTCTCCATTCTTTTAAGCACATTTTCTCAGCTCCCAAAAAATATTTATAAAATCTTTTTTTACAAATATTAAGCATTTCATTGAATAACTGAAGCCTACAGAGAGATGTGAAAGCATGATAGTACTATTACGGCAAGATGATTATCTTTAGAGGTGCACCAATACATCAGTCTGATATCAGATCAGCAGCAATATAAAGAAAATTTTCTGCATCAAAAAATCAGCCCAATGCAGTCAACAATTTGGCCAATATATATCTGCGTGTGTGCGCAGCCCAAGCGCAGCACGTTGGCAGTGATGAGTACAGCCGGCAGCGTGGAATGCTGCGTGCAGCTGGCAAGTCTGGTATGGTAAAAGGGAAAGGGAAAGGGGAGCGGGGAGGGGTATGGGGGGGCAGCAAGGCACCCATGGTAAGGGAGGGTGAGGGTGTGGGGTTGGGTAAGGGAAGGCCTGGGACTGCCCAGCTGGGGCCAGCGTGGATGCAGGATGGAGGCGTGGCTCGTCAGGGGAGTCCAAGAAGAGAGAAGGGGTGGCTCCCACTGCTGCATGAGGCTCGCCCAGGGCTCATCTGGTGGCTACCGCCGCTCATCCAGGAGGTCATAGGAGGGGGGTGTGCCCCCGGATCTGCCCAGCCAGGAAGAGCCCGATGCCAGCCTGCCCCACCCAACCCCATGCAGATACAGGGGCACATGCCCCTCAACACCCCGTGCCCTCCCAGACAAGCGGCTTGAGCCACCAGATGAGCACCACATAAGCCACACAAAGTGGTGGGAGCCACCCCACGCCCCTTCCAACACCTCCCCAACAAGCTGTACTTCCATCCCATGCCTGTCCCGGCCCCAGCCACAGCCCACAGCTGCAGCCCACCACGTGCTGCGCAGATCCAGGGGGCACACATCCCCCCAAACGAGCCACTTGCAGCTCTGTCCTGCACCCCTCCCCACCCCCTAGCTAGCGCCTGCCCCTGCCCCAGTCCCACTCCCTCCCTCACTGCAGGGGCTTTGACCTGCCCCCCCACCACCACCACACCCCTTCCCTCACCTTCCAACACACCAGGCTTACTAGCTGGATACAGCTCTTCAAGTTGAAGAACTGTGTATCAGAAATTGGATCAGTATCAACCAATATGCCCCCTTAAAAATCAACTATCTGTATCAGCCCCAAAAATCTACTGGTACACCCTTAATTATCGCTTAAAAATTGCTGGAAAGATGGTCCTGGGGGTTCCATATCAACATAATCCAGTGGTGCTCAATTTACCCAGTGCCCAGGCTGGATAAGCAGGATGCAGCTGGTCCACGGGCCAGATCCATAACATGGGACCAGGTCTGTGGGCCGGATTTGGAGCACAGACTGATCCCATGCACCAGATCCTGTCCATGAACTGACATCATGTACCTGGTCTGGGGCCAGACACCAAGACCATGGCTGTATACCAGCTATGCATACCAGTCAGATCCAGCAAGTGGGATGATGTCATTCAGCTTGTGTGGCTCCCCTCAGGTCCAAAAAACAGGGAGTAGTAGCAGTATGAAATGCCATGGGGCAACCAGAGCTCTGACAACTAACATTGCCACTGCCATTGCCAAATTTCATGGTTTCATGATTGTACGGTGAGTATTAATTAGTCCTGTATTACTTGCCAGTTTCTTTCCATTTTTCATCACCTGGCTTAGAAAACACACCTGTAACCAACTGCAGGAGTTTTACTTTTTTCAGTAGGAGCTTCTGCAAAATTTACAAAGGTGGTGCCAGAACCAATGACCAATCTGAACTCCACTTCAGTGCCCAATCTACTTGTTCTTTTTATGATAAATAGCAGTCCCATAACAAGTTCTACTCTAGGTATATTTTTTAAGTCATAAGTGCAATCCTCTGAATAGAATTAAATTTAATAAGAGTAGCAGCAGCAAGGACATTAATAACCTCTGTGCTTCATATGGTGCCTTCGCCAAATCTTGCAGGCAAACTGAACAGATTGTTTTCAGTACCTATATTAATTGTTCCTTCCAAACAAAAGAGTTCATCTATGTTTTCATAATGTATCTGCTCTTTCTACACAGAGCTATAAGAATTGTTCTAAATTGCCCTTTGTTTAACTAAATTTAAGCTTGGATGTTTTGGCATGCTCTTTTTAGGTGTTTCAGTAAGTAATAGCAATAGACAGCATTCACAAAAGATACTGAAGTGGTCATTAGCAAGTATTTCTAATATACAAAGGGTCTCAGCTTTATAATTCCTCAAGAGGAATATTTAGAGAGAGATCAGCTTTTTCTCCAAATCTCAGTAACAGGAAAAATTACAACTTTAAAGCCAATTTCTTCACAACTATGAAATTTTGTATCTTCTTTCTCCAGCTGTGCTGGCATGCCTGTGCCAGTTTCCCAGTCACTTGAGCAACATCTGGCCAAGTCAACTTCCAGTACCCAAATGTACTTCAGTTGTTAGAAAAACTAACTTTCCATCTCCCTTGACAAATATGTTATTCTGTTTGTGCATCTGATCAATGGCAACATCTGCAAACACAAGTGGGTGCTTATACTCCATGAACTTGCCAAGATTTGAATTCAGTGTCTTCATGTTTCTGGGCAGCTTCAATACGTTATTCAAATTAACATGATCAAGAGTAAAAGGTTCAAAAATACCTTTACATCAGGGCATCTAGCCACTGAATGGTTTACCTCCTATCCTGAATGTTCCTAAGGTTCTAAAGATGCAGTGCCAGCACTGTAGCAAATCTGGAGCCATCCTTCTATTGCCCTCAGATGATAAATGCACCAATATGCTAAACCTCAATCATTTCTCACACCCTCCCAAAAGCACAGTATATAAGAATAGATGGGTATAGAATAGGGTCTAATGCAATCCAGAGCATATATATGCAATTGAAAAAAAATCAATATTAATCTTTATTAGGGGTGTCTGAAATGGGCCCTATTCAATTCAGATTCAGTCTGAAACAGGGACAGTGATTCGATCTGTTGATTTTACGATCCGATGCTGATTTAGTGAATCAGCGATTTGGACATAGGCACAGCTTTAAAAGTTTTTCCTACATACCTCGAGGTAGCAGCACAACTCGTGATTGCTGCAGTGCTGGGGTGGATGGAGCGTCCCACAGCAGCGCAGGGGGCACTCCAGTATGCTCGGCAGTGAACCAGGAAGTGGACCGGAAATACTTCCAATCCACTTCCAGGTCTGCTGGGGGGGCCCCCTGCACCCCCCCCCCCCAGCCGGGTGATCCGCTATGGGA
>NW_017729034.1:86888271-86912729 GCF_001723915.1 Gavialis gangeticus
CGCCAAGCCAGGAGGGCATGGGGGGCCCCGCCAGTGCACTCCCTGGTGGACCTGGAAATGCTTCTAGTCCACTTCCGGGTTTGCTGCCGAGCACACAGGGAAGCCCCTTGTGCTTCTGTGGGACTCTGCATCTGGCCCAGCACTGCAGCACTCACAAGTCCCTGCTACCTAGAGGTACGTAGAAAAAACATTTAAAGCTGTACCTATATCCGAATCACTGAATCTGTCCGAATGAATTCAGCGAGATTCAAGGGTCCTCTGATTCAATTCAGATTTGGAGATTCAGCCACTGAATAGGGCTGAATCTCCACCAAATTGAATCAGGGACCGAAGCTTCGCGGTACCACTGTAGAGAATATGCCTTTTAAAAAAGGTTCAATTACTGTGCCTGTGGTAATGACATGACAAAGACAACATGACAGGGAGCAGGAGGCAAGGACTTGTGTGTGACATTTTTTATTAGACTAATTGCATAGCTGGGATAAAGTCCAAAAGCTTCTGAATGCAAGGCATTCTTCTTATCCCAGCTACATGACCAATAAAAACATGACCCCAAAATATCTTTGCCTCTCACAATTCCTGGGCCATCATGGCTACAATATCATTCTAACACTACCATGACTGAAGCAGGCATTCAAGCTATTGTTTTCAGTGTACTTGGTTTTATTACATTAGGTGCTGGATTACTTTACCAGCTGTAGTGACTTCATTTTGTCTGGTTAATCCTAGCCCCAGCTTCTGTGGCTGTGACGAACTGTGTCCTGGGAACCAGCACACTCCTGCCGTGGAAGGAAAGGGGGCTAATTGAAGGGCTGTCATGACCAGGGTGTATATCGCCTGCAACATTCAGGCTAGAGACAGATGTTATGCATAAACCAGTTTAAGTGATCAGAAACTGGTTTAAACCTGTAGCAGAACAGATGTTCAGTGCATATAAACCAGTTTGAAAATGGCTGAAACCGGTTTGAGATAAACCTGGTTGAATGTAGTATCAAACTGAACTGATGTGGCTCAAACCGGTTTATGCAATGTCTGTCCTAGGCCCCTTTCTGGTTTAAGATAAACCAGACTCCCCCAGCATCACAGCATGCTCTCTGGCTGGGTGGGGGTCTCTGCTTCACAGCAGGACTGGCTCCTCCCCTCTGCTGCCTTGCTGAAGCTCAGCAGTCTCTGCAGGCATCTGCCTGTCTTCTGCTCCCCCCCTCCCCTCCCCACTCTGTGCTAAGCAGGCATTCCCCCCATCCCTCACAGGCACCTCAGCATTAGCTAGCAGACCACATGCTGGCTACAGTCTGTGCTGTGGGAGACAAGAAGCAGACAGGCTTTTTGGAGATATTCAACAGGTAGCTTAACGTCCTTCCTTGGAAAAGCTGTTTAAGAGCTGTTTGCTCCCCCACTCCCACTCACCACTCCCTGCTAAGCAGGAATTCCCCCCTCCCCGCCACCTTGCAGAGAAGTATCTGTGTATTAGCTAACAGGCCACATGCTGGGTCTGTGCTGAGTGAACAGGCAGAATCAACAGGTAGCTGGCAATGTCCCTCTGTTTTCTTAATGGGGCGATAAACAGTGAGACAGGGGTGACACTTATCAGCCCCCCCATCCCCTACTTGCTCACCTATCAGTTTGCTGCAGACAATATACAGAAGCAGAGAGGGAGATGAAACCTCAGTTGCATCAACAGATGCATTCACTGCACACATCCCTTTTGCCTCAGTGCTAGCTGGGGGCTGGCAACACTCCCGCCCCTCGAGCAGTGAGCTGTGAAAAGCCTGAGACTGCAAGCAGGATTGGGGTTTACACCCCTCCCTAATCAGAGCCTCCTGCTGAGACATGGCCACACACTCCTCAGCTCAGCTCTGCAAGGGAAGCGAGGGCTGCTCTAGCGCTCCCTCCCCCAGCTTCCAGACTGAGCCACTGCAGGCACGTGCCTGAATTTCCTCAGTCCAGAGGGATTGTCTGCATGGTTGGAAACCAGTTCAGCCTAGCCAGGTCAGACTAACCTACAAAGGTTGAATCAATTCAGAATCAAGCTTTTTGAATGTCTGTCCCTAACCTCAGAGCCCTGCCCTCTGAAAGACCTTACGTGAGCAGTGCATTTGGAGTGGGAGAAGACTGGGAATGCCTGTGTCATTTAGGGCCACTAAGCTCCAACAGCTGCTGTTGAATGGTTCCCCAGCTGTGGATGACAGCTGCTATAAATCATTCTAGCACCCATGTCTGCATACTCAAGGGCTCTAGTTCACCCAAACACAGAGTTATCTGATTCATCTCCACTATCCTGCTGCATTATAAATGCACAATTATTTACACTCCATGGTGGGAGGAGAGGAAGGGGACATGCATGGGATCTGAACTGCATCTGCTGACATGCAGCAAATGGCTTTCCACTTGTTCCTGGTGCTGGTATAGATGGGTATGCTCTGCTTCTGATAGCACCATAGTGGGATAGGCTGCTGCTCTTTTTCTGAAAAGCAGTGAATTCCTCTCTGTGCTGTTCCAGTTCCTGGAGCAGTTCCTGCAGAGTATGCCTAATTACTAATCTGCACCAGCTGCCAGCAATCACTGAAATGTTATTTCCTCTTTTCAGCACATCATTCTTTTGGTGAATACTCAAGAGTGTTACTAGTGCGTTACTGGAGTTCTGTTTTTCACATTCAGCTTTTCTCCACCTTAAATGTGAGATGAGTAGTTTCTAAGATGCAAACAACATTTGAGAAGGAACAGATACTTCTGCTTGACGTAATTATACCTCCTCCAGCTTGGCTCGCTCCAATTAAATCACATTTAAAATGATTTTTTTTCAAACACAAAATTTCATTCCCTGCTCTTCCTGTGTCATGTATTATATAGTCACCTAACTTATCCCAACAGCTCCAAGATGAAAAGCACATCTAAGATCAAGTGGTAGAACTACTGCTTTGGGAGATTTGACTAGATGGTCAATTGCCTTTTCCATCTCTAATTTCAATGATGAAAAGGCAAATTTAATAAACTTATTTTCTCTTTATAAAAGTGGATGTTTTCAGACTTATTATGGAATAAATAGTCTATGGGCATATGTTAAATATTATCATTAGAGTTCTGCTAACTCCTGAGCCATACAGAAATAAATTTGATTAGGGTTGAAAGTTTAGTTTGACCTGAAATGAAAATACAAAACAGTTAAAAACAAAACACAACTTTAAGGCAATTTTTTTAAATGAAACACTGGTTGAAATAAAAAACTGAAACCTGTTGTGACATGCTAGAGCAAAATATTTTGTCTTTTCAGGGTCTTTTGGGGGAAAAATACTTTTTTAAAAAAATGGAATATAATTCTGACTGATCAGAATCTGTATGTTTCGATGTATAAAATATTCAACCAAAATTTTTCACACCTTTGATGTCAGTTCATCATTTTCCTGTTGTACTCACTTTTTCTTGTAGTAAATAAATAGCTCAATGGTTGCAGAAAATGAACATTTCAAACAATTGAATTCCTGTTCCTTCAGATACATCACAATTCTGGGAAAAGTTTTCAAAGTTTGGGAATTTCTGTATCAGTTTTGCTCACTTGTGGGAATGAATTAATCAATCATTAGGGACTGTGTTAAGATAGAAGGCATGGCTATATTATTTTATAAATACTTTAAAGCAATTAAGTAATTATTGAAGAGGTGTCATACCATGAAAAGGGTTTTCATTTTCATTTTATTTTCAAAAGCAAATTTTCTCCCCCCCCCCCAGTAAAATTATTTTTCCTAATTTGCCAGTGTTGAAAATTCAGCTTCTGATCTGAAAACCAAATTTTGCTCTATGGGTTGCTCAAGGTCCGCAGCAGTAAAGCAACTCTAGTTACAGCTTCATACCAATTCAAGTATATACTTCTTGGGCACTCAGATGTCTCTATTCTGGACACCACTTCCTCATGTGCAGCAAGGGAAGTTTAGGTTAGATATTAGGAAGATTAGGAAGAGCCCCGACCTGGAACCTGCCAGCAGCGTCAGCCGTGGACCCAAGCAGGAGCTGCTACCACACCAAGCAGGCAACAGCATCTCTCTGTCTCTTCTCTTTTCTCTCTCCTTCCCTCTTAAACCCAGCTGAAGCTGCAGTTCACCAGGAGCCTCAATGCTCAGCTGTGGATCCAGGCAGAAGCCGCTGCTGCGTCAGGCAGGCATCAGCATAAGCTGTGACACTGCCAGCAGGTTCTGATACTACAGCCTGCACAGCATGGCAGCAGCCCCTGCCTGGGTCATACAAGGGGATAGGAGCTCTTGAGATTGTGGGTGCTGTTAGAGACAGACCCAGGGAAGCTGGGGAGAAGGCTCCAAAGCAGGTAAAGTCTGCAGGCAGCATTTACCTGAGGAAAGAGACTACTTGCTTTCCTTTGAACCAGCTGGTTTGTTCTTCTTCAGTTTGAACCTGTGATCAAAGGACCGGGTTGTGGCTACAGGGATGGAGAAGACCATGAATAGAGGTGTGCCTCCTATCACAGGGGCTAGGAAACATCCCAAGCTGTAACACAGAAACTGGTATACCACGGCTGAACCCCAGAGCTGAAGTCTTGATCAGTGGACCAAGGCAGGGCATGGCCAGAGAGGGTGTGATGTCAACCCTAGGGTACAGCCTGTCCCAGTGCCCTGCAATATAGAAATCCTCAGTGGCTGCCTTAGCCCAGAAGCAACTAAATTGGCTAGACATCTAACTTCTAACCTCAAATCTTTGTAAGCACCCAAGATTCAGCTTCTCTGCATGTCCAGAACAGCTCTGTTCCAAGTTGCTAGACACCTAGCTTGCACTTAAGCCATGCTGGAGTCCTGGGAGTTGGGCTCTGACAGTAAGAGTCCCAATAAGCCCTCTGAAATCTGCAAGAGCTAACCCTGAAAAGGGAAGTGCTGTGCTGGAAGGTGGGCAAAGGGCTCAAGTAGAGTGGCTAGCCTGATCAAACCAGACAGGCAACTCACAAGGCTGCTACTAGTAGAAGGACCACACCCCCTCCCTCTCCCAACAACAAACAACATCCAAGTTGTGGCAAGTGGGAAACAGGAGGTATGCGGAAGCTGGGAAAAGAAGCAGGTGAGCAAGGCAGACCCTACCTGTATTACAATGAGGGCAAGAACAGCAGGGTGCCAACATAAATTCCTCTGCTATGTGCAAAATGATCACTTCCTCATGTCAAATAATTTCCTACAGCTTGGGAAAAGTAATTTCAGGCATCTTAGTCCACTAATTTTCTCTTACAGTTTAAGAGTTCATTTCCTTCATTCCCATCTAAATCATAGATTACAACTTTCTAAATGTATACTGAAACACGGTACTTGGAAAGAATCTAAAAGGATTTTATTCCATAAGAGAAAGTGAATTTAAAAGAAAGTAAGTCTTCACACGTCCAACAAGAAAATCTCAGAGAACGTTTTTGGAACCCAATAACCTTCCAATTCATGTTTTTCTAGCTAATGTGTCTGGTACTGAAACAAAGTTTAAGAGCATGAAATGAGAGACAATTTCATCAATATTACAGGCAAGCCTGCTGCTAAATGGAATAAATAAACATGGTTCTAAGTGGGTGGAAAGGATCAATCCCCAAAACAATACCAAAACAATACACCTGTACAGATCAAAAACAATAAAGATTCCTTCCCTTTCCATTTAACTAACAACAGATAATTTCCAAATCTATAATGCAATGTGCAATGCTACCAAGAGCCTTCTAGGCTTCACTGTTCCCTAATAACCTGTTTGTTTCAAGCCAGCATTCCCTTACTTGTTAGGTCAGTGATTCTCAACCAGGAGCCTGAAATGCTTTTAAGGGTGTCACAGTGCCTTGCCCTTGTACAAGGAGTTAACTCAGGTGTGGACAAAGTCCAGCCCGCAGGCCGGATCAGGCCCACAGGAGACTCCATTTCACAGCAGCCCCTACCCACATCACTGCAGCTGGTTTCCACTGAGATCCTAGGAGCAGCGGAGCTGTGACAGTGTGGGGTCAGGATTTCCATGAAGACCAGCCCCAGCAGCACTGGCAGGGCATGTAGCAGGGCAGGGAGCTGCTCCAGGGCCAGGATCTTGCAGTGGTGAAAGCACTGTCTGGAACTGGAGCAGAGCCCGATCCACTGCCCGCATGCCCTGGGCAGGGGCATGCAGGCAGCAGATCGCAGCTCTGCCCCAGTTCTGAACCATGCTATTACCACTGCAAGATTCAAGCCCCAGCCCTGCCCAGCTGCAGACCCTGCCAGTGCTGCTGGGGCAAGTCTCCGTGGAAACCCCAGCCCTGTGCTTGCTCCTAGGGTCTCCATGGAAACTGACAGAAGCAATGTGGGCAGGGGCTGCTAGGAAATGGAGTTTCCATCTCCCATTTTGCCCACCCCCAAGATGAGTGCTTGCTCCTCCATCTAGTTAGGCACCCAGTGCCCAGCACAGTCCCGCAGACAAGTGGCACCTGTGGCTCCTCCCCTGGGGGTACTCACTCCTGCCGCTGCACTCTGCCATGGGTTGGGGAGGCAGGTGTGGGGCTGTGCTTTTTAAACTGGTTCAGTCCCCTGCTCCTCCCATGTTTCTAGAGCTGGTGGAAGAAACCAAAAGAGCAGGTGGTTCTGGTCACCATCATGCAACTCCCTGGAGGAGCAGCTTCAGTGGCAAGGGCCACACTCATCTCCTCAGGCACAAAACTGGGATGAGGAAGGGCAGATGATCAAAGCGAGGAGTGGCAAGGTCCTACCCACACTACCCTGCCCTGGCACCAGCCTTTGCATCCCATCAGCCAGTCACCCCTTTCAGCTTCTTGCAGGGACAGCTACCTCCTTCAGGGATCTAATGACCCACCCCCAGTTATCTAAAGAACCATCCCAAGCCCTACTGAGCACCCCCTGCCCACACTGAGCACCTGCACCACTCCTTGCCACACTTGCCAGGGGTGCACACAGGACTACTTCTGTCTTTCCTGCCACACCTGGCTGGTTCCTACTAACCTGCCCATGACCTTCTAAGATGATCTGTCCTAGAGTCCCCCCCACAGCCTCATGGCACCAAACTGCCTCCTCCCCCTCTTCCTTGGCACTGTCCAAGCCAAAGCACCACTCCATCTTTGCCCCCCCAATAACAACCTGGTACCTACCTGCCACCAAGCATCTGCTCCCTCTCCTTCAGTACCTTAAACAGCCACCTTTTCTCCTTAACTGCCCACCTGACAACTGTTCAGGTACCTCCCTTTACAACATAAATATACCCCACTCCCACCCCAAAGCTAACCCCCACCTTTATCTTCTCTTTAGTAAGTGTTTCTCCCCTTCAAATAGCCTCTCCAAGTAATGAGGATTCCCTCCAGAGACTCTGCTTCAGACAACATACGTGTTGTCTATCATAGACACATGGTTGAAACATTATTTTTTTATACAAATTAAGGACCAAGAAAAACCATGGGGGCTCATAGCCCTTGGAGCTTTTGTCAAAAGTTCAGGCCCAATTTTCCAAGGGTCAGTCCCTGTCCCGAACTCTTTTGAAAATCTGGCCTTTAATTTTATTGTCTGAAACAGTGATTCACAACTGCAGCCCTGTGGCACCCTGGGGTGCTATGAAATCCTTTTAAGAGTGCTGTGGGATGCAGGGAGGTAAAGCACTATAAGAAACTAATTAGTTCTTAAATGGGATGCTGCTAAATTCAGAAACGTTATGGAGGAGTGATTTGACTCTAAAACGTGGAGGTGTTAGATAATCTCCCTTCTCTTGTATCAAGACTAGGTATGAAGCTACCCATACCCATCCTCCTTTGCATATAGCATCCTTCCTGAGGTCTCAAGCACACAGGGAATCAACATTTCTGCCGCTCCAGATGAAAAAAAAAGAAAACTTTTTCAAGCAATTTACCACATTGGTCTTTCTAACAATAAGGATCCAATCAAGTCTGTTGGGTCCACAGGAGCTGTCGGGCAACTGAGCACATTCTCAAGAGATCTCTTCTTTCTTGGGAATACCAGCTCTCACATCAGAAATGGTGATGTTCCCCATCTAAAAAACAAGGCCTTAAGGGACCTCCTTCCTAGTACACGATTACTTAAACTAAGCAGATAAGAAAACAAACTGCAAAACTGAAAAAGGAAGTTTGACTTGGTATTCAATACCAAAAGTCTGAGTGCAGAAAGGCACAAAGCAGTATCAGCACTTTCCAAGTTTTAGACTGTTAATCCAAAATGCTTATCTTTTCTCTGAATCCAAATGATTCCACCAAACTGGCTACATCTGGAAAAACTAGAGGATGATTTCATATAAAGTAACTGGTTGTGACCAACTACACACCACACAAAAATTCTGCTCTGTTGACTACTGTAATCCATAAATTCCTATGTGATCTTTTCCATTCACTGCTGACCTCGTCACCTTATTACCAAAGGCCCTCAACTCAGGAAAGCGCTATTCAGCAAAGCACTTCAGCATGGAATTAACTGCTTTCTCTTATTAAAGCCTCTGGGCATGTCTATCTTACTCCTAACCATAATTAGAGTGATGCCAGAAATGCACACCCTCTTTACTCCTACTCTACATGCAGCACATGCCAAAAAAGTATCATGCAACTACCGTTTGGTGCACATCCAGTGACACTCATGTTTTTGGTCTTGGGGGCACTGTTCTGAATACAGGGCTGCCCTAACAGTGGCCACATTACATTTTTTTGTTTGGGAGAGGGGGCACCATGTGCCATGAGTGGCATGTGAGTGAATGGACAGGGCATGTTTTATTGGCAGTGCTCACCAAGTCATAGGTACCTACGACCTACCAAAATCAGCCAATCAGAGGCATAGGAGTCCCTCTGTGCTCTGCTCACAAAATGGCTGCCAGGCCATGCAATCTACCCACAAAAATTGGCAGGCAGCTGCCACAAAAATCAGTAGGTCCCTAGTCACACATGGTACAGGCATGTCCTGTGTAATCATACTGCGGTACCTACAGTACTCTATGCAGATATTCCCTATAGTAAGCAGATGTTAGATAGCTGCAAAAATAAGGTGTGTGTTGTATTTCAGGGTATGCATTGTGTGAAGAAAATATAGTAGCTTATCTTTCGCTGTTTATGGAAACCAAATATCCTAGATCTAATTCAGAGAAATATGCATGACATTCCATGAAGTCTCAAGATATTGCAGATTCATGACAATGGGTTCTAATCCTAGTTTTGCCAATAAGGGCCTCTCTAGACATTCAGGTAAAGGCATGATAGGAGCTGATGCATAATCCACACAAATGCATCTTCCGCCCTAAGACATGCGAATGGCAAGAGGTGCGACTGCGGGATCCAATATGAGATCCTCTCACATATTATTGCAGGTACAGGGAGAGCCCAAGATTGCCATTCCAGGCTCCCCCTGCATCAGCAATTAGAAAGCTCCTGCAACCGCAAGTCCCACAGCTGACAGGACTCACAGCTGTGGCAATACCCCATGGCTGCCAAAATCAAGTCCTGCAGCTGATGGGTCTCTCCTCTGTCCTGACAGCTGTGGGGCACTGCAGGATACTGCCAGAAGGGAGAGTCCCATCAACTAAGGGACTCTCCATCCCATGCAGCTATGGAGTGCTGTCAAGGCAGAGAGTCCCCATAGCTGCAGGAATCCCAGCCCCAGTGTGCAGGATGCACTCCCATGGCTAGGAGCTCCACTAGCTGCCAGGGCTCCTAGCCACTCCTAGACCCTGCTGCACATGCAAATTAAAACCTGGGATAGAAACCAGTTATAAAGTTATCACATTTTCCAGCTCTAACTTTATAACTGGCTGGACCTTTTTATGGTGTGATAGACTGGCTACGTAGGCAAATTAACTGAATGAAGTGCACAATTAACCCAGTCATTGTATGATGCATGTAACATGTACAGGGGGGACCTATGTGACTTAAAGTCACTTCCTCTCTCTGTGCTTCTGTGAAAGAGAGAGAGTTCTACTGACCTCCTTCATACAGCACTGAGAAATGCTGGTGAGAACTGGCTGGTATTACAGCTAGACATTATGGCCACTTACGGACGTTAATAAAAAAGGCGCTTTACTTTAAACTCAGTGCACACCCATGCTAAGCCCAGTGCATGCCCAAAAGAGGCATTATGTTAGCTGGACCCAGTTTGTCCAAAGTCTATATAGATCAGGTGCTTCAGCAGGACTTTTATGGCTCTTTTATCAGGTGCTTCAGCAGGGCTCTTTTATAGCTCTTATATCTTTTATAGCTCTTTTAGGATTGAATCAGCTATTAAATAAAAGTGCCAAAAAGCTCCACTGAAGCACCCGATCTATATAGGCACTGCAAAGCCAAGTCAAACTAACATGCTGCTTCTTCCAGTAAAGCACATTTTTGTTTTTGATTTTTTCCCCCCAAATCTGTTAGTGCCCTATTATTAATGGATCCAAGAAAATGTTCCAGTTTTATCAAAGTGGCTCACAAACAGATTCTAGGTAAATTTTCAAAGGCATAAAATGGCAGTTAGATACTGAAGTCTCCCTGGCAATCAATGAGAGATCAAAGTCTAATTTTCATTTTACCTTTAAAAGTCTCTCCCTAAACTACACCAGGACACAAGCACAAAGCACAAAAGCATGATACCTTTGAATTACTGTTCAGTAACAAGTCCTTCTGCCTAGGTCCTTGGATAGAAAAACTGCCCATTGCAGTATCCTTGATAAGAAGGTGAGAACTACATTTGTTTTGAAGTACATTAAAATACCGTGTTGGATTCCTATTCTAAGCTCTTAGAACATTTTATGGGATATTACAATTCCAAGCATAGAGGAACCAAGCCTTTCTCCCTCTGTTTTCAATTTATTCTTCCTGTTTCATTCTCCCCTTTTCATCCTCTAGTTGGAGCGCACCAATCCCAGAGACAATACACAGGGAGGGAAGAGGCAGAAGTTGAGAATCTGTACAAAAGAAACCCTCACTGACTCTTCAGTCTTCTATTTTGACTCAGAAAAGATCAGGACAATGGGAAAGATTGCTAGTGGTTCAGCTCTGGATTGTCCAAACAACTTGAAAAGCCCCCTTTAGAGCTGTGTTTGGTGGGAAGGGCCTTATCATTAATCATTAAAGCTTATCATTAATCAAACACAAACACATTGATCCCTTTAAATTTAAACTGCTGCCCCTCACATACAGAGAAAGCCAGTGAAGTAACTGGTATCTTATTTTAGGATGTCTTGTCTCAGGTTATTGAGACATGTTACCGTCACTGTCACAGTAAATCCAAAGCAATCATGTAGATCGGCAGGAGCTGCTAGTGAAATCTATAATATAGCAACCTGATATAGGCTTGGTAAACAGGTGCTGCACTCTACAAGCCCATCACTGCTGACCCACTATTCTTTCACATAGACAATGGAGGCTTAATGATTTAAAATGTCTCTCCAAAGAGAATGCATTAAAGCTTCAGATTCATGCTTATAGTCAATGTCAAGATATACAGCAGAACTAAGGAGAACAGACCATCCGTTACAGTTCAATGGCTCTCCTAGGTGGCTGATGTGTTGGGGCACTATAACTCTGAACCACATGTATTACATTAATATTCCAAGCTATATAGATCTTGCTTGGAGCTTGAACATTCCCCATCCCCCCCTTAATTGGTCTTGGGTTTAAAAAGTTACAGAACAGTCATAAAGAGATTGATTGGTTTTAATTATGAAGCTCTATAACCAGAAATTCAGAAGTACTTGACAGACTGCCTAACCCCCAAGCTTGTCCAAGAAATTACTTACTGCTTCACAGGGCTCCTCACCGTTATTGTATGAAATATTAAACTAATTGCCATGGCAGCTGAAGTATTTTGGAAGGATGAAGAGGAGAAATAAAAAGGAAAAAGAAAAGCATTTGTATCCTTAACAACTAATGCACATTAGCTTCCCAGAAAGCAACCAGATGAGTAAATTGTGTCTGACCAAGAAGTCCTTACAAAACCAGCAGTTTGGAACATCTGTCATGATCCTAACAAACGTGCTCCCTGCCGTGCCACGTGGGCATGACAGGAGGTGTGACTGTGGGATCACTGGGGACCACTGTACTTTGGGCTTCAAGGGATTTCAGGGGAAAGCCCAAAATTTAACATTTGCCTCAACCCCCTGGAAAACTGTGATTTGGCTGGAAATGGCCTGAAACTGCAGGGCAGAGGGAAGGTGGGGAAGAAAAATTAAAAACTTACCTGAAGCACAGAGAAGAAAAACCGTGGAAGCCTCACATGTTCCCAGGGACAGCTTAGTAAGACTGAGCCTCTGCTGGGGCTAACCCAATCAAGTTGTTTGATTCCCTGCTTTGGCAGGGAGCTTAAAAGCCCTGCCCAGAGTATAGTAGGTAAGTACCCCTGCCCCAGGGGCTGCAAGCATAGTCATGCTGGGTGCCTGCCCCCACAGCCAGGCATGGGGTGCAGGGTGCTCCCACCACAGGGGCTTCCCCACTTTGTTTTGGTGCTGCGCAGGAGTGGAGAGGAATTTCCCCTTCCCGTTATCTTCGTGACAGGGAAGAGTGGGGCTGGGGAAACTCATGCCAGACAGGAGAAGCCCTTGTGGTGGGGGTACCCTTTACCCCGTGCCCAGCTGTGGGGGCAGGCACCCGGCATGGGTTTCCTAAGCCCTACTCTGCCCTGCCATGTGGAGAAGGGGAGGGGAAAATTCCCCTGCTCTCCCACATGGCAGCAGAACAAAGCAGGGCTCAAGAGTGATTTAATAACTTGTAATTCTTAATGAAACCATAATAAATACAAGTGGTGAGCTTTACTTAAAAGCTGTTGTTTAATAAGTGGCGAACTTTACTTTCTTAAAACAGCTGAAGAAGAGCCTGGGTGCTGCTGTTCAGTGGTAATCAGCTCCATGGTGGGCTCCATCAGCCAATAAGAGGTGTAGAAGAGCCAGCCCTGAAAAATGCCTGCAATTGTCTCCAGCAAATCTGCAGGGAGCCCACTTTTTCTCCTGCCGGAGCCTGAATTACAGTGGTCCCTAGGGATTGTACATCAGATCCCACTGCACCCTATTGCTTGTGCAGGGGGAATCCAAGATCATGATCCCAGGCTACTTGTGCACCAGCAAATACAAAGTTTCGCTCCCTTGTGCTCCTGCAGCTGGAAGCTCTAATCAGCTGATGGGGCCCTTGGCTCTGCTGCACTCTTGTAGCTGGGAATGCCCCATCAGCTGATCGAAGCTCCCACGCTCTATCCCAGCTGGGAGTGCCCATCAACTCAACTGGGACTCCCAGCCCAAGATCTCACAAGAGCAAAAGCCTCTGATGTGCTCCCTTTGCTCCGATCAGCTAAGTAGTTATCCCAGTCTCTGAACCAAGGGTGACTTGAAAGGTTCCACTGTGCTCAAAAGGCTGGGAGCGCTGGCCACACATTCAAATTAAAGGCGTGATAGGAACCAGTCACAAAGTTATTACATAAATTTTGTAGAATAACTTTGTGGCTTATTCTGCATTTTATCACACCATTACTTAAATGAACATATAGCCAGGTCACTGCTTCAGATGTGATTAACCAGTAAACATGCCTGTAAAAAGGCATGTGACACAGGTTTACAAGAAAGGAGCTGGGAGACCCTAAAAGAAGTCAAGGTTCTAATGTGCTGATCTAGGCCCTGCAGTTCAGTGGACGAGTCAGATTGTGACATACTGGTGTTCACAGCTCGCTCCGCCAGTAGACCCACTGGGAAATCTACAGGGGCCCCTGCACACCAAATCAGGCACTCCATGGTGCGGGAACTGATTTCAACATGCAGGGTTGCCAAGGGGGCCCCGGAAGCCTGTTCCAGCCAGGCAGGGATAGCACTGACCCTGTGCCATTCATCTGGCTCACAAGGCCAAAACTACAGTGCACAAAAGCACGTTATATTAAAGTTTTATGCATCCAGATTTAAAATTATAGAGATACCTATCAAAAGCTCTGGGTGCCCTAAATAATCATTAGCTGCACAATGAAATCCTAGTAGCATTAAGAAATAATTTCAACAGGAATTCAGTCAGCCAGATACCTAGAGAAACTCATTTCCATCTTTTTATCCTAACAGGAGGCATACATTATAAACAATTTTAATTCTATCAGGGAAAAGGCAATAACAAGCTCATGTGTCAAAACTGAATGCATAAAGCTGTGGTTAAATTAGACCAAATCAGGTTAGGGAGCACTCATGGCTCTAGGCAAGGTGCAGCAGCTGCTATAGGGAAAGCATGGCTTACCCAAGCCAGAGAAAGGAAGGGGCATCTGTGCTATATGCGTGCCACTACATCCCTGACACTTCCCTTGACTTCTACCAGTGATCCAAGATCCCCCAGCTGTTAGAGAAATTCAGATGTTACATATAGGGTAAGATAGCAAAATTATCTGTCCTGTTCACAAAGACCAGTAAAAAACAAAACAAACAAACAAAAAAACAATTAAACAAACGTAAAAGAGTTGATCTATTTCACTCATGCTCAGCTTACAAACCTTTTCCTCTTCATCACTTGATTCCATATGTTTCTCTACAACCTTTAACATGTTCCGTAAATCACTCTCAAATTCATCCAGATCTGCAGAAGCCTCTCCAGGCTTGTGGAGTTCTGACATAACAGGAACTCGCTCCTGACCAACAAGCATCTACAGAGCAAAGTAAAGCCATGCATATTAAGAATGTAATTAAGAGTAATTTCAATACACCCTTCTATGCAATAAAATTCCTACAATGAAAACATGTTTGCAGGATCAGCCTTAAAACTATATATTGTATTTATCCATTTTCAGAAAAGACATGTAAAAAGAAAAAAAGCCCAAATGAACCATAAAAAGCAGTACTACTTATGCTAGGGGATAAAATCTTACAGCCAATAGGCCAGATCCAGCTCTCAACAATTTTGCTACACTTTATCTGTTTGTGGGAAACATTTTATGTGATCCAGCACATGTGTGAGAACCCACCATTGAGTGCCTCCATCAACTGCTGCCTCTAGCCTGAGGAGGACCAAGCTACGTTAATAATTCACCCTGCTGTTACTGAAAAGTTGCCAACCCCTTGCTTATATTAGAGAGCTGCTATGCAGTCAAACACCACACATTTTTGCTTGTGACCTAAGTCAGGATTTGTACCCTGTGCAACTCTAGAAATGACTGGTTAGAACCTTAAACCTACTGAATTAATTTTACCCTATAGAAATCTACTTAGGTAAGCAATGAAAAGTACTATTTTAGTATATGAAAAAAACATCCTTATGAAGCACTTAATTCAGTGTTTTGATACATAAAATATTATCCTTCTTTTGTGAGGCATGACACTATTTTGCCAGGAGAACCTGTGCAATTCCACACTGGGGGTCCCCAGCGGTGGCAGAACCCCTCTGGTCTGCCATCACAGCAGTAGCAATGTGCACTGCTGGCCCTGATGGGAAAGCTGCTCCACAGCAGAGCATATAGTAGTCAGAAGGTGGGGACCTGTTCTAAGAGCTTCTCTATACCAAAGGTTTTCAAAACAGACAACTCTTGCCTCTTCCTGGCTCACCTTTGCACTTTTGATGTGCTGTGACACTTTCTCAAAATTTCGGTTCAGTTCAGCCAGCTTGGGTTCTACAAGTTCCTGGCATGACACCCCACGACCGTTCATTAGGATAATAGCTTGATCACGCACGTTATCCACTCGGAGACTAACATCATCTAATTCTGCCATTAAACGCTGAGAAGCAAAAGCAAGAGAGGTACTACATTGGAAACAGAAAACAGCCACATTTTTCTGGCCTAATCTCATGTGGAATTTTATAGTCCCTGCTTTAAAAGATTACAACTCCTACCTTCACTGTTTCTTCCTTTTTGCTTGCTGGCTTTTTCTGAATTTCATCCAACAAGGCTTCAGCTTGATAGAGCCAAGTACTTATGTGGGCAACATTCTCATCAAAGATCTCCAGCTGGCTCTGATGATTCTGGAAAGAGATGGGTCAGGGAACAAACACATTTTAAAATGCTCCAAGAAAGGAAGGACCAAAGAACATGAAATACTAGGAAGTTACATTTAGAAACACAGTACACAAGGCCAAACAACTCCACTGACTGGGACCAACATCTGGATAGCTATGAAAATATGCAGTTGATCAGTACCTTCAGAATCTAAATGTAGCAAAACTCTTGCAACTTTAAACTTGTTTTGTTCAGGGTTAAATTTAAAGCAATGCATCTCATTTGTATCACTGCAGGAACCTACAAACAGAGTATGCAAGTGTAAGTTAACTTGCATACTCTGCATTTCAACTGATGTGGGTTCCTAAGTTGCAACTCTCTCCCCCATTTTGAAGGAATTAAAGAAAGAAATTGGACTGACTGCTGAAAAATCATATTGTTGACTGGAGTATAATTGTTCATTTTTCTATGGCCATGAACTAATAAGGTGATTTGCCCAAACCAATGCAGCCAGTCAGCGGGCCTTTAAACGGGGAATTCCCAAATTCCTGTTTCACAATGTCATGATTTCACAGCTGGACCACAATTGTTCTATGACCACAGCATATTATCCTTTTAAAAAAATGTTTCTTTCCCTGCTGTTGCTGTCTAAAAAACCAACACAAAGAGAAGAGGAAGCTGACTACCCAGGAGAAATATCTAAATTGATGACAACCAAAATAAACATGATGAATAAAAACTGAGGAGAATATTTTGTCTTGTAGTTATATAACCTTAGTTGTAACAATAGTACATGCAAAAAACATCCACACCAAAGTAAATCTCTCTCAAATTAAAGGAATATTTTTTACATAGAACTTGCAGTGCTTGGTGTGGTCTTGTAATTTAGTCATCATTTAATGCAGTCCCCAGACTCTGGTTATGCTTGTTATGCATTTTTTCACTCTCCAGAAAAATAACCATACCATGAATATAGTAATGATTCTGTCGGGATTGACTCAACTCAGAAATTTCAAGTTGTGTGCTAGCAACACAGAAATCCCTACATCAGCTCCCTTGACTCAGTCCATAATACAGCGAAGCTAAACTAAACTTACAATGAGAGAAAGAACAATAGCAATTGGGCTCCTATCCCCAGAATTATCAGTAGGAAAGAAGGGCTGGGGAAAGCAGATAATAGGGTCAAGTGCAGAAAATAAAGCAGAACTAGAAGTTTATCATAATACAGTAATAGAAGAGGGATGGAATTTAATAGTACAATGAGCAATGTCATGAACTTAGGGACTAAAACCAAGAATTTGTTAGAACACAGGGATTGCTCAGTTACAGATGGGAGAGTTGGTGAGAAACGAGTGTGTATCAGCTAGTTACAGGATGACTGTAAGCCACCAATATGATGCAATGGCACACATGATATTAGGATGCACATTCAGCTCCGGATGCAACTCTTGGCCTCGACACAGAAAAGAGCTTTCTTTGGGAGGGCAATTCAGCAAATACTTAAACTCAGGCTTAAAGTGATGTTCTAAGTAAGGATGGACTTAAGCAGGAAAAAAGAGAATAAGGACCACTATAATTAGTCAGACCAAAGGTCCATATACATACTTATATATATAGAAAGAAAGAGAGAGAATATAAGAACCAGCACTTGTGTAAAGTGATCCTTTCCCTGTCATACTCTGACAGGGATCTTAAGTGCTTTCCTGAATTTAAAAGGCGAACCACAGCCAAATGATCAATTATTACATCACCAACACCACCACTAGGGGCACTAGGGACCTAGAGCATTCAACTCCACATTGGGGTAGGGAAAAGGTGGCATTTCATATTGCTCAAGAGAAATTTCTCCAGGCTGACTAAGGAGCAGCACTAAAAACCTCCTATAGTTAACGAATCTTTTTTTGGCTACCACCATTGGTTTACAGCAGAACAATGCTAAATCCACGTGTTTATACTAAGATACTGAGAAAAAAATTACATGGGATCATAAATATCTAAACATGTTAACAGATGGTCACCAAATGCATGCTTTTTGTTAATTACATTGTTGTATGTTGGTGTTGTTGTTATAATGCACCATGCAGGAGCAGGACTGCATTTCACTAGATGTAGAACTGCACAGTAAGAAAGGGCTCTGCCATTAAAAGGTTTGCAGAGTACCGTGAGACAGACAGCCATCTTTTAATCATAGCCATGCATGAGGGTAATGAAAAGAAAACTGTGCAGTTAAATAGCAACCACAATCTACTTGAAGTTATCAAATAATTTTTATTCCATTCTTTTTTCACCCTGTTGGGCAAAGTCAACTATGGTATTTGTGGGTCATTAGAATTACACCAGGCAGAGCACTCTTCTGATTTGAGTAACTAGTAATTCTTATAAGTAGTGGTAAAGTAAAGAGAGTAAAGTAAAACACTCACACAGATGCCATGGTCATACATGCTCAAGTCTGCAGACACTGCCTAGCAAACTTGCTGTACAGTAAATACACACATTCCTTGGTTCTTATAGCCATCAGAAAAGAGCCGGTACACAGAGTAGTTTTAGACTTTGATGCTAATCTCTTAGCCAGCTCTTTTCAAATGGGGACAAGAAGAAAAACGCAGAGCTATGGTAGACTTTGCAGTAAGGAGAAGAAATTAAAACAATGTAGTGAAACAGAGTGGCAGTGTAAGGTTTCAAAAGGGTCAGAGTAGCACACAAGAAAGATAGTCCTGGCAGGTACACTATGGATGGGTTCAAGGGGAGAGTGATGTGTGTCTTAGGGCAACTACAAAAGAGGAAGTTGGAACAAACCAAAACTGGAGAGAGACTGAGGATCTGGACAAGGGTTTTAGTACTGCGGCCAGAAATATAAGGTCAGACATTGAAATAAAAATGCCTCACTATTTTTATTCTCTATGAGCATGCATTTCACTGCCAGTTTAGAGAGCCAAGTTATCTGTGCACCTTACATATTTAATGTAGGATCTAGGCAATGGCAACTTGCATTACATACCCAGGAAGTATGTGATACTAATGCCTGCCAATTGATTAAAAATATCCATTGCCTCAAAACAATCCCCCTTCTTCCTCCTTTTATTTATCCTCATAACATGCTCTATGTCTACATAACAGAGGGCATTCATCTACCCCATCCCCTTAAAGGCTACGAGGTAGAACGGAAGGTTTACTATGAAAACAGAAGGTATGATGCCTTGTAACAACTCCAAAACAAAAACCTGGACATAACATTTTCATTGTTCATGCAACTTACCAACAGAGTATTGCACCAGTCATCAGTCCAAGTCCGAACCCGACTCCAGCCAGCATTCAGGACACAAAGCTTCTCCTCCAGGGAAGTTTCACTGCCTTCCACCAAAGTCTGGAGCACTGTACTGCTCTCTGTGATGCTATTTAGATCAGCTTTCCTCCTTTCCAGCTCCCTCAGCACATTCTGAAATGAGAGGAACAATTAACAGCACATCCACAAATTCCTATGGAATGCCAACGCAAAACAAGGCAAGAGATTACTTTCTATACTCAGAAAAGCATAAATCGTTTTGTTTTTTTAATGGCCTGTTGATTTTCACTTGAGAAAAGGCATTCACACTGGACGTAAATGTCATTTACTTAGCCCCTAAGTAACAGCCAAGTATGGTAGAGTGCCTACTGCCTCAGTGTTAAAAATCATTTCTGTACAAGTCTTAGCTTTACCTTATTTACTCTGTTTCTGTTAACATAATGGTTTATCACGGGCTTTAATGGAAAATAGCTAGGCCAATGCTGAATATTACTGAAAACCCCCACAGTAGCTTCTCCAAATGCTAGGATTGTGTTCAAATTTTGTTAAATTATCAGTTAATTAGCTTGTAACAATACAGCCACTGGGACACCTCTACAGCTTTACACAATATACAACAAAGAACTATTTCAATTAGTTCCCTTCATCTTTGTTTAATATAAAGGTCTGTTTCTCTCTTCCCTTCATCATAGTCATATTTAAATGTATTACAATCCTGTAAAGAAGTTTATTAATAGCAGGAGGAAGCGAGAGGAGTGAAGAAAGGAACTCCCAAATGTAATCATCTTTGGATGATCGCAGCATTATACACAGGAATCAAATATCTCACCTTATCAAGCCATCCAGGGACTCACCATATAGATTCATTAATCACTTTCACTAATATACAGCATCTAATTATTTCTAAAGCTCCTTTATTTTATAATACCTTCCAAATTTTCTCCTCTCTCATATGCAAGAATAGAGCTTTGGGTGACTCAAACTTCTTTCATCAGAGGAATACTTATTTATTAACCTCATTGTTCTAAGTAAATGCAAGTAATTAAATGTAATGTATATCATCTCTGTTATGTTACTGGGAAACCTGATGAATGCACAATTACTGCCTCTGATATAACTGTGTATTTGATTGTAACATTACAGTTGTGAACTGCATGCCACATAATTAAGAGCATTACTTAAAAGAAAGGATTAGTGTTGGATAACTTAATCAGATTGACTGGGTAAGAAGAGTTTATAATATGAAACGTTTAATTTTGTAATTTTTTTGTAGTTGTCTCAATATTGTGGAAATGTCTGCAACAAAAGACGTAATAGCGGACAAGTACCAAAGACTAGTAATAGTGTATTAAATAGTTGCCAACTCAGAGAACTGCACACAGAAAATCCCCACATCAGTGTCAAATTCTAATTTCTTTAATATAACAAACAGAACTGGTCAGGAAATATTTTTTCTACTTCATCAACAATTTCAACTTATTGAAAAAACCAGGAAAAAAAACCAAGTTGGTCAAAAGCCAAAAACGTTTTTAGTTTTTGGTCTTTTATTTTTTCCAACAACCCCCTGCCCCTCCCCCCCAGGATTTTACAAAAAAAGTCTCTTTCATTAAAAACCAAATTTTCCATCAAAAAGTTTAAATGAAAACTTTTCAATCAGGACAATTATTATGATGCTAATGGTGCAATTGATCATTTAAAAACATGCTTAAAGACTGAAAACTGTGTACATGATTTTTTTATTCAGTTAAAATCCTATTAACAGCTAATCCTTAACTTCAGTGATAATTCAATGGCATTTATGTAGCGTAAGTGGCTCGTGGTTGAAGATGTTTTAGTCATTACAGATGTGTAACACAACTCCAGTGTGTTCAACTCCAATAACTCCAATTAGAATTGAATACTTAAGATTTAGGAACCAAAAATTAGTAGTTCAAATCTCCAGTTACTTCCTAATGTTATCCTATAGTTAATACAATAAAAATTTCAATTTATCCAGGTAATATAACTATTTGCTCACTTTAGCCCAAGCAATTTCTATATCCAGGTCAGCAAGCAAACTCTCAGAAGTAGACTTCTGCACCAACTCAGCCTCAGTGGTGGTTAGCCATTCTGACAAGGAGGCAATATCTTTTATCATTTTTCGTGCCAGTTGTGATGCTCTTTCTAGGTCTTGCTTTCCTTCTGTCACCTGCAAGAAGCAGTAGCAATTAAATCACTCCCACCAAGAAGCATATGGTAGAACATGCTAAATCACTTTAATACATTATGAAGCTGTATGCACTGCAAACGTGTGCTGAAAAGAAAATTAAACTGCTTGAAACATTTACGTTGTATTGCAGAGAACAAAGAAACTGATCTCCTTCCACTAAGTGATCAAAACTTTAAACTATAGACTTAACTTCTCACTGCGTGTTTAAACAAATGCACACAATAAATTTTACAACTGTTAACTGTCAATTTAAACAACTGGCAATGTTTAAGGCACCACTATCAGATTGAAGCTTAAAGTATTACCCTGTTGTTGTGAAAGTGAATATTAAGTTTTCTTTACTTTGTGAATGGAACCGTTATCAAAATGAGTTTTGCACTCCCTGAAATATAGTTCTGCCCTGAAAGAAAATGTAACTGAAGATGGCATTGTGGGATTCCATGTTATTGAATTTTAATGGCCATCACTTCAAATGGGCTAAGCACAGAAATAATTGGCCGCATCCACACAAGCATGGACATCTGGTTCCCCGGGGACAACAAGCAACAGCACACCTTGTGCCGCTGCTAGTTGCCCCAGGGAGCACCTGTGCCACGTGCCCTTTGGTGCACAGCAGGTTACCCCACGTGGGGTAAGGGAGGCAGAGATGCATCTGCGGTACCACATACCCCACAGCCACACTTGTCTGGACGCAGGCATTGGGTCCAAGTCAACCAACGACCATGGAATCCACTTCACTTTTTGCTCATCATCAGTATAAAAATCTGCAGAAAAACCCATGAAACTAGAAAGCTAACATTGCCTTCTGAGGCTTATAACTGCTGGGACTTACTGAACAGTTCTGCTGATGATGCATGAAAAACAAAGAACAATTTCCTCTTGGGTAATAGTGTTAGTTGTGCATAGCAAAAGTACACCTCTGAAACTGGATGCCACAGGAATTGACTTGGTTGAAGAGAGTAGCACCAAATTGCATACCACTTCTCACCCTTTTCAACAACAGTATACTATGGTTTTACCAAATAAACCCCAACTCAAGAAATCAAAGTAAATTCTCAGGGCCAGCCTCTAATTACAACAGGATATATTAACCAACTGGGAAGTGTTATATGTCCCTCCATCCAGCAGTGATTTGCTGTAACCTACAATGAATAATTCTTTAGTAAACCAGGGTTCCCTCCCCCATCTAATTCAGAACAGAAAAAAAATAACATTTTTTTATTTAGGTCCAAATGAAAATAATGGCAATATTTGCACAAAATATCTAAATTATATTAATAAGTTGGGTGAAATATTTTATTACACCAGCTGTCTAAGGTAAGTCCCAACTGTAACATTCCTATAAAAAAATATGAGAAACCCTACCAGAAAAAATGATAACAGAATTCAGTGTTTGCATGTATTACTGAAAGTAATTCCTCCACAGGAGCTCTGAAAAATAAGTGGGCTGCAGTTTCTTGTCCCTCCCGCTCCCTCCTCCCAACTGAATAGCATTGGAATGCTGCAAATAGCTGTGACTTTATGATTAGTTGTCACTGATTTCCCATCCAGGTGCATAACAAGCAGTTAATGCATAAGTCTCAGTGGAAACTTTATTGCTCTGAATTGCCACTACTTACTACAATAAAATGACTCAGGAAGCACATTTCAAGATGTGTGAATCAAGTTACTTGGCCACATACCAGTAACATCACCTGAACAATGCTAAATCGCTCAGAAATCTGTTCCCTTTTAGATCTTAATTAAGAAGTGCAAAAAAATTAACAATGTTCTTTGTCAGGGGTTTATTTAAAGACTTTTGCTTTATTCAGTCTGGGTAGATAAACCCTTTCCTAACTAATGTAAAATCCAAATCAATATTTAACACAGTTCTTAAAGTCACTAAGTCTCTGTGTATTGTCTTCCTACTTTTCATTTTACCTCCATATTGAAGAAAAAAAACCTCTTCAAATCTATTTAGTTTATAATTTAGCCAGACACCTGTTTGCGGAAGTTAAAAGAAAAAAAAAGAAAAGAAATGAACTGAACCACACTTTACTGGAAGCAGCAGTGCATGTGTTCAACCCAGCTTTGCACTGTCTGTATTGAATCGGGCGCTTCAGGGGGGCTTTTTGGTGCTTTTATCTAATCAGCTAATAGACTGAATCAGCTATTAGATAAAAGTGCCAAAAAAGCCCCACTAAAAGGCCTGATCTATACAGACTTTGGGCAAGCCAGATCAAACTAACATGATGCCTCTTTTGGGCATGTGCTTGGCACAGCATGGGAACACGTCAATTTTAAAATCATTTTGTTTTGTTTTTGTAACGTCTACAAGCAGCCAAGGACTACAACTTCCCACAAAAGGTCAAAAAATCATGCAAGTATCCTGTACAAGGTTATAAAAGTCACTTTATTGTTAAACAGATCTTGGTTTTCTTTAAATTCACACTATAGACTCCTAAACAGGGACAAGCTTTTAGATATAACATGAAGGAAATGTAAAGATTGGAAATGATCTAATTTTCCATGAGAAACAAAGCAACAACTACAACAACAAAATCAGCTACCATCAAATAAGGATTGTAAAGAGAAGTGGTCAATGCCAGTTTGTTTACTAGATGAGACTTTTTTTAAACACACAAAATAGAACCAGGAATCACCCTACATGAATAACAGTTCTTAACACATGAACACTGATCTCACAACTGACTGCTCCTGGATGCAGCAATTTGCCCACACAGTGTCAGCTGCAGGATCTGAAACTTAATTTTCAATTCTGATATTGAACTTACCATTACTATCAAACAAGTATTTACAGTAGGGGAGAAGCTATGTATTAGGCCTGTGCAAATAGGGAAGTATTCCATAGTTTCATAGTTTCTAGGGTCGGAAGGGACCTGAGCAGATCATCTAGTCCAACCCCCTGCCATGGCAGGAAGAGCACTGGGGTCAAACAACCCCAGTAAGGTGGTCATCCAACCTCTTCTTAAAAACCTCCAGGGTGGGAGCCTGCACCACCTCACTTGGAAGCTGGTTCCAGACCCTAGCCACCCTGACTGTGAAGTAGCGCCTCCTGATGTCCAACTTAAACCTTCCCTCCACCAGCTTGTGACCATTGTTCCTGGTCACTCCTTGCGGC
>NW_017729034.1:86917729-86946257 GCF_001723915.1 Gavialis gangeticus
ACGAGTGGCCCTCCTCTGGACCCTCTCCATGCTGTCCACATCCCTCTTAAAGTGCGGCGCCCAGAACTGGACGCAGTACTCCAGCTGCGGCCTGACCAGTGCCGCATAGAGGGGGAGGATCACCTCCTTGGACCTGCTCGAGATGCATCTGTGGATGCACAACAAGGTGCAGTTGGCCTTCCTAGCCGCCTCCCCACATTGCCAACTCATGTTCATCTTGGAGTCAATAATGACTCCCAGATCCTTTTCCACCTCCGTGCTGACAAGAGGGGAGTTCAATTCAGATTCACATTTGGCCAATTCAGAGGACAGTGATTCAATTCAGAGATTTGGATCACTGTCCCGAATCAATTCAGCTGAATCAGCTTCAGAAGATTTGGCACTGATTCGGACAGATTCCGTGATCTGGCCATAGACTGTAATGGGAAATCACTGAAATACCTACAACTTTGTCATTTTTTGGCAGATTTGGATGAAAACAGCAGAGATGGTAGCCCCTTCTGAGGGCATGGGGTCTGCCAATTTTCAAGGAGATAGGTGCAGGGGTTTCTGGGAAACTGCACCTCAAACTGTTCAAAGCAAAACTTGTGACATGTAACTGTGTGTGTGTTAAGGCAAGATGAAAAGAGCAGGGATGGTAGTCTGAAACAGGGGGTCTTCCCAGTGGTCAGGCAGAAACATCTCACAAAAGGGACAGAAAGGCTGCAGACAAAGGCTTATGTGCTGTTTCTATGTCCCTCCCCCAGAGCACTGTGATTGGAAGGGGACTCAGGAAACGATCACAGTCACTGGCCAGCTGGATGTCAGTCTCCCTGCCCCCACTCCTCCTCCCTCTTAGTTTCTGTTTCCCTGCAAGACTGCCTTCTGAATCACCAAATCTCCTAATCTTTTTCCAATTCAATTCAGAGCAGGTTTTTTTGTCTCCTGATTCAATTCAGAATCAGTGATTCAGCCTCCAAAAATCAAGCCAAATCTTCTCCAAATCAAGTAAGCAACGGAAGCTACGTGCACCCCTACAATGTATGCATTTATATTTGTCATTCATCTTACCTGTGCACCCAGATCATTATAAAGAAGTTTCAGTGCTGTCAATTGTTCATCCATCCCTTTGGGATTATCTGTCTGCTGTTTCTGTACAATCTGCCGTCCTGTTTTGATTACAGTCTCCACCTCCAACTTTACCTCACTTAGTGTTTTATAGAGCTTCTACAAAATAAAAACGTGCATTCTAGTGACCATTGTATAGTACATATTTTGTGATTTTAGATAAATATTACTTGGATCTGCTGAGAACTCAGATACCATGCTAACATTAATACTCTAGTTCTTCCTCTTCAGGTCAAGAGGGGAAAAAAAGACAACAAGGTAAAAAGGAACACTTATTTTCAAATTAGATTTCAAAATGTAGAAAATCCGTTTTTGTTGTATTATTAGAATAAACCTTCATAAAATTTACTCTAATAATTTCACTATTTATTCCATAACTTAACCAAAGTTGACAAGTTCCCCCATGATTTTTACTCTTCTATGCATGGTATTTGAATTAAACTAATATGAGCTAAATAAACATGTTCCTACACTGCATGTTGTCTCCATAAAATAAGCAAAAGGCAGGGTGGAGAAAGATTACAACCACAGCTGAAGTATGACATATGTCTTCTGATTACCAATCCATTATTTTTATGACCATGTATACTCACCCAAATGAATTATAAGCCTTTAACTAGTAACAGCTCTGTATACTGTAGCAAGTTACAACAGCGTTTTTTCAATCAGGACATAAAAGTGAGCAAAATACATAATTCTTCACAAAGGGGTTAACATTCAAAAAATTCAAATGCATAGTTCTTCAGAAAAAGGTTAAAATTTTGTAATAATCCACCAATAACTGTTTTACCATACACTTGTCCAAGTGAGCTTGGATTACATCTGGATCAATATCCTTCACATCCAGGACATAGAGTTCTGCCTTTACGCCATCCAAGACACGCTTACAATCTAACATGCGCTGCTCAAAATTGGCTGGTTTCTGGAAAAGCTGATACTTTGTAGACACCTCCCGGAGTTTTCTCTGTTTCCATTAATAAAAAAAAATAATTTTAAATTAATTTCTGAACTTTCAAATGGAATTTAAAGCTCCCATCAGCTTCCATTTCCAACTTTCAACTGCACGTGTTAAAACGCTTCACTTTAAGCAAAGTTTTAAACTACGTGATCTATTCTTATTATCTTATTTGAGGTGCAACAGGCCTCCAATTCTGTATCACATACTTTCAAAGTAACCACTCCACTAAAAGAGAAAATAATGGATTTTAAGTATTCCCATCTATGGTACTAAAAGGATGAAAATAACTGCTTTTCAATTCATCAGCTCTTGGCAGCTCCCAGTTTCACCCATATAAATATAAACACCATTTATCTTTTTGATATGCAGAAAATCAAGGAAACAAATGTAGTTCCCTATTGGAAGCTGAAAATTCTCTGATCCTTAGTTCATGACAGGGAAATATATTTACCTGCAAGACATCCAGCTGAGTTCCCCCACGAGGGGATCTGCATTCTGGAGATGCTGGAGGCAGGAAACGTGCATTTCTCTTCAGCTCCTCCAAAGTGGATTCATGAGCTGCAATCTCTGCTTGAATTTTCTGCCATATCATTACAAAAGAAGACAGGGGAAAAATAGTACAAAATGGTTACACATCATATGTTGGACATGAAGCCCACCAGAAGTATGTCCATCCATATAGCAGAAGTGTAACATATATGCTGTCAACCCTACACAAATCTTGATAGATTTGGAACCCTAGATCAGACACTTTAACGCATCCTTCTATAAAATACCACATTCAGATAATCTATTATATTAAACCAGCAAGGACCTGCAAGATAGTCTGATCCAGTCCCAGCATCATCATTATACATCTTATGCAGTAAAAACGCTCTTTTAGAATACCTGGGCTTCCTGTGGCATCTGGGAGGCATCTACTCTATCTGTCAAGTAAGAAGTCAATTGTCTATCCAGCTCTGCTAAGTTTTCTTGCAACACTTGGAGCATGTGATCAGTTTCCCGCATAGTCTGAAGCTGCTGTTCCAAAGCAATCTGCCTGCTCACTGCCTAAATAGGAAGAAGGAGTTATTCAGCACAAGTATTTTTGTGTCTCAGAACAAAAATGAAGAAAACCCAAAACTCATACATGAAATGAAAGAAATACAAACCCTAGATAATGCTCCCTTCTAAAACCTGATGTGTCATTTAGACTAGTAATTGTAGCCAGCAAACAACTCTGATATTTTATCTGAGTTGCACAGACAGTCTTTTTTATCACCTCAGTAAGAAGGACAACAAATTTTGTCAAAACAGCTGCGTTTCTTAACCTGGACATGGAGCAGGGTGGGGGGGGAGCAGCACACGGCTGAGCACGAAGGCAGGCAGCACCTTCACAGGATGGTGTGTGGCAGTGCTCCATCCCGACCCAAACATACTCCCTAGGGCCTTCTGAAATACTCCTGGGAGTACATTTACCCCCGGTTGACAACCCCTGCTATATAGGATTTGGGGAGCTTGTAACGCTGCAAACTTCTCTAGTTCATGAATACACAAACTAAAAGTGAAATGTTACCTCCAGTCACACATTTCACCCATGACCGCTATTCCCTTACTTATGCACATACATACAAAAAGTATACAAGAAACACAAACACCTACTTAACCTTCAAAATAACCCACTGTAAAAAGAGTTACCATGACAGCAACCAGGCAAGAAGTAATATTTGGGAAAAATGTGACTAAACTGATGTATATTACTCATAATTTTAAAATTCTCTCTCATGCACATGCACAAAATCCAGAACAAAGCAGCTACGTATCCTAAAGCATTAGAATGCTCCTCTGACATTACTGGTCAACAGGTACTGGTGTTCCTGAATTAAAAGACATAAAATGTGTAAATCTAAGAACCCGAGATGCAGCTAGCATTCCACCAGGTGTTAAAACAAAAGAGGAGGTGAACAGAAACAGATTATCTTCTTCACACTCTTTACTTGATTTGATCCTAGTCATTTTCAGGCATAGAAGTGGAAGCCGTCTGCGTTCCTCATCTTCTAAGGTCAATGTGCACAAGAAAGACAGATGTATCCCCAATTTGCTAGTAGCGGACGGGAGATATCCTGGTGTGCTGCAAATGGCCTCATTTCAAAGAGTACCATGATCATTTGAGAATGGAATATCTTTTCTATTTGGTCACATCTATTTCAAAAATAGCAGCAGTAAGAACAGCTACTATTCAGCTTTTGTGAATGCCTTTCTTCCTAATCCTGTATTACAATTGTTCAGCCTCAGGTGTGCGATTTCACTTACCTAACAACAATTCCAGCTTTCTGTTCAAATTCTTTAGGAGTATGCTAAGCTGACAATAAAGTTAAAAGCCTCTCTCCCCACCTTGATTTGGAATTCTTACCAAGTGACTTAATTCTTCATAGCGGGCATTGAAGGCCTCCACTTTTTCACTGATGATGTCATCAAGAATCCCTCCATCAATCAAAGTCTGACCCAGTTCACGAATCTGGGTTCGATTATCAGCTGGATGGCGCAGGACAGATTCCAGGGACTAGTTAACAGAGAAAATTTACAGCAGCCAGAATGCATGAATACAGCACACCTTTCAGACACCACTTGTCCTACAATTCTCCAAGATAACCAACTAGGTACTGCCACAACAGTGACTGCAGAGGTCACACATAACAGCTCTCATATTTTCAACAGCTGTCTCATAACACTTGTTTCCTATGCCTTGTTACTCTATATCAAAAATTCAGCCCATGGAGTCCCATCATGCAGCCCCCAGTGCTAGCCCTAGGTCTCGAGTTGACTCGCACTCCACAAACAACATGCGTCAGACTGGTCCCCTTTGCAGAGCCTAGGGCCATCCATATGGGGCCAGTTTGGAAACCCACCCTCTTCTATACCCAAGCCAGATTTGGCACCCTCAGTACCCACTCTGGGAGTGTGCTGTACAGGGTGCTTGCTCTAGCCACCCCACGATGGGCACCACATGCAGCGTGGTTCCTGGACTGGCCAGAGTAGGCACTGGATGTGTGTGTGTGTATGTGTGTGCATGTATGTGTGGCGGGGGGCGGCATTTTTGTCTTCAAGTAAAACATATTATAAACTTCTTCATAAAACTATCAGAAATGTCATCAATTCAACGGGATGACCATAATACCTCAAGGGCTTCATTGACAGCATTAAATTTGTCAGGCAGGTTTTCTGTACTTTGCACTCTTTCTTCCAGTGTGTTTAGCCAGGCTGTTTCTAGGTCCAGATACTGAAGCAGCTCAATCCAACAAGACCACACCTCCTATAAGCAAAAGGAAACATTAAATTAGCCTAGACAGCAACTTACATTACAGATTCTGTCCAACTGGGAGAAGATCCATTCAACGCACTACAGTGAGGCACTAGTACAAGGCATAAATGAACGCAACAAAAGATACAACTACATTACAGCAGGTTAAAAGGTTGCTTAAAAACCACTTGTTTTTAACTGAGTCCTGAACCAAGTCAAAAACACTATTTTGTAATGCAAAATACCTGCACATCAGGAATCTGCCTGCAGAATTATTACACACCTGTAAGTTCTCATGGCACACTTCTCACCTGTCCCTTGGAAAACAAACAAATGTAATGCCATTTTACACAAATCTAAAATTGCCCCATTTTAATTATTGGAATTAACATTGAACAGTATAAGCGGTATGTTGTTCAGACAGTTTTTTGCCACTTTGGAAGCAATGGAGAGAACGTTAAAGCTGTGGGAAAACACTAAATTTAAGATTGTTTATTGCAATACAGAGTGATCATAGAGGATAAATGCAAAATAAGAGGACTCTTTTTGAGACATAGGAGCTTACCCATAGGGGAAAGACACTATAGAATGCAACTGGTATAAAATTTGTTCATGCTAAAAACATTAGGACTTAATAATAAAATCTCACATTTTGAGTGCATCTGTTTTCTTCTTGTGACTGAGTTTTATTGAGCTGAAAGTTATGAATCATACCTCTAAAGTGTGACATTTCCCTCGGATCCTATTACACAGCAGCTGGTAGTTCTCTAACACAACATTAAGTTCAGATGTCAGGTCCTGACCACCAGATGGCACTTTAGCAGCTAACATCTTGATGTTGTCTTTCAAAATCTTCACCCTCACTTCTTTCTGCAACACATCCTCTTTCGCCCTCTGCTCAAAGAAATGTTAATGTCAACTTGATCAGTATCTGACTGCCCGCGTCTGCCATAGGTTGAAAACATTTAATAAAACCAATGCTTTAAATCTCAAAACTGCAACCTCTAAATGTTTTTCTAATTACAGGTTTAAAAGACTGTGTCTGATTTTTCCATATGCTTAGGTATGAACATTGGACCAAATTCTGCACTCACTTATATTCATAGGCATCTCAACTGATGTAAAAAATGTATGGTTTTGTACATATTCTATCAAACCACCACATTTATTTTATATACAGACACATTCATAGGCTTAAACAAGGTTTGGTCATTGAAAATACACAACAAAACCAAGCAAAGAATCACTCTAAACAGTTCTTAAAGAGTTAAAATATGTGTTACACAGGAATTAACACAGAAGACAAGCAAAGAAAATCTCAGGACAGACTGGTAGGATCTTGCTCCTGTTTTAACCAACATATGATGACATGGGAATGACTTGGATTCAGATACTAAGACATGTAGTTAGAGGACTGCTACATAAAACCTTATCCTGGTTTACTAGGAACTGTGCTAGAAGGCCCCAAAATAAGGAGCTCTCAAGACTCCACTTAAGTGGCAGTTTAGACTGGGGATCCAAATTTTCACTGACAATTTACCTCTATCAGAACCTAAATTGGATCTACAGAGCCACTGGGAAATGCAGGAGAGGTAGAGGTGCAGAGGGTGCGCAGAACGAAGATTCATGAAAAAAAGGGCTCCTGCCCCAAGCAGTCATGCGCTGATTGTATGCTGAACTATACACTCTAATATGTGAGACAAGCCATAATCCAAAAAACTTCATAATGTCTCTATGTAACAGGGAACCCTAACCCTGTTACGAGGAAGCATGTGCGTCCCTTTAACGCCAGAACTTTCTGGGCACGGAGGGCTGGTGAGGAAGGGGTCAACTGCTGAACCTGGTTGGCTAGTCAGCTGACCGGAAGAGGCAGGACTACAAAAACCCTGGGTTGACTGGCAGTAAGTGGCTCAGCAGCACCTCTGAAGACACTTGGGGAGCGCCCACAGCCGGAAGGGGGAAGCTACAGAAGCCCCTGAGAGATGGCGGCTGCACCCCAGCCAGGACTGTGGACAACAGTGTGGAGCTGAGGCCCGAAACAAATTCATGTAAGCTGACCTGCTGCTTTGCTTTATTTTATTTTTTTGTGATTATTGAGTAAGACTGGTGGTTTGGGTGAAGCTATTAGTGGACAGAGGAGGCCTCATTTTGGGGACCCACTACAGAGTGGGAACCCGGCACCAGTGAGGGCACAGCTTTTGGGGGCACAGACCCCAGCACCAGTGAGGGCACAGCTTTTTGGGCAACTCAAACCCCAGCACTTGAAGGACGATCTTAAAAAGGCCAGGGAGGCTGGTGCACCTGGGGTGCGTTTTTTTTCATTTGGACTGACAGGGTGCGAGTTCAAGGGTTGCACTCTGGTTTTTAACTTGCAGCCTCCTGGCTGTGGGGCCAGCACCCATGCCTCAGGGCCAGGGAGTGCCAGGCTCCAGAAGGGAGCTGAAAAGGGGGCCACGAGCCTCCAGGCACTGGAAGAAAAAGCTAGAGCCTCAGGGTCAAACCCTGTGTACTGGGTTTGGACAGGGAGGCCTAGCTAGAGAAAAAAGGGGGTCAAGCTATCTTAGGAGAGGACCCCAACATCCCCGATATAATAGGCAGTCTCCCGCTCGCATAACAATTTCCATCAAGACAGAGCAGAAGAGATTAAAGGTGGGACAGACAAATTCCAAGGAGGACTCCAAGGGCGCCCCACATAAGGCACGGATGACCAGGAAGATGGTGAAGGGCAACCTGTTACAATCGAGCAACATGCTTATGACCAGGGTCATCCTGGTGAGGGGACAGGAGGGGTGGTTTGGTGCAACTGCCCTGGAACCTGCGCTTTAGGGGGGCCCCGCAGAGCCAGGCAGAGAGGCTGCACCTGCAGTTTATCCCACCCTCCCGCCTGGCGGTTTGGACAGCTCTTTGCTTATTCCAGCCATCTCCAAATCCAGCTGTGTTTGGTGTGCTGGGGCTTTCACTCCCCAGCGGCCGGCACCCATTCCAGTCACCATCCATCCCACCATGTCTGGTGTGCTGGAGTTTTCACTCCCTGGCATAAGTGGGATGGGGAGGGGGCCCTGCGCAGGCTGCTTTGCTCCAGGCCCCGCACCCCACTGGGATCATCTCTGATTATGACATATAAACAACAGCCAGCAGCAGAGAGATGGAACACGTAGCAAACCAAGGCCTGAGACAAAGGAAACAGCATCAACAGGATTCCAACATCCTTACTCCAATCACACCGGGCTAGACAACGTGGAAGGAGATTAGGTAAAGCATGAAAAAAACCACCTGACTTTCTCTGGCCTTCTGTGGAAGCCCTCATCCACCCACTTTGACACACTCTCCTTGAGCCTCCCCATATGCATATTCTTCCGGGGTATGATTTTCAAAAACATTCAAGCACTGGCAAAATTCTGCCCCACTAAAGTGAATGAAAGCTTTACTACACCCAACAATGAGCACAGAGCTTCTGAACTGCTTCTGAAAACCCCATGTGATGCTCCTGGTCAAATATAGAAAACAACGTTCATTTAAGTATTAAATAGAATCTCAACATAACACTTACTGAAAATACAAGAGGACTGCATGGATATGAAGCTATCAAATATAGCAATCATTAACTACCTTTCCTTCTCAATGAACCAACACAGGGCACAAACTGGATTTAACAACCACAGGCAGCTATGCTTATAAATTTCTGGTTTACCAGGCAAGACATTCTAGTATTTGAATTATGCAGAAGATCAGACTAGACTGTAATAATGGTTTGTTCAAGCATCGAAAAAATCAGTCTAGAAAAAACTTTACTGAAAACTGTTTCATTAAGCCCCCTTGAGAAGAGCAATTCGTAAGTCAGAATAAAGGGCACTTTTACACATGCTCCAAGGGTGGGCGCTTTAATTAGAGTAGCTTCAAAAGCCACTCTAATTAAAGCAGCATCCCATCTCATGTATCAGCGTCCACACGCTGGAAAATGGTGGCAGGGGCACAAACTAAGTGGTGGCAGGGGCACAAAGTTCAAGTGCCCCTGCCACCATTTTTAGCGCAGGGATGCTGATACACAAGACATAAGAAGCCGCCGGAGCATAGCAATTGCCATGCTCCAGCAGACTCAATTAATCAAGTCAGCTCTGATCCGCTGGAATTCCAGTGTCTTGGACCAGCTGCACTGCTTGTGTATAGGTGCCTAAAGGTTTTATTATTAAAGTAGTAAATGAAAAAATTGACCTCATATTTATGATTTATAATACAAATTTTCAAAAAAAAAAACCCTCTTCACATGTGTCTTGGGTCTAACTGTATACATCTAGATAAATTCTCTTTCCCATTCTGCATCTCCATCCAAGAAAACTAGCAGAGAGGATGATTTAATTGGCTTACTATTTTAAATGACCAGTGGGACTAGTGGCTTGAAAATAGGAAAGGAGCCAGGACAGGACTAGATGGGGGGGCACAATTTTTTCACAAGGTTTTTTAGTTTCAGAATATGAAGATAACTTAACCCTCGTTTTTCTAAATAAGGATACCATATTTATGCTAAATAGGACTAAGACAAAACTAATCTATGCAGATAGACAGGTTTCAGTAATTGCTAGCTGATCATAATTTCCCTTCTTTGAGTAATGTTCTACTTCTGCACCAAATGTTCATTTTATTTACTCTTTACACATTACTTTTTCCCTTTTCCCATGCACCAAATAATGACTCCATCCTGTTTTGTCAGTCAGGATGGGACGCTCTTCATTACAGAACCGTAAGTGTTCTTTGTCTAGTGAAAAGGTCTACTTAATTAGTTAGTTCTTCAAAAAATTAAACATTCACAAAGTGTAGCTGAAGGACAGCATAAATATTGTCATAAGCAGAGAACCTTTATGTACAAATAATTGTTATATAAAATCTACGATCAGCCCCTCCCCAAACCAGAAGTATTTGTTCCTTTGCAAACAGATCTTTAAAGGTATTCACTGTGTCTGACCTTCATTTCCTCAACAGCATTCTCTAGCTCTTCTGGGGACTTGTACTCAAAATCTCTCTCCAAGTACTCCTCTTCAGCCTGTGTCATCCACTCCTGCATCTCTGCCAAGTCTTTCTTCAGGTTTATAGCTTTTTCCTGACTTTCAGACAACTTATTTTTCTGACTAACAATCTAGAAATACCAAAAAGAGTTGTTTTGTTATCTGAAGTTGCCTATATCATTTGAAAAGCATTTCACATTGAGAAGTGTTAATAGTAAAACATTCACATGTGTTAATAGTAAAATGATTGTAAAACCACCATTTTTACTCCTCTTTTTTTTTAAACTCAAAGATAAGCTATTCTTTTACATTCATACGTTTGATAACAGTCTTCAAATATGTAAAGGGTAATCATAGAGAAAATGGAGAATGGGCTTTTCTCTGTGGCTACAAAGCACAGACTAGGAGCAATGGCTCAAGCTGCAGCAGGGGAAATGTAGACTGGAAATCAGAAGGAACTTTTTGACAATGAGAGTGGTCAGTCATTGGAACAGGCTACTTAGAGAAGCTGTGGATTCTCCATGCTTGGAAACTTTTGAAAGAAGACGAGACAAACACTTGTCTGGGATGGTTCAGTCAGGGATGAACCTGCCTTGAGCAGAGGCCTGGACTAGATGACATTGTGAGGTCCCTTCCAACTCTACTTTCCTATGATTAAATAATTTGAATTATTTTCAGCAGGCCTGGTTGCGTTTCCCAGGAGATAGCACAAGATGTGGAACAGCAAATCCTAAGTGCTTTCTAGCTGGTAACAACTCCCTAAGGCACAAGAGTCCTTTTGTATGACATAGCTTTTGGGTTTTCTGTTAAGAGTTAGAGCAGAGACTGGCAACATATGGCCTATGGGTCAAATCCAACCCATGGCGCAACTAGACCCCAAGAACAGCACAAGCAGAGATCCAGAGCTGCTTGCTAGGAAGAACAGAAAATATAAGCCCTCGGGCAGACTAACCTGATAGATCAGATTAATGTTTAATTACAAACAAATAAGAAGGAGAACAAATGTAAATATCTCTCTTAAATATAGCAAAGTACAGTAAAATTATTGGTAGAAGGGATACATTCAAATTTCTGGAGTATTCAGCCATCTTGAAAGTAAAACATCTAAAATGTAAATGTAGTGAATAACTGTTAGTTTAGAAAACAAAAACTTTATTGTCTATTTCAGCAATTAGGAATAAAACGCAGTTGTTACCCTATTAGCCAGATTTTAACCGTACTAGGAGGATGTTATAATACAGAAGATAACTACTTTTCCCCTTTTAAAATGTAAAGATTTAAATGTGGGTCCCATAAATCTCAAACCAGCTTCCCTTCTAACTACTGAGCATACCGACAATGACACAACACAGATTCAAACTGCAGCCAGAAAAAATGATGGAACCAATTTGAAGAACTTGAAATATAAATCTACTATCTGGATCACTTGGCCCAGGATTACCAAATTTCCTAACCCTTCTAGCAATAAATAAAACCCTTGCCATGGCCAAGAGCTGCAGAACACAAAACTTGAAATGAACATGTCCCATAGTCACCGGCCTGCACACAGTGCCCTGGCTTAAATAATAACAAGTCATTAAAATTACTACTTGGACTCAATAATAAGCAAAAAGTAAACAATAAAAAAATTGGAAAAAATTGAAAAACAGAAAATAAAACAAAAATAAAATTTTTTATTTAATTATGAGGTACTTCTCTTTTTTTCTGGAGTCACACTGACGCTGCAAGGGATCCACATACAGGTCATGAGCCATAGCTTCCTTTCTCTGGCTTATACTTTTACTTTTTAATGCAACATTTGAAATAGTATTTCTGATTTTACACAGCTTTTAATACTCTAGTTAAAAATGCTCACAACTGATCGCTTTTTGAAATGTAAACACAGGGCCACACTCTCCCTTACACCTCTGAAGCACAACTCCAAGTAGAAGTCAGTGGAAGCATGTGCTCAGACTGCCGACAACGGAGCACGTGAGCATTGTAGGTTGTTGTGTTAAAACGGGTCTATCCAACTGCTGAGCAGCCAGGGGCCAAACACTGCACCACACTGAATCCCAGGCTCTCTAGGTCCTGTAGACGACACAACACTATTCAATCCCCAGGAGTGGGGACAAAAAGCTGAAGGAGCAGCAGCAGGTAGAAGAGTGGAAGGAGTGCTGCCCATCCAGAAGCCCATAGGCCACAATTAACCCCTTGTGGGCCACAGGCAGCCCACACATCACAAGTTGAACAGCCCTGTGTTAAAGAATCAAAAACGTGAATCACAAGATAAAAACGTCACTTTCATTCTTCAACAAATGAAAGAAAACCTTACTCTTTTATGCATCATGTCTTTTGATTTATCACCATATTAGTAGCTTTGAAACTATAAATATTTAAAAATCAGAAAGGCACTCACCTCAAAGGGTACAGTGCTGAAGTAAAGTGCTGGTTAGTTGAACAATCATTTTGCAAAGTGGGAGCAGTACTTTCAGCCACAACCTTTACAACGTTTTTAAAGACATTTTAATAACAGGATGTCATCTAAATGGCTGACACTCCTATTCTGACATTCATTACTCAGGCAGAAGGTAGGGTATTACTCAGCCATCCTACTAAGGCCTACACTCAAGAGAATACAATGAAGAATTATCAGATAACAAAGTAACAATACTACCATTAACTGACCTGTTTGCTCAGTTTGTCCCATTGTGTCTGGCAGTCCACCAACCTAGATTTTGCCCAAGTATGAACTCCTGGAATAGGCTGATTTCTTAAAATAGACTCTACTTCTTTCATCTCTTTCAAAGAGAGCTCAGTCTTTTCCATTTCGTTAACAAACAGCTGAACACACAGCAGAAAATATACACATTAACAACATATATTTTTTAAAATGGGAGTATACAGTAGTAGTACTTTTACTTTGTAGAACATTATATAGATATTACATTATCCCCTTAGGACTCTATGAGTTTGAAGAAGATGCCATGTATACTAAAAGTTCCATTTCAGAAACTTCAAAACATCCATGAATAAGGGAAACCCATTCAAGAAACAGATAAAATTTCAGGTGCTATTTATTCATTTGTTCACATACGATTGAACTGAATCAAACACAGTAATGGAGGGTTGATGTAACACTGTGAGGAACAGCCTCTAAGTATATCATTTCAGCTCTTGCAGGGTATTACTATAGGCCAATGGTCATGGAAAAAAATAATTTTGTGGTTATGGCAAAGAACTGGACAAGAGAAACATCCGAATTCTAACCCTGAATTTTCACAGGATTTCCGGGGGTAACTAAGGTAAGTCACTTTGTTTCACTGTGCTTCAATTCCCTCAGCTGTAAAACAGGGAAAATACCAGTCTCATGGTGGACATGCAAAGCTAAATTCCCTGGATACTGGCATGCCTAGAGACTTGAAAACAGCACAATAAGCGCAAAATATTATGGGCGAGTAAACTGAGGAGCTAGCAAAAAAATATGACTGGGACAAAATGATGGAGATGGAGAGAATTTTCTTGCAATTTGACTCAATGCATCATTTGCTATGCTTAGTAACAGTAGCAAAATAACAAAGGTTAGAAAACAACACTATTTATTACAGAAGGTTCCTTAGATCAGCAGAACTCACTGTGCATTGGTCAAGCTGTCTTTGAAGCCCTTCAGAATCTCCTTGAATGGCCTGTTCTTTCATTAGAAGGTCTTTCACACCATCCATCCATTTCTGCATGACTTTTGAATCAGCCTAAATCGAACACAGTAATGAAGGGTTGATATAACACAGTGATGAACAGCCTCTAACTATAGCATTTCAGCAGCAACTGGTAATGAAGACAGAAAATTTAGAAAGCTGCTAGGCACAGTCTCAATTCCTGTTCTGTCTGAGAGGTAATTTTTCCCATCTAAATTGATATGAATGCAAAGAAAAAGCTATTGTACAGTTTCACGTGCAAGCCACAGAATAGCCGAATATGGGCCACACTGTTTCTGGCCATTACATAGGTGCAGTAGGATCAGGAGAGAAGCAGAGGTAAGGAGCCTGCAGGAGTTCCTGCCAACCCCTTCCACTGAGAGGCCTGGTTGGAGAGAAGCACAAGTCTCATGCCTCTATTGGTAGACACCAAATCCAACAATCTGTCTCTAACAATGTATAGTCCCAGATATTTCAAAGGCTCCACAGCATGTACCAGTGGTGTTGGTGGGCTGTATGGGAAATGCCCAGTCTGACCACAGGCCAGATCCACCAGCGGTTCTTATCCAGAGCCCCATCCAACCATGCAGAGGCGGGCAGGAGGGCAGGCAGACCCACTCTGGGCCCAAAGACAGGAAAGGGGGCTTCACCCAGGCCCAGGGGGTAGAGGCATTCCCCCACCACACCCCCAGCCAGGCAGCACCCCCCCCACACAAAAACACAGAGCGGGAGGGAGTGCGGCCTGGCTCTGACTGGGTACACAGGGCTTGGGGTCTGGAAATTTAGCAGGAGGGAGGGTGGCTGTATTAATGGCCATTGCTGCCCAATGCCCAATTTCTTGACCCATGGGGAGCCCTGCAGGCCAGATTCCAAGGCTCTGCAAGCTGCATTTAGCCCATGCGCCAGGGGTTGAGCACCCCTCACATATACAGTTATGGTATAACTTGATCAGAAGGCAAATGGTGCTGGGAACAGTCTGCCAAGGAAATATCAGCAACCCAACAAGTCAGCCAAGGCTGTACATGTGCCTAGATGACCCTCTGTTGAAAACAAAATGTCACTCTTAAGTGGTCCTCAATAGTTAGAGTTTTAAGCCCCACCTAAGGGAAACTGCTTCCTGTAAGCAGCTGGGTTATAGCCTGAAGAGCAAGGTTCTGTTTCCTTTCTAATAAAAACGGTTCTACCCTGTCTCATGTAATTGCAGATGTTATCATCATTTGCAGATTTTTTTCATGCTTCTTCCCCTCATTCTTAATTATATTTACATGAAAGGAAACTATGGATTTGGTAATGCTTTAAAGAACACGGCGGGGGGGAGGGGGTTGAGCTTTACATTTGCTGTGAACCAGTTTCACATTATGCTGACACAACCATCCTAGCACAGACCTGCAGTGTAGGAAGTACAAGTGTATATTCTAAACTGAATGTCACAGTGGAAAAAATATATGCCTTACTTTAGTGGAAAAGTTGTAATGATAATGTTTTAAGGATCTAAATATTATTGATGACCTTCAAAAAAATCTACAGTGGAAGCCCACTGTAGTGTTTATTTTTATCCAAAACCTACTAGGAAAATGATTTATGGGTAAGATTCTTGTCATATTTGTGTTCCTCCTCCAGCTTTTGGAATTTTCTGCAGCTGATTAAACTGCTTTGTGCAATCAATTTCTAAAGGAGGCTCCAAAAATGAAACCACAGTACAATGTATTCATTAAGACTCAGCAAGATACTTAAGCACATGCCTAATGTTAAGCACATAAACAGCCAAAATGAATTCAATGGGCTACTCACATACTTAGGCTTCCTGAACCAATACTTAAGTCTACAAAAGGTGAATAAAGTTAAAGTTCATACACTGTTCAGTGAGGACTGGGAAGTAGCTGGGGAGAGGGAGAGAAATGAAGCATACTACTCAGGCAATCATATAGATTTTCAATCAGATTTTGTTGAAAATTACCCCCTAAATTTGGGATAAGGTTAATATTAGATGAGTTGCCCCATTTCATCCCAGCTGGAAACAAAGATTAAACATTCTGAACATTATCATCAACACCAATAACAACAAGCCTATCTGTGCAGATGAATAAATCAAATGGAAAGCTAGAGTTTAGTAAGCAAATAAGACCATATGGCAGAGATGACATAATCTAGAAAAACATCTGCAGAACAAAAACTTTAGAGAACTAACTCCAGCCTATTTTTTTTTACCCTGTGGCTCACGAGAGCAAAAGTCTATCATACAATGTTATGGAAGCACTGGGTAAGATCATGCCGCATTCCTAACCCTAACATAAAACTATAAAAGTAGAAGGGACCTCAAGGGTCATCTAAGTCTAACACTGCACAAATTGCTGTTTGTGCTATTCCAGTATTATCCCAGACCAATACCTATCCACACTTCTGATCAATCAACCCTGGAACTCCGCCTGAGACATGAGAGGCCAGAGCCAATTTGGGAAGTTGAAAATCTGCCAGGAATCAGAGTAGTCCTTGTAGCCTTCTCAATGTGGAGGCAAATACAGCTTTCTATACAGAAGACCCCTACTACAGCTGTCCATGTAGAAAATATGTGAATGTGACAATCTTCTTAATAACGTGGAGATACCTGCTTAAAAATATTTTCCCTAATCATTTCTATTAAGTTTGTAAAAAATACACCATTAAAGAAAGTGACTCTCTCTCCTCTTGTTTTCTGAAGTAAAATGTAAAGAAGTCAATGTGGCCCATGCCATGCCGATAGCAACAGAATTCACTTCCCATAATTGAGGGGAAATTTTGGAGTTCCTTGCAAGACAGCCCCGGGGGTAATGCACGAGATGGAGAATCGGGATTTCTACATGCAGCTCTGTCATTGCATTGATCTAATATGTGCAAGCAAACAAGTCATTTCACTGTGATCCTCTATTTCCTCACGTATGAAGTAAGGATGATGGCACTTAACTCCCCTCTTAAGATATACAGATGACATGCACTATTGTTGTGCTACTTAAATGTCAAAAAATGCTAACAGAAAATAGAAATACTGAAAAGTAAAGAACATGTAATGCAAATGCAAGCTAACTTCCTATAAGTTGAAGAGTATCCTCCTTAAAGTCTTGACAACAAAAGTGTTGGCTGAGGCATTTCAACATTTGGAAGTTACCGTGTCCCTGTTTGAGGAACATGACACTGACACTAAACGCAATGCATCAGTGAACAGAGGCATATCCAACCTGTACAGCTGCTACAGAGAAATTGACAAGAAAAAGAAGAGAACATCAAATTTCCTTGGACACTGTTTTTAACAAAGCAGACAAGATTCCAGAAAAACCTGCAGCCAAGACTCCTGAGAAGACTCCAGCCAAGAGCCCTTCAGAAAGTCCAGGAAAGTCTCCTCGAAGAAGTCCTTCCAAATCAGTATGATTGCTATTTACAATATAAATACATTAATGTAGCTATATTACTCATCTATAGTTGATTGAGTACAAAATTCTGGGTTATTTTTGTTGAAAATAGGGTATTGGGCCTTGGTTCAGAAACCAATCCCCCATTTATAACATTGTTTCAACTTAAGACGCAGTTTTCAGGAACCAATTGGGTCGTAAGTCCAAGGACTTCCTGTACTTCAATACCATCTTTTCTTGCAGTTTCCTTTAACTTTTTCCCTTTATTAAGATGATATGCAAATATTAACTCCTCACTATTGACAAAATTTCATTCTTTGTACTCTGCTCTCCCTAGGTCTTCAGAAATCCTAGTGACATGAATGGGACATCTGTGGCCTTGGCATCAACACATGACATATATGCACAGAGAGAGCAGAATACCAATACTGAGTAAAACTCTGCAGATCAGAAAAGGCTGGTACTTGCATCACTTCACTGAAGTAAATCTAACCAAAATACTTAATCTGCCACGCATAAAGTATGCACAAGTATCTTACTCTCTTGCCCTCACTTAAGTATAAAATCAGGATTTTCATTTTCAGGAATCAATCCTGCACAGGTTAAGCAGTATTTAATTGGGTGAATATGGGAACTACCTACACATCTTTAGTTAAGTGCCAAATTGAATGGATGACAATTACTAATAAAGACAGAGTGAGTAAAAGAAATTAGAGGGGGTAATAAGTTGAACTGCAAAATGGACAGGGAACTGAGAAAAGATAAAAGATCCCAGAGGAACATAAACATACATCAGTGCAAAACTACTTCCACCTTCCTCTTAACCTCAGGCTGCCTTGTGGGTTCTGTTTACAAGTTTATTAGGACCACATACCCATGACTGTCATAATACTACTATTTTTTTCCAACGTATAGAAAACTTGCGCAGAGAATGACTCAGAAGTAAACTGGACGGGAGTCCAGAGTCTGGAACTAAAGATTAATGACTAATGTATTAAATTCAGGAGTAAGTATTTCTTAAACCTTCCCCTGGACAAATACCTGTGTTAATATGTGGGTGTGACCTCTGTGCCTCAGGTCAAATGAAGCTAAAAAAATTTTACCGCAGGTCTGGTTTCCCAAGCTTGTACTAATAAGCCTCAAGCTTTTTTTTTTTTTTCATTTCCCAACAATAATCAGCCTGTCCAACTTCTGATTAAAGTAAATCGTGAAAGCTAGGCTTACACTATTCAACTACTCTATTAAGAGATACCATAGTATTTGCATTTAATTATTCCCTACAATTCCTGTCTGCATCAAAACTTGATTTTAAGTTCCCCTGATCTCCAAAATAAAAGTGTATAGTTTTCCTCTCTGAAAACAGTTCAAAACAGTAGAAGACTAAGTTTAAATTTTTTTAAAAAAAGCACTTCAGGCTGTGTCAATGTACTGACATTCAGTTTCTCCTGGAAGAAACCATGAGTGTACAGATGTTCAGGATTTTTCTCCCAGAGTAAAAATGGCCACTCCAGGAGAAAAATAACCTGGGAATAACTAGGGTTAAATCATTCCCACAAGAGTACCTTTACAGACTGTCTTCTGCAAGATGCCACAACAGGTCTCCAACATCCCAACAAGCTCCTGCCCATTCTGTGCATTGCTGCCATTCTATCTCCAGACAGACTGAGGGAGCTTGCAGAACATGCTGAGATGTGTGCTCCAGGGCCTCCTGGATATGCAGCATCAGCACTACAAGCTCTCTGCTCTTCACAGGCTCAGCATTCAAATGACTGCTCAAGCATCTCTGGGTAAGTTTTTCTTTCAAGCAAAACAAACACAGGAGATCTCTCCCAGGTTATTTCAGTATGGGTTCACAGCCTTTAAAAAAAAAACAACCCAAAAAACCTGACTCTAATGGCCCTCAAGATTTAAAAAGATAATGTTCACTAAAAAATTAGATTGTGTGTGAACTATATGAATTAAACATGGACTATCTTGAAATGTTTATTGCATATAAAACCAGATTCAATTCTTGTTTAAAAGATAGGACAAATTAGCAGATTTCCTCCTCTCCATAATCTATTAGCTAAATATTCCAAATAAAGCACCAATTTTAAGAAGTGAAAATATGATTCATGCAGCAGTTCAGTTTGGGAATTTAATATCTTCTGTCACTAATTTCAATTTGTAAAAAAAAAATTAAAAACCCTTTGTATTCAGAATCTGAAGTCACAATTTCTGCTAAATTAAGGGATGGCTGAGAAGTACCTCAATAAAAACAAAAAAAGGGGAAAGGAAATACAAACCCAGAATATATTCAGTGTCTAAGCAAGCACTATAATATTATCAACACTTTACACAGTAACACCTCCACACTGACAGCCAGATTAGCTTTTATGCTATCCTAATTGTTATATGCACATTAGTTCATAGCTATAAAACATTATCAGCATCTCGTGTACATCCAATAGTTTTACTACAGGATGTATTTTCTAAGTTGCGATACAATGATTTTTCACTTTGTGGGACAACATTAAATAATAGGCAGACAACAGGGATAGGACTCAGGAATTAGATTCTACTCTGTACAAGGAATCTGTTTGGCACTGATTAGTTTCAATAATCCTTCCCATCCTAAAATGATGCCATTTCTTATCCTACCTCTTAAGAATGTTTGTGGAGATTGAGAAGACAATAAAAAAAAATCAGGTCAGTATAGTCCAGGTTCTAATTAATCTTTACATCCACTACTTCTGACATTTGAAAATCCAATTTTTAGAACGTAAGCACCATGCCTGAATACTTATTTTATATATCATTCTCATTTTCCCTTCCTTTTTGAAAGCTCTGTACTAATGCTGTATTATGCCTGATGCAGAAGCAGAAGCAGGATTGTGATTTTTAAAAATCAGAGTGCAGGGGTTGCCCCTGCAAGGTGCTGAGCACACCATCTGAGAAACTGAATGCTCTAACACTGCAGGGTCATCAGAGGTAGACAAGAGCACTTAAGCCCATCACAGCACTGTCTTCAAAGATGTACTTGGCAAAGAATCACCAGTTCTAGTTTAACCATTTCTAATTCTACCTTTCAAACAGGATTGCCAACCCAAAAATGTTTTTTCCCCCGCTGACAAGCTGCATATTTTTTTCTAACACAGAAACATTTTTCTTGACATATCTGTAGTCATTTAAGAAAAATTCTTGGGTTGGCATCCTTGTACAACTGCAGCAGTAGTTTTACACACTGCTTCCCCCACTATAGGGGTCCCCTGCTCATTCCACACATTGACATAACCAGTTACACCACACACTATCCTGGTCACTCCTTGGACCCATCCTGCAGCTAACCCCACTCCCCCTGTCCTGGCAAGGACCTCCTTCCACCTCTCCCTCTCCCGCGGCACCATCCTGCTGCACTACCTCTCTACCCTGTACCTAACAGATGCAAGTAGCTGTTAAGAGCTGGGGGGCAGTTGAGTGTCTGAACATGTCTACAGTGGGCTTTGGTGAATGGCAAAGCTCTGACAAGAGCTCCCTGAATGCAGGGTGCTGAGCTCCCACTCAGACAGCAGGTGAGACTGCTGTGCTCCACCTGTCTTGCAGTGTGACTCCAGCCTCTTTTTTTTTCTTTTTTTTTTTTTTTGGCTACGGAGATTAAATCTGCAGTTGCTTCATGTTTTTACAGAAGGGAAAATTAATTTTTTTAGGTTGTGTTTTAGAGGGGGGTGTTTTGTTTGTTGGTTGGTTTGGGGTTTGTTTGTTTTTTGGTTGTTGTTTCTTGTTTGTTTTTTTTTACAGAGTATCCATAAATTTATAAACAGCTTACAACAATTAATTGAAAAAATATAAAAATAACGTTCCTCCTTTTTATTAAGTGAAAATCAATTCTATCCAATGATGAAAAGTAAATCAGATATTTTAAATTTAGGCATACCTAGCCCAAAATTATGCTATAGTTCAGTATTCCCTATGATAGCAGTTTCATGTCGTGCTTGGGTAACAGTTCTATTTAACATTCGATTTATTTACTTCACTTGGATTCCTGCATGCAAATGGACAAGAGAACAGTCTTATAGAGAAAAAAAAGTATAAACCTAAATATTTATTTTTACCTCAAACAGTCTTAGTTTGGATAAGATTTCCTCCAGTATATGAACATCTTGGGAAACCTTAACCTTTAACTTGTCCCACTGGCCCTGTATACGCCTGAATTCTTGCTTGTAGATCTTTGCCACATCAGAAGAAGCTTGTTTCTCCAAAGCTTTTGTTTCAGCCACCAGGTAATCCACTGAGGGCTTCTGGCTTTCTACTTTTTCACAAAGAGTCTGCAGAGAAAATAGTATAAAAAGATACATATGGGCAGTAATGTGTGCAGAAGTATGTACATATGTACAGAAATGCAAGTATTACATATGGCATACTGTGGACAGTACAGAGCAAAAATATGCCCACACTGCAGGCACTGCTGTGACTGCAGCATAGGGCAGACTCCCAAAACTAGCTGCAGCAGCACAGAGGTCAGCAAAGTCTGTAAAACCTGCTTGGGTAGGTAAGCCCAAACTAATCTGTGTGACACTACAACTATGCTACTCCCAGAACCCAGAGGCATAACTAGACAGCAGTGGCACACAGAGCAACGCCAAACCAACAACAGGGGTGGCTGCTATTTTTGTGCCTCCCATAAATTGGCTCCAATACTCTTCCTTTATTTCCCTCTTTTACAAGTACCACACCTAAGTGAAAATATGTAACAGCAACTAAGCATAATGAAAGCATGGACTACCTTGACTCTTGAAGCTACTCTGCTATGCTGCAATATAAGATTACAACATTGAAATAAAAAGCACTAAGCATTTGTAAAATAATAAAAAGCTGGCTGGTCACTGGAATGCCCAATTTTCAAAAATTAATTGCAAAAAAAAAATAAATAAAGCCCCTAGCCTTTAAAAGTAATTCAAAATAAGGACCACCATGTTATGTAAAACTTGGGATTCAGGCCACAGGCACCTATAGCTCTTTGCAAGAGTGAGGGCAACATAGGTCACTTGAGTTCTCACCCATCTTGCCATCTTTAAATTGATGTTGCCTTCTATTATAGCTTTCACAGTACTCATTTGCACTTGCTTGGTATGTCCCTTCTGGTAAATTAGTCTCAAAGGTAGAGAAGGTTTTTGTAATAAAAGAAGGATCAGACAGATGCCTAATGACCTCAGGTTCACAGATCTGAAGATTGCTGTTCTCAGGCAAAAAAAAAAAAAAATTAAAAAAACCAGTTTGAACAGCAAACTGTAGAACAAAAAATCATCCAGACTGGACTGTATTAAGTATGGCTTAAACAGATACTATGAATTCTAATCTCATTACCTGGATTAGCATTTGTGACCCCCTTTGTTCCCATGGGTTTACTGCTGGTTTGCTTTTCTCTCCTAACACTGCCCCTCTCCATCTCCCTCTCCCTCTCCCTCTTGTCTTTTGTATTCTAATTTCTCTCTTCTTCTTATACACTGCTTTCTGTACTTCCTTTCATAGCATCCAATTAAGTGAACTCAGGTTTATGAAAGCTTGTGCTCTATATATAATCTTACCTGGTTACTCTATAAGGGTGTATATATACCCTGACTTCTGATTAACCACAGCTAACTACCTCTCTAAAGACTAGAAAATCAACATACTTACGGTTTCTAACACCCTGGGTGCATCTACACAAGATGCTAAATACTCAGGAGCATATCACATCAAAAACAGTGCTAATATGCTACTGCGCAGTAGTATTAAGCTGCTGCACAGTAGCATCACTAAAAAGGTGTGCACTGGCACTAATGTGCAGTAGCGCCAGTCACCGCGCATTGACTTAGTACTTGATTATACAAGTACTAAACTTAAAGCACAGTAACTGTGGTGCATTAATGAACATGTAGTTGCATTCTGTGTGTGCTGCAAGTCTCTGAATCAAAAGTTTCTGCCAATTTTAAGCACCATAGCAGCTATATCAAAACAGCAAGCTGCAGAATTCCAGCTCTTTTGTAGTTTGCTGGCTCTGCAAGCAAAGTACTTATATCCTCATTTACTGGAACTTCAGCTATCCTAATTGAATCTCTCAACCAAAAGTGTATGCATGTGTGTATATAAAGAAGTGATTTATCTTCAAGAGTTTCACCAGCTTCCTTCCAAACACTCCTAAACTATAACACAGAGAAAGAGGAAAATGTTACCGTACTAAAGCAATTTTCAAAACAGGATGGGGAATAGATTAAAGGTAATTTTAAAAGAATGCGCACACACACACACAAAACCTTTTGGAAACATTATTGTTTGGTGTTGACTGATGTTTATATTGCAACTTTCATCCAAAGATTTCTGCCTACCCCAAAAGCATGGAATTGTAAGCAAGATTTTACTCTTCCCAGATTACAGAATTTGTAAGGAAGTTTTCCATGTGGTATATGAACACTAGTACTGTTGGCCTCTGCAAAGCCACCCAGGAGGCCCTATTAATAAACACACAGATACAGTATGCAAGTTTCTGATTTTAAAAGGTGAAGTCTTACACAATTCAATTCATAAAGTTAATTTATCTAGGAAACAGTGTACGTCAGACTGAATTTGCCTAGGGTATACAAAACCTCTATGTACTTCCATTTCTCAGGCAACCTAGCTAAAAAGCCTGAGGGTACCTATTTTTGTAGTATATAACCTAAACCTTGTTCCCCAAAACCAACTGATAGAAATTAAGGTGTGTATAATATACGAGGAAAATGGATCCCCATGGATCTGGAAAAGTGGCAGCAGGGAAGCGATAGCAGCCTTAATTCCTGCAGCTCCAAAAGCCATGGCTATTAATGCTGTCACTGTTCTACCAAATTTCTGGACTCAAGGGGGAACTCCCCCCAGCCAAATGACATGGCCCCAAGTGTGGGGTTGGGCCATGGTCAAACCAAACATGCAGGCCCACACCCGCTGCACTGGGCTGGACCCAGCATATGGCCCTGGACCCAGGATGCAACTGCAGGCCTCAGATGGATTGGGCCAGCACACTAAATCAGTCTGCAGGCCACCTCAACATGTGAGTCTGGCAAGAGGCTTGGCTCCCTAGCTGCTGCTCCTCAAATACTTATTGAAGGTAAGATTCTTTTTTCTTCATGCTACCTTTTCAAAACCAGGGTGTGTATTATAGTCAGAAGCAGCTAATGTGAGAAAATGTGGCGTCACAGGAAAAATATCAACCCTGGGGCTAGTAAATTACACAAGAGGCCAAGTTAATAGCTGAGGAAACAAAGATAAACTTACCTTTGTCTGTTGTAAGGCTTTTTCCACTTTACTAGGGTCATTCATTGAGTTCATGATAGACTGTGTTTTATATTCAGATTCATTCAATACATCCTTCAGTCTCTTCAACGCATCCAAATACTCCTGGCTAGGCTGTCTTTCTAGCTCTGTTTTTGGTAAAACCGTTATTGTTTTAAAAAGTGCTATGTATGTAAATGAACAAGGAGTACTTTTATTTATAAAAGGAATAAGTCTACATCAAGGCTACTTGGTTATTTTTAAATCTGTTTGAGAGATATTCCCACAAAATATAAAGCTTGCAAGCAGCTAAATTTTCATGGAAATGTTTGTGGTGATGGTAGTTTTTTTGAGGTGTCTATGAAAAACAAATAAAAACTAACCACACACAAAAATAACTGCTTACTCCTTGTACCACAAATAACCAGAGTGGAGAAGATGGGCCCTTTCTGGTTCATGTTTCATCTGTATAACATACAGTAAAAGGTATAAAAATATAAGAAATAACATTCCCAACATGACTTAAGAAGCCTCCTTCCCGTTTTCAAAAACAATTTCACAGGTTTTACGTAACCTATGTAACCTATCGTATTAACACGGCTAAGACATGCAATGCTCTATAGCCAACAGCACACAAGGGACTGATGGGGCTAACCTCACATCCAGCTACTTTTGACTCTCAGTAAGAATAAGTAGGTGCCAACTAAGAACTAGGGACCGCCTGCAGCACAAGTCTGAACAAGGCTCCAATTCATGTCTCCGAAGAAGTACCTCTTTGCTGCTCCACCACAATAACCCACTTGAAGGATTACCATACTTCCCTAGTTTCAAAACTTTGTCTGGCATGCCCCACTGTATCTGAGCATGGGTCTCAGCTGAGCATGTCGGAGAGTGAAGGGTTGGGGTGGCCTGGATATGATTCAATCCCGTCTTCACCAGGACAATTCTGTTTTAAACACAAGTCCCAGGCATCCCATTGAAAATAGAACAAAACCATTCATTTGACCACACTGACAAAATGCCTGGACAGATGTTTAAAATGGGACTGAAACAAGGACATTGGGTCATACCGCCCACTTCAGATTTAGGAACCTAAATACCTGAAAATCACAACTAAGAAGGACACACCTACAGAGTCTCTGGGAGTTAAGATAAAATCTTCAAAAAACTACATATGTTCAGTGCTCCTGGAGAAACAATAGAGTTGGCAACATGCCAGGGACTACTTGGGGACAAGTGAAGAATCAGCTAAAGCCAAGAATCTTGGATTCATTACCAGGACCTTTGCTGCATATCTTTATTTGCTTTTAAGTTTCCTGCTTTTGCCTTCTTTAGGATCTCACAAAGAATTTGGTAATTAGTCTGTACATTTCTGAAATTGACAAGAAACATTTCAATTTCAAAATCAGCAATGAAAAAGAGTCTGTCTATCAAAATCTTACCAAAATATATATACTCCCTGGCCTTAGATACATAAGCAGTTTCTTTAGCACCACAACTGAAAACTCAGCTGAGCCCTGCAGTGACTCACTAGGCTCTTTTTCAGCAGTGGACTGTCAAAACTATCATGCCATTTATACCTGCAAAATGAGTCAACACCACTGGAGGCAAACCAAACCCATATAGCACTTTTTCTTATAAAGAAAGCAATATCTGCTTAAGAGAAAGCATTTCATGGCAAGGCAAATAAACAAGCTATGTTTAAAATTTTAAAGAACAGTAAAACCTGACAGTAAGGAGCTTGCTTATAGTGAATTTAGATAAACAGATTTCAAAGAATTTTGAAAGAAACTTCAAGTTGTGGTTCTTATCAAAACATCTGTATGGAATTGTGCTCACAGTAAACACAACTCTAGGTACAAGGGACTATCAAATGCTGAAAAAAACTACCATGAACAGAAACTGGAAACCTTCAGTTCATAAACTCTATAGACTCTCAGCCCTGGCAGTTTTCCCTGTATAGAATCCTGAAGGTTTTATTTATGACAATTCTATCTAAATTAATCAGACACTTTCACTATGGCAGAATGTTTATGTTTTGATACTACTAAGTTCTTCTTTGCAGAACTAGAGGTACAGCACTTTTTGCACAATGGCAAACACTTTAATTTGTAAAGAAACTACAGTTTTAAAACCAATATTTAATCCAAACTGAACATATATAATTATTTGAATTACGATGCATTTACTCAACCAGATAAAAAATAATTAAAATATATTGGCACTGATAGGAAACAAGTTTGCTTTAGGTCGTTTGTTAAGTATAAAAATAACCTGCTTCCAAACATTCTAATCACATCTTGTAAAAATCTATGGCCATAAGCAATATTAAATTTGTTCACATGTTATGTGAACCAAATTAAAAACAGGTCACAAAATAATTCTTCATCACAAAAAGCGTAAACATATACCTTATAATTGTAGCATGGTGCACTGGATGTTAATCATACACTTTCCTGAACCAATGTGCCTTTAAAGGATTCAGTCCTTACATGATATAGTTAAATAGCTGCCCTAATAGCTCTGTACTTGAACCTATTTTTACTGCACCCAGAAAAAGCAAATGTTTCTGCTCCACCATCTGGAACCAGCACAAAACACTTCAGCAAGCCTCTTGGATGCATAAAACAAAAAAAAGTATAGTTAGGGAAAAAGATCTGCTTATAGGTCTGTGCAACTGATATTTAGCTGAAAAATATTAACAGAACAATTTACGTGTGTGCTACATTAAAAATCCCTCAGAAGCCAGCATGCCTGGTTTGGAGGCTCATAATGAAGCTTTTAGTGTCACAGAGAACTAAGCAGCATGTACATGAAAAGCAAGTCAAATTCCAAACAGCTCCAGCAAAGTAATTTGTTTTTAAAGCAGAATTTCAAAATGGAATTATGTATGAATTACAATAAAGCTGTAAATTAAAAAAACACATTTCTGCATGCACATATCAATTTCATAGCATTCTTTTACTCCTTCATTTTCCATTTAAAATAAAAGCATAATAAAATCATAAATGGAATTTATTTCTCCTTTCTTGTGCAACCATGATTGATCATGAACCAAATTCTTCTCAACAGGATGGTCCCAGAGAAAAGGACCTCAAATATCTTAAGTTGTATTGTTGTCTATCCTGTTTATATAGAGTAGGAGACTACTTCCTGAGAGATTAATGTTCCTTGGCAAGAATAGCAATAAAATATTTCATTATTACATGCCACATTATAAATGATACCATTATATTAAAAAGAAAAAAGTCTCTCTTTACATTCCCTTGTAGCAGTCTCAGCACTCATTTTTTGGAAAAAACTCTTTTGAAGTCACTAGCATTACAGTGCACCCAATATGAATAAACTAAGTATCTGGATATCCTTTCCAACACAGGGTGCCATATACTGTGAGTAAACAGAAAAAACTGGAAAGCTATATTATATTTATATAAGAAGCTATGAGTTCTGTATGGCATTTTCAATGTGATGACATGATTTACATAGTTTTGTCATTGAGGAGAAAAAACAGTAGCTATATGGAGCAGGCCTAGGCTCACAGACTTCAAGAAGGTCAGACTCCTCATTCAGATATTGCAAAAATCTGTTTTTTCAAAGGGAAAAAAAACCAGAGGCATTCATATAGGTTGAACAACACCGGTTTACCTCTTTTTAGCTGTTGGCGGTGATCCTCTAATTTCTGTTGGACAGATTTGAAGTGATCAGTAATATCATTTAAGTCATCCTGAATGAAATTTGGTGCAGCAGGGCGTGATGTAAGCACCTTGCAGGTAGCCCTCATGTGTTCAATTTGAGGACTAAGACTTAACAGATGAGTGAGCTCTCGCGGTGGGGGGGGGGAGGGGGGGGGGAAAAAAAAAAAA
>NW_017729034.1:86946325-86954566 GCF_001723915.1 Gavialis gangeticus
GGGGGGGGGGGGAAAAAAAAAAAAAAAAAAATCAAACGAGTAATATTTAAACCTATCATAAATATCTTGATCCATGAGTATTCAAAAGGATTTAGGGTCAAAAGTGTTAAGGAACTTTCTACGGAGGACGTGTTAAGTGACTTAGGGAACAAATCAGGATTAAATCACGCCCAGGAGAGTTTCTCTTGAGACAGTGAATGTCTGTACATGCCACAGCTATTTTCAAAAGAGAAAACAGACCTTCAGCATCTCCCTCTTCCCCCTCAGGGAGACAGGAATCACTTGCCTGATTCTGCTGCTCAGGCAGGAAGTAGAACATGCCCCTCCAGAGTCCCCACCTTGCACTGAAGGGAAACACAGACTGACTGTGGGCAGCCTAGATGAGCCAATCAGGGCTACCCTATTCACAGATGCCAGACAGACTAAGGTCAGAGCACACTAAGATGTGGACACAGCATCGTTGCCACCGCTCCCCACCCTGCCCAACCCCAGCTGCACAGTATTAGGACTGCAGGATCTCCACTCTTCAGGGCCTCATCATTTGAATGTCCGTACATGAGGCTCTGGGTAAATTTCTCTATCAGGAGAACAAAACTGGGAGAATTCTCCCAGATTATGTGGATATATGTACACAGCCTTTGTAGCTCTTCAGTTCTTCTGGATCACACCCAGAATGCTCACAATGAAGTACAGTATGTGTGTTTCATACACTCTAAAAACTAAGCAAATGTAATTCAGTAATGCATCAGGTGCACATCAATAACATACCTGAGACAGAGAGCTTATTAACATATGACTAGAGGCCTCTCAGGAAGATACAAAGTATCCATTCTGGGGCTTAGATCCAGCCCAAAGCGTACACTGCAGTGAGTTGTAGCTCACTGCAGCACTCCCAAGCACAGTGCAGAGATGGTACTAAAATACCCTTGGATCACTAAGAACATTGGTTTTTAGTGAAAATTAGGTATCAGTCATGGAGGAGCTTAAACTGTTGATATAGGCAATGATACCCTGGTATTCTGCCCTTCCATAAGTCTAATATCAATATAAACAAGTTTGCCATGCTTACCTGGCATGACTCCTTTAGAGCTGCTAAAGGTTGTTGTTGGGATGCTGAAGAAGTGACATCTTTTAGCCACACCTCCTTTTCATTTAGACTCTTCTCAAGTTCACCCATTTCCCTAAAATAAGTGTTTATATCTTCTTGGTACTTAATCTTTCTTGCCAATTCCTCCAAGTGTCCAACCACTTCCTTCCATTCTGCCAGTATTTTCTCCAGTGAATTTTTCACATCTTCAGCAGAAAGTCCCTCTAAGTAGATTAAGGAAACAAACTACTATGACATTAACTGAAATGCATCTTAATTTACAAATATCTAACCATTCCACTCTTAAGATATACAAACGTATGTCTACATCAAGAAGTCCACAATTTTACTTTCAACACAGTCATCCCTAAAGCTCACCCTGTCTCTAACAACTGTGACAAGCATTTTGATTTCCAAATTAATATTATAAATCATGATTCAGTGAAACATTCTCCTTTCACTCACTTCCTCATGATCAACAATGATAAGCTGTCACCTGATTTAATTTTAAATAACAAATAGTATATCTTCAATTCAACACTTAAACATTTAAAATATTAAATAAAGCTAGCACAAGGACTTTTTATTTAGTCCTTTACCTGTATTGCTCTAGCGTTATTGTTGAAAGAGCCAAGCAGCAAATTGAAAAGCATCAGTCCCTAACCACATCCCAAGGCCACTAAATTCCTTGAAAGGGTAGATGGGAGTTTTGTAATGTCTGGCTAGAAAAATGGGGAACAATGCTGAACTATGTTACATTGTAGACAAATGTGATTAACAACCAGAAGGTAACATGAATAGCTGCAAAAGTAACCTGACAAACACAAGGTTATTGTCAGCCACAAAGATTGCATAAATCATTTTTCTTTCCATGCCAGAATTGGTATCTTAAAGATTAAGTAAGTTTGAATAACCAGTTCAATACACCACTTGAAGATGCAGCAACATAACATTAACTGTTGCACACTTTTCTTACCCATAATTTATTTTAGCAATGGATTAGTGTTGATTTTGCCTACACTAAAAAAAATAAATGTGTCCCATATACAGCCATGATCTTACTAGAAATAATCATGCTAGCAATTAGTTATCTCCAATGCTAATGGACATAATAATTTGCAATGGAAACTGTGGCTTGTGACAACACAGCATAACAAAGTGATCTCTCAGATACTCTCAATGTAACCATTATCCCTGTATGCTGAATATCCAAGTCTATGAAAAACCTTTTACTTTAATTATCACGTTTGTGATATCTAATGCATTTGTATCATCATCACTGAGGTGCTCCAAAGTTGAGGCCAACAGCAATAAGCAATTTAGGCCTTTAGAAATACAGGGTATTTCTAAAAATCTTACTTTCTAGAAATCTTAAGTTTCTTCTGTTAATTCTCCTTCAAGTTGCTATTTCTTTATATGAGATGGATTGAGAAAAGGCCTCATGAGGCAAAATCCCCAAGTGAAAAAAATAATCAGAAGATTTAAAGGGGTTCCAATTTTTGGATTGTTTTATATTATATACTTTTCTCCCTAGACATCAAACATAAGACAAGATTTTTTATAATATCCTACTGGAACAAATCAAATTTTTGAAGCAGACTCAGTTTCACTATGCTCAATATGTAGTGTTTTATGAAGGCCTTATAGTTCAGAGAGGCTGGAAACAGGAGCAAGTACAGAGTATCACAGGTTTCTACTATCTAACCCTTAGGTCAAAAGGGCTGAATCAATAAGTACGGAGAGTCTTACTGTTGTAAACAAAAACCCAGGGTCACTGAGCCATGTCATGTGGCCCACAGGACTGCCATGGAATCCAAGGTATGAAGCATAGCGAGGCATGCATGTCAGCTGAATTAACCCCTGCCATTCGCCCTACTGCTGTCTGCCCTGCCACTACATATGGATTCAGCAGGCAAAGAGCCGCACCATCCAGATCCACTCAGGGGGGTAGGATGTGTTTGACACCTTTATGTTAGAAGTTTCACTTCTACCAGGGAAAAAATATGACCTGCTGGAGACATTCAGCAAACCAGATTTTTCTAAGCAAAGAGCTGGTGGGGAGAAAAAATTGTCTGTCCAGAAACCTGGCAGAGGCTGACAAAATATGAAAGATAGATTGTTAACCTGTAAGAATCACACCTCTGATTGGCTGAAAACACTGCCAATCATAAATATGGCAACAGACAGCCATTCTACAATAGAAGCCTGTAGCTTGAGTATTTGAATAGCTGCTTTATAGGAATGTGACATGTTCTACTCTTAGAGGTTTATCATATTTATTTGACTAAGGTCCCCTCTACATGTTACAGGGGTATCATGAAATTAACTGGTTAACTGCTCAATTACCTTAAGACCAGTACTTATCACATGATAAGGAGTGCCAACCAGTTAAAAAGTTAGACCTCAAAAATGTGTACTAACTTTATAACTAGTTGCAATCTAGCTGAACACACCAGCTGTAATCCCCAAGGCTCAGCTCTGGGCCCACACACGCAGCCAGGTAACAAGGTATAATTGGATCTAATGCACAATCCCACAATCACATCTCCTGCCATGCATGTGGCATGGCAGGAGGTGCAATTGTGTGGATCATGCATTAGGTCCAATCATGTTTTTGCTGGCACGTGTAGAGGGTGCCTTGCTATCTAGCAAGATCTTGGCAGGATTACAAAATTCAGTTTTTATTCACGTTCACTACAAAAAGATTCCAGAAGTAGGGATTTAACTAACAACTGAAACACATCTAAAACAGTCATTTTTTTCCCTTTGTACCATAAGAAGTGACCATATCAAAAACATACTGAACAAATAATGACGAGCATGGGTACAACAGTCAAATATTGAAAGGTGCACTGATATTTTTTGGATTCATATTTTACCTTAAAAATGAAATGTCTTTAGGTCAGGAATAAAAGCAATTGTTTGTGGGATTCAGGGGAAAGGATGCAGGCCACACAATATGCAATTTATAATATTGCCTTTTTCAACATCATCAGATCAATGGAAATACAACACAATGCCTATTTAAAATGTCTTAGGAACACAGGGCTGGAAAAATATTTAGTGCTTATAAGCTTTTGTGTTCATCCAGATGCGTTTTGTGCACCAATCGTGACCATTTCAAGAGAAGAATGTATGCTAGATTTCAGAATTCTTAACTGTAGAAAGCAACTTCATTCAATACCTCTCCCTTTACTCAGCCACATGCTTATAATCTGTGGCCTCCATCAACACAAATGAAAGTGTTTTGAAGATCTCTTACCCTTTCCCATTTGATCCAAAAGATTCTGTCCACTTTGTTTCAGTTCATCTAACTTTTGGTTTTTCTCAGTCCTCTCTTTTTCTATTGCCTGCAAATTGATTTCCCCCCCAAAAAAATAAAATAAAAAATGTGCATTTCTACTGACAGTAACACTTCTTCAATAGAGCACAACACATAGTTTTGCTACTACTTGGCATATAGTCCAAGATTCCTGCAGAAGACCCAAACTGTAAACAGCAATACACAATGGAAAGTTTACTTAGTCATGTTTGCTTCAGAAAATAAACCAAAACCATGCTTCAGATTATTTCTTACAAGTACCAAAACAAGCAAAAAATTAATCTTGCGAGAATATCACAAGTAAAACGGTAATTAGAAGGGTCTAGTTGGCTGATAAAAATGAGAGGTAGAATTCTTCCGTACATCTCAAAATCCATTCAGATCTCAGAAACGTTGCCTGTAACTGAAAACTGTTACCATTTGTTGGCTGTTAAGTAAAACACACCTTTCTATATACACGTTTTATATAAAAGAAATGCAAAATTGATATGGCCAACTTTGCCAGAAGTTCTGGATGAAGATGTCTAGGAGAAAGTACCACCCTCACACCCATCCTTTACTTTCTGCCTTGGTTCCTCACAGAACATAATTAAATTCCAGAGTTTGGGGAGGATGTTCAAATTCCATGGGACTGTCCAAGGTACCCAAGGAACCACCTCCCTCTACACAATCACCCTTATATAATATCTACCAGTCAGCATGAGGGCAGATTTCTTGACCACTGGGTGACGATAAAAAAAATCTACTCTCACAATACATAGGAACAACCATAAAAATGATTTGAAATCTCACGTATTCAACCTAGATTTTTAAAAATAAATATGCTAATCATAAAAACACTCTTATTTGGAACAAGGTATGGATCTAAAGAAACTTAAATTACTTAAAAAGAAATAAACCTTTTAAAGTTTTCAAGTTTCATGCTATGGGTATGGTGTAATGAAATCCTGAACTTGCAGTAACTTAGACAGCTCCAACTAAATCATTTAGACAAAGCAGTGCAGGGAAGACTGCAACTCTGCATCTTCTTTCTAGGTAAATTGGAAACTTCAGATTTCCCAGATTCCTGTGGATTCATTAAATGGAAACACAAATATCTGCAGAGCCAAATGTCGACACTCAGAATGTAACTACTACAGTTTGGGCTTTTTTGCAGCTGAGTACACTGTCCTCTTACTGCTCATCTGGAACGTACAATTAGCTGTAAAATATATGAGTCAGGCCCTCAAAAATCAAAGGCCAAGGAAGTCCACCCACTGACTCAGCTTGACTTTGAATAAATTTAAATATGGACTAAACAACAACAGATTATAGTAAAAATAGAAACAAAGCTCCATGGTATTATCAAGTTCTCCTATTTCACGTTCAGAAAAAACATTCCTGTTGAATTCAAATGCAGGAAACACAATAATCAAAAGTGGCAAGGGAACAAAGACTTCTTTTAAAGTAAAATAACTGCTTCTTACAGGTTTCTTTAACTTGCTAGTAAAAAATTAGTCTAGGACTTTAAAGTTGAGATAGGGCCAGTTTATGTGGTGGCTCCCTTGCTTCTTAGCTCCTTCCTCCTTTCCATTCTCAGTTAGACAACTCTCCTCAATCCCAGCAATTTAGCTGAACATTCTCCTAAGCTATTCCTTCACATTCCCCTCTTTTTAATTTTCCCCACAGAGACTCCCCTCCAAGAAGGTCCCTCCTAATCCCTTTTGTGCCGTATCTCAACCTCTTCCTCTTCTGCCCTTTCAAAAACAACTTATGAGCCTCTGTCTATAACAGGGACCAACAACCTTCTCCGAGCAGCAGGCCAGCACTTGCAACCCCACTGCCACCATGGGCCACTGCTTTCTTTTACAGTAACCAAACCACCTGCTACTCCCAATTCCTGTCCCCAGTCCCAGTGGGGAGAGGTAAATTTGGCAGGAATCTGCCCTAAGGGTGCAGAGCAGCAGGAAAGACCTCTGAGGGAAGTGCTGCAGGGGCTGGAGGGCACGGTTTAAGGCATGATGCAGAGTGGAGACAATGGGTGTGCTGAACTGAGCTATAGGCTGCCAATTCCCTGTGCCACCATGGGCCAGACTGAACCTTGGCAAGCTGAAGAAAATGCCTTTGCAAGCCAGATAGAGCCTGCAACCTGTGGTCTAAAACTATATTTTTTTAAAGTATGCACCTTCCTAAGATGTATGATCATCTGTTAAATAACCTCAAGACCTCATAACTTTTCTCCTCAAACTTTTCACTCTGTTACCTCTTTCTGCTCTAGTCTTCATGCAGACCTGCAATTCATTCAAGAAACCCAAGAAAGCTATCTTACTGACTCAAATGGGTCTCCACACATAGGAGATTGAATCACAGCTTGTAAACTCTTCTGGTCAAGGCTCTGTTCTGGAAAAGGATGTACACACTTGAGCAGTTCTATTAACAATGATTTCATTAATAATAATAGCTTGAGATGACATCCTACAATATCCTTCCAAGTCTTAATGCATTTTTTTTTAACTCCAACCTTTCTGGATATTTAGGAAAATCTAATAATCCTCACGAAATTCACACATCAGTACACCAAAAAGAAATTAGCAAAACCAAAATGAAAACCCTTCTAGTGATTTGATAGGCATTCTAATACATTCAGTGATAACATTTTGAACAGTCAGAGTCCCATGTCTGTCCATCAATCTGAACCTAGTTAATAAAAGCAAGACCTAATCCACAGGAAGCTCTCAGACTAGCCTGTACCTCCAGCTGATTGCAAGCTTAAACTGACAAAATAAACTATTCACTGGAACATCCTTCAGTTGTCTCATTTTACCTTCAACTTTTCTTTCATGTTTGAAGTCTCTCTCATCTTCTTGTATTCTTTGATGTTTGTGGCCTGAATGGTAGCTTTTGATTTTGAAATCCAGTTCAACAGCTCAGCATTTTCAGCATCAAACCTGGTTTAAAAGGTCAGATGATACAATTTTTAGTAATTTTTTTCTCTGTTCAGTCATTGTGTCCTTTATTAAGTTCAGCACATTCCTTCATTAATCCCGAGAAAGCAGAGCTGTGCACACACATTCATGTACTCCCAGATTACTATCCTACCACAAATGAGCAGTGACAAAGCTCTCTGGTTACAGGCCCTTCAATAAACTATTGCAATATCATCAACTCTTTGCATAAACTCTGATGAACATGATATTATTCATATTTTTGTATCAATATTCACCTTAATGTGGATGGCTACTATTTCTGTTAGTACAGTGACCCCTTGGGCACAGCTTCCAAAGCCATAATCTCATCCTAAATTTTCTAATATAATAACAATAAAAGCAAGCTAAAAAATATGACTAAGAAAAAAGAACCACAGTTTTCCAGAGTTTCCATTCATTTAAATGGAAGCAGTAGCTGAAGAACTGTGGGACACATCCAAAAAATCACTCTTGTAGGCAGCTAAATAGGATTTACCTATTTTAAAATCACAAATAGTGATCCAAATCGAATCCCCTTTTTTCTACTTTCCAGCTGCTCCAAAACCACTTAGGCACCTCAAATCATTATGCACCTCTATTTTTGGCCTGAAAAGTTCCCTGTTTCCTAATGCTTATTGACATTGAAGGTAATCCCCAGGAGGGTCAAAGGGGGCAGGAGAGCATATAAGCCTCCGTGGCTCACTAAAAACATCCGGGAATGTCTCCTTGCCAAAAAGGAGGCTTACTCCCAATGGAAAGGAGGGGTCATCACTAAGGAGAACTATTCTACAGTTGCTCGGGGATGTAGGGGGATGGTTAGGAAGGCCAAGGCAGAGATGGAACAGGGGCTGGCTTCCCGGATTAAGGACAACAAGAAGTCCTTTTTT
>NW_017729034.1:86955337-86966544 GCF_001723915.1 Gavialis gangeticus
GTGAGGTGGTGCAGGCTCCCACCCTGGGGGTTTTTAAGAGGAGGTTGGATGACCACCTTATTGGGGTCATTTGACCCCAGTGCTCTTCCTGCCATGGCAGGGGGTCAGACTAGATGATCTGCTCAGGTCCCTTCCGACCCTAGAAACTATGAAACTATGCTCAGAAGCAATCCAGATCGAGCACCAGAGTAGTTAACTCCTACCAAAGCTCCATTACAATCTAGACTGGAGCTAGAAGGTACCTACAGCCTACTTAAAATCCTCAATCTGTCAGCACCTACAGAATACACCTAGGGCAGAATTTGATTTCACCTTGTAGATGACCACATGCCACTTGCAAGTTACCTGGCAAAACTGTAGGAGCAATTCTAATTATTGCCTGGGCATGTAAGCACCTCAATTACAGGAATAAGATCACCCTCCAAAGACACACAGACATCTCCCTATTCCTATATTGGGAGTACTAAGGCAGCCAGAGGAGGTAACAGAATTGTTCACACACTTTAGCAGGGGAAATTCAGAATTGGCCTTAAGCTGCCCTTTGCTTATCCACTAGGTCAGAGGTGGGCAAAATGCGGCCCGGGGGAGGAATGCGGCTCGCCAGGCCATTCTATCCAGCCCACAGGACCCCTAAAAAATTTAGACAATTAATATTAATCTGCCTCTGGCTGCCTGTCATGTGGCCCTCGATGGCTTGCCAAAACTCAGTAAGCGGCCCTCCGCCCAAAATAATTGCTCACCCCTGCCCTAGGTGAAACAAAATTCTGCCTCTGACGTGCAACTGACACGGACAGTAAGGAGTTCAGTACAAAACAAAGAACGACCAGAGATGCCCACCTCCTGCATAATACATTAAACGCTACACCACTTGCCCAAAAAGTGGGACACCTGGGTTTCTGGCTTTCCTCAGCCTGAGCAGGGTTCAAACAAACATCTCCCACATCCCAGAAGAGTGCCCTAATAGAAGAGGGTGGGTGATGGTACCTTCTATCCCTCCTACTAAATCTGGGACAACAAGAATTAAATGAATTCAAGATTTACGGGGCCAGAAGGAAAATAAGAAAAAGGGAGCCTGATTCTGTAGATGGAGCGATGAAGTAGGCCCATGAAGTGGGGGGGTGGGAAAACGACAAAGCCAGTGAGAAGCGGATAGCTGGGCTGTCTGTGTACTTTAGACAGTCGTGTCAAAAAAAAAAGTAACCACAGCACCAGTGTCACTGGGCTAATGTTTCAGGCTCTCTTGCTTGTTCTCCTTCCAGCCCCAAATCTAACAAGAGTTTGTCCTTTGGAGGTGGCAAAATACCCTCAATGACTGTAAACAGATCCTAAGCTCCTAATTCTCTTGATTTATGCTGCTGTCCTAGAGGTGCCAAACTTTGAAGCATTGAAATGACTCAATGGAAGTGAACTATGAATGATTTGGCTCTAGTCTTCTGTAACAATAATGATAGGAAATTGAAAACAATGGGAAAACCTTTCTGAATGAACTGCTGACAACTGGCTTACAATGCAGGCTCTAAGTCATTCCATGCCAGCAACCTTCTTGTGCTTAAACCAGAGATTCCCAACCCAGATGTTACAGCACGCAAGAGATCCTTTCACAGGTTTTTTGAAATCAGGTGTGGAAACTTGATTCACAAAATAAAACCAGAGATTTCATTCATAGTGTTAAAAACAGTTCAACTTTTAATCTTTCTGAATTCTTTGCAATAAAAAAGTTCTATTATTTTTCCATAGTTAAAAAATGAGTGAAAATTTAAGAGCTAGCACTTTCTGAGGAGTTCCTCAAATCTAACTAGAGGTGCCTCAGATCTAAGGAGGCTGAGCACCACTGGCTTAAACACCTTCCACACTGCCTCATTAAAAATCAAAAACACCATTCTTACACCAAATGGGAATGTCCACTCACAAGGCAGAACTGCACTGGCTTAAAGTTAAACCTCTGCTTACACTGCTCTCACTCACCCATAAAATCAAACCCTATTGCAAAACAAATGCCTGTAAATAATTCCAGTGAGAAACAAATTCTGGCAAGTTAATGTTAGTCACTAAGGAACTGTTCATGGGAGAATCTGCAGATTTCCTGTCATTGTTCATTTACTGGCTCAAATACAAGCTACAGGGAGGTATAGCAAGAAAACAGCAACTGAAAGTTTAACCAGTTTTTTTCCCCCCCGTACACTTGCTGATACAACTTCAATACAAGGAAGGTAGATGATAAAGCAAAAACAGTTTGTACAGCAGGAACCACTAAGTGGAAGGATGGCATTATGGTTAAAACACTAGGCTAGGACTTCAGAAATCTAGGTTCAGTTTCTTGGCCTCCTACAGATTGCTTGTGTGACTCTGAGCAACCCCTTTAATCTCTCTCTGTCTCCATTCTCCATCTGTAAAATGAGAACTACACCTAGGACAGTGAAGCCCTGTTCCTGATTCAGGCCCAATACTTAGGTATACAGAGAATTCAAACTGCTGATTTTTTTAAAAGTGTAAAAGGAATGAAAAGCAAGAGGCCTAAGATAAATACAGGGACAACATTTCCTTGTTCATGTATCTTAACAACAGCATCTAGTTGTAAGTGTGGTATTTTATAAAGGACACCTCCTTAGATTTGGATGGGAGTAGGGGTAGAGGTGGGGGTAGGAAGAGGGATCTCCAAAATGAGATCTCGCTAAAAATTTTGCATCTTCTCTTTTTCCATGGTCCACCTTTTTCTGTGCTGCTATACCTTTCTAATAAAATTTGAAAGAAATAACTAAATAAAGTACTTTGCAATGGTTGCATTGTGGCTTGCTTTGAGAGACCTAAAATGCTTTTACCAAGGAAAACGGGTACAAATAAACGACATTTTCAGTCGCTCATTTAGGCACAGAGAACAGAGCGTCTAATTGGTGTCACCCACCACACACACAAACATCCGCACAATACACAGTTAATCAGCCTCACAACTTAAACCAGAAGTCAGGTCTATAAGAAAAAACATTTGTGAGAAAAGACAGATCATTTGATTTTTGACCAAGGAAAGGATTAATAGTTATCTATTACTTCCAAAAGATTTAGTCACCACTTAAACCTTGGCAAAGTTGCAGGTTGTGCTTAACCAGGGATTCAGTGCAAAATGCACCCTACTATCACAAGGGGAACAACACAAAACAACTAAAAATTTCAGCTAAATCAGGGCCCAAATAACTGCAATACAAGTAACAAATGCCTCTTTTTTATCAAGATATTTTCCTTAGTCTTTTATTCTGAAATGAAATTGAAAAAGTTATGTGGTGAGTAAAAACGCCAACAACATGTTCTTACTTTTTCTTTGTTTCAATGTCCAGAGGGATTTGTCTTTTCTTTGGTGGGGGAGGTGGTGGCAATTCTTGTTTGGACCATTTTACTGTCACCTGCTCCTTTACAGATGCCATTTCCATAACAGTCCTGTGTGAAACTTGGGACAACCCTATACTTCCCACAGCCTGAGTCACCTACACAAAATGATGAGTAAAAAATGTTACTGTTTTATAATATAAACTCCATGTTAAATTTAAATTAATCCATTGCCTTGATATGGCAGTAATAAATCCAGTGGATACTAGCAATCATCATAACCAGCTTTCATGTAGCATTTTCATCAAAAGTTGTCAAATATTATCATTTCTGCAGAACACTCAGCAAAGAATAAACTGATTCAACAACACTCATGATAGATTTTTATTCAATAGTTACAAATAAGATTCTTTAAGGTTTGTTTAAGTATAATTAAAATGTATTAGTGTTCCAGAACATTTTTTTCATAAGTAAAGCTTCAATTATGCAAAGTCTGACACAAAAGGGACCCGACCCAAATGCCACTAAAGCCACTGGGATGCCTTCTAAAGACTCAAACGGGGTTTGAACCAAGTCACCTGGGAGTGCAAGTAAAAGTTAAGCTAAAGGGCTTTGGGAAAATGAAGTCCTAAGAGTCCTACTCAGAGCTCCTTAGTGAAACAAAATCCTCACCAAGGTCAGTAAGAGATCACCCAAGTAAGAAATGCCAACTAGAACCCAGAACAGTAAGAGACATACTAAACACTTCACCCGTGCTATTATTCTTGTGTGTCAAAATAAATGCTGATGCTCAATCCAGTGGGGTAAATCTGTTTTACACAGAGAAAAAAAATCAAAATGGGCTAAGCTAAAACTTTAGTATGACTAGACATTAACTCTGACTTATAAAGGAACCACACATCAGCCAGTTTCAGCAGTCTTACAATGTTTAGAAAGTCACATAAACAAAAACACGGTATTGCAACTTATAGCAAAGCATTTCGCCCACCAGTAAAAGTGAAGATACCAATACAGCCTGCCCATGCTTTTACTCTGAGTAAAAACAGAAGAGCAGTGTCTGTGGAGTTAACTACTTTGCAATCTGAAAACCAAAGAAGTCCTCAGAGTATATACCAGGAATAAAACTGGCCAGGAGTCTAAGCAGCTGAACCCATTTCCCCTAAGCTATTAGCAAACATTCCGCAGGATTTTGTGCATATAAGCACACACATCTGAAAAACTGAAAGACAACATGTTACTGTTTGGGTACCTGGTTAGAGAAGTCCTCAAGCTTCTGAACCAAGCTGTCCCACCTCTGAGTTAGTTCCTCCAGATCACAGTCAATTTTATTTGAAGCCCTTTCGCTCCCAAGGAGCTGTGCCACATCTTGACCAATCTCACTTAGCTGGTCTAGCATTTGACGCTTCATTCCCATATCCTCCTTCAAAATCTGACATTGAAAAAACAGTTAATTGACCGTATGAATTTTCAGATCACATGCTAATTTGCTCTTTTGTTTTTAAATTCCATGGGCAATTTATCACATGATCTATGGATGCTACAAGTTTGAAAGCACCATGTTTTACCATGCTACAAGAGACATAAAAATGCATAATAAGCCCACAAAATTACTATTATACTGGATAATCAGTAATGCTGTTTTACCAGAATTAGTAAAATACTAGCTTAGTTAAGCACTAAATATGCTGACAATCTTCAAAAAACCAAAAACACTGTTAATCATACAAGGCACCCATCCTGTAATGCAAGAATAGAGTTTAACTTTTACAGTGGGTTTTTTTGGAACAGAAAGAGAAGGAAGTAAAGCCACAAATCCCAGAAAATCCCCTTTAAATGATGCTATGCTAGAAGGAGAGTTTAAGAGGGCAAAGGCCACCTACATTCTCACCCCTTTCACTCCAGCTTAAAAAAGCAGCCCATAGAATGAGAGTTTCCCAAAATACTTCAAACGGTCAAAAGAGATGTCATTTTTCAAAGGAAAAAAAGAAAAACAAACTTCAGTGAAACATTTAGACAAACAGCAAGCAAAGAATACACAGCCTAATTTTTACAGATGCTAAGCATTCACAGGTGAAGTCAGACCAACTGTGTTCTTTACTTATTTTTTTAAAAATTGAAAAAAACCAAAATTACTGACTGATTTTTGATGTTTGGGAAGTTTTGGAAATGAAAAAGATCTTTTATCAAACAATGTTCTACAGAGGAGACTGAAACAAGATGCTTATTTAGAAATTTAATGGATGTTCTTAGAGTTGCTAAAAAAGAACATTTTCTTACCTCCAAGCCAGAAAGTTTGGGAAACTTTTTTGAATATTGAAAGAGAGTGCAACTTCTATGAGCTAACAGTTGAAAAAAAATTTAGAAGGAATTTGAAATCTAAAAGCAGAGATGGATGAAAGATAGTGAATTTTATAACATACAGAGTTCTGAGGGAAAAAAGGGATGTGAAACATTAAGCAAGTTGCATACAGAGGAAGAAATACAGATGCCTGACAGACTATGTAATCTATAGAGCTGCTGGCAGATAGAACAGAAGAAAAGGACACAAGACTCCTCCATGGATACTGACCTGGGTTAAAGGAGCACTGTTGATGGAGGATAGATATTTGTCTCTATATACCTGCTAGAGGACTGGCTGCATCTTAAGTAAGGTTCTATTATTTAACAAATCAAATTTTAAAAAATGACAAAGGGACTGGGGTACCAATACTCACTGCCAGTTTCCGAACGTTTGCGCTCAGCTCTGTTTGATCTCTAAAATTGCTTGTTTGGACTTTACTTAAAGCTGCTTCTTTTTCAGTTAGCCAAACTTTCAACAGGCACTAAAGGGAAGAAAGGAAACAACATGGGACTAGCTTCAAAGAACTTCAGGATAATAAATCACCACAACTAAGGGCAAATTCTTTCGTTCAGATTTTCATGTTAGATCAAAATGGCACCGCAACCCTTACATGCACCAAATTTCAGTTGACATTAATAGGAATAGTTACTATGTATATTGGGATAATACTGGACTAGAACCCTCTGAAATAATTTCCAGTCATTTTTTTCCCCTGAAAAATACATTCAGGTCAGCTTCAATGCTTCAGGAATTCTTGCCAAGTCTGGCCCAATGTTTCAGTTGAAAAAAGAGCCTAAAGTTTCTCTAGAAGTCTGACGGTTTGGTTTCAACGTTTTCAAAATGAAGTATTTCAATTATTGCTTAACAACATGACTTTATTTTAATGAGAATTTTTATAATTGGAAAAAAGAAACTTTGAGTTTCACTTCTAGCCTTCCCCCCCACCCCCACTTCTCATCACTGGTTCAGGACTAGAGTTTCCAAACAGTGTGCTTTCAAAATATGGCAGGTAATAGTGTGCATCTCTTCTAGCCTTGGCAGCTAATAGGTCAGACTTGCAGCTCGCATATAATCGAAAATGCCATTAAATCATTACCATTACCAGTTTGTCTATTCCTAACTCAACTATGACAATTTTAGCAGGCAACACTTCACAAACCACTGGAGACAGAAACCCATACTGTTTAAAAAAGATGAAAAATCATGCTTTTGAGTAGTACAAATCAGGAATTTCCTTAACATTTTTCACATTGTGGGCCATGTGTTTACAGTAAAACTATCATGTGTCTCTTTTTATCTAAATTGTCCAGACCACTGCCTTTCCTCTTAGGGACCACATACTATCCCTATGGCAACTACAGCAGTGGACTTGAAAGAAAAAGTGATATTATCAAGTGTGTAATATGTTACAATCTTCTTTCAATGAACCTTAACAGCTGGAACCAAAAAAGAAAAGACCAAAAAACCCCAACCACCCCAAAAAAACAAAAAAAGAAAACAAAAGCAAACTACCAAGGCCCTAATTCTCCAGGCCCCAATAGTCAATTAACTCTCCAGGGACCCCAGGGTAACCACTGAGATATATCTGCTTTTGCAGACAAAACTTGCAGTTCAGAGATACTACATTTTAAAATGACCACTGGATTCAGTCCTGCCACTGGCCCAGGACTCACTATAGCAACACTTAAATCAAACAGTAATGTATTTTTTTAGGGGTGTGAGAAGCTGGCTGTATTCAATTCAGATTCAGCCCAATTCGGGGGACAGTGATTTGATTTGCTAATTCGGATCACTGTCCCAATTCTATTGGGCCAAATCTGAATCTGAAGATTCAATTCTGATTCAGAGAATCAGCTATTCGGCCATAGACACACCTTTAAACGTTTTTTCTACATACCTCGAGGTACCAGACGCGGCTCATGAATGCTTAGATGGTAGGGTAGATGGACCATCCCACAGGAGCACGAGGGGGCACCCTGTGTGTTTGGCGGTGGACCCAGAAGTGGACCGGAAGTGCTTCCAGTCCACTTCTGGATCCACCACCAAGCGTGCTGGGGACCCCCCCCAAACTCCCATGGGATGTTCCACCCACCCCAGCATCTCAGTGTTCACGAGCCACCTGGTACCTTGAGGTATGTGGAAAAAACATATAAAGCTGTGTCTGTGGCTGAATCGTCAAAACTCTCCGAACTGGAGAGATTAATGGGTCTTCTCATTAGATTTGGATTCGGAGATTTGGCTGCCGAATCGGGCTGAATCTCCTCCAAATCGAATCAGCGACTGAAGCTTTGCACAGCCCTAGTACTTTTCACTTCCAGTATAAACCGAATACATAGATGTACAGACAGCAAAATGTAAGTGATGGAAATTCCAGAAGGCCTGAATTAACAAAGCTATACCACCACGTACGCGTTAGAAAATCAAGCTAATGTTCCAGCCAGCACATTTTATACTGAACAGATAAGTTTAAAAGCCCTTCAATTAATCTCTGCTAACTTGGCCGTCAGAGATAACCCTCTTTATGAAACTGAAACATAATTATTATAGTGCTAAGAAATATATGGCACTGAATGAGGAATTTGTTTCCTGAGTGGTAAGAATTATGATGACTTCATAGTCCGACTTCCAAAGATGCTTTAGGCAGCCACAAAAGGCTAATGAAACTCTGTACTCATCCTTCCATTTCATTGGTGAAATAGGAATATGACAGCAGCTGAATGCTTTAAAGTATTATTTTTTGTTATGCAAATATTCTGAGAGAATTTTAAATTGGTTGTAAACACAGTATTTCCAGTTATCTTGGAGTTTCTAGCTGACAAGGGTTGCTTATGTGAGAGCTTGGCAATAGCAAATGTACCATTCAAATCCGAGTGAGTGAGTGAGTGAGTGAGTGAGTGAGTGAGTGAGTGAGTGAGTGAGTGAGTGAGTGAGTGAGTATTTGCTCAGATCATCAAAACACAAACAATACTTTGAGCTACTTAGGTCCTACAATAAAATGACAAGTAAAAACTAACATTTCCATCGCTATTATCTCCTTTTTACATAGGAAAAGACCCCCCAAAAATTTTTCAGTCTTTCAGTCACACACACATTATGTACATATTTATTATGAGCCACATACCTAGCTTCATTAGCTAAATAATCTGTCCTCATTTTCTGGTTAAAGATGGGTCCTAACTAAATGTATACGCCACTATAAAATTATGGGATATATAATTTTACATGTTTGCATGAAAACACGTATTTACAAATAAGTGGCATTTGATAGACTGCTCTCTAAAATGTGTTACAACTTCAGGGTAGAGCCATGCTAACTTCTGAGGCCACATCCAGACAAGCACAGCTGTGCAGTATGTGGCAACACAAACACATCTGCAGTGCCACATACCGCACAGTCAGATGTTCTCCGTGCTGTAAGGGAGCACTGCCCGTGCATGCACTGCTCGTTTTTTTTTTCCCCCCCATGGGTTTTTTGGGATATCCAGAGGTCAAAAAAACAAACAAACAACAAGCAATAAAAAACCTGCAGGAAAAAACCGCGGAGCAGCACACGCACCAGCAGCACGCACCGCTCAAAAACAGAGCCGGGCCACCCAGAGCCATGTTGCGGCTGCTGGCCAGGCTCTGCACAGCAGAACTGCCGCTGCTGCAGCAGCCCCAGGAGGCCCCAAGGACCCCAGGTAAGCCTACTGGCCCCAGCCTCCCCTACACCACCCAAGGGTAACTTGCCATACACCAAAGCATGCGTGGCATGGGCATTCCCCAGGGACAAGTAGTTGCTGCGCAAGGTGTGCCACCACTACTTGTCACCAGGGAACCAAACATCCACATTTGTGCGGATGCAGTCTGGGTGTCTAGATACAACTGAAATACATCTACCAAAATAAATACTTTTGTCAAAACCTCAGGAACGCATCTTGCTACTAATAACGTAAGTACCATTCTTTGGCTTCTGATGGCCACAGGACCCAAATAGTTTTATTTTATCTTTGCATATATAAAAACAAATATAAATATAACATGTAATGTCATCATACTGAAGTCAAAGCATTGGAGCTTAAGAGCACTACAGAACAACCATGAGCTCTCAACCAAGAATTCAGATGCTCACAGATGCAGAAAAGACTGGCATGTGCCTCAATACATCAGACTGACCATTTTATTTTACATTAACGTTTTTAAAGAAATTAGCCGTGATTAATGGACTGCAAAATGAAGCACACTTGTCAATGTTGGCAGCATTTACAGCACACTTGGGAAACCTTCTAGAACTATCAGGCCACCAATTACTTAGGAATTCACTTGCTTTATTGTCATGGTCAATAAACAACAACTTCGACTTCACTCCCTTCTTCACTGGCCTTAAAACAATTAAAAATGTTTTGCTGTTTTAGAGGTGTATGGACAGATTCAAAATAAATCTATTGCAAATTCTTGAACTGACTCAACATAATACAAACGTACATTGTTAGCTAATGACAGCCTAATGACAGTAGAAACTTACACAGGTTATACAGCTCAAATATTGATCATAAAAGATGAGATGCTTGTTACTGTGCTTTGATACCCCTACTTCTATATTATATTCAAGGAATGCACAGGAGTTTTATTATGAACAAAGGAGTAAGGATTATTCAACTTAACAATATAAAAACAATGAAATACACTGTCAAAATTTAAAACCGAAGAAAGGATTTTTTTTTAAAATACAACTGGTAAAAAACACTCGCAGCACAAAATATTACTAACCGTGGCAGGACACAGTTGGTGCCTGTCACTTTAAGGGCCGAGTCAAGCATCCAGCAGGTACTTGATTGCGCAGCCATTTCAGAACCATGGCCGCCTATATAAACAGAGCAGTTTGCTGCTGGCAGCCAGGCAGGAAACATCACCTGGCTGAGCTGCTGTATGAGAACATCTGCAGGTAGGAGCAGAAGGCTCTTGGTCCTGGGCATGACCTAAAACAGCACTTTTGCAGGAGGGGGTGGCCTGGTGGGGCTCCCAGTGGCGCGGGAGGGTGGCAGGAAAATACCAGACCAGTTACCACCCCACTGGAAGGTGGGTTGGTGCGCCTCAATAACCCCTAGCCCCCACATCGCTGTGGATAGCAGAAGGGGCCAGGCACGGCTACGGCCACCTGGTCCCCAACCAGAGAGGGAAGCCCCATAGCCCCAGTGACGGGGCAGAGGTGGAGCCCCAGTAAGGAGGAAACTAGAGAGCTGGGAGCCTGGTGTGTGCGTGAGTCTGTATAGAGTTGCCCTGGGAGGGGCCAGGGCAAGCTTGGCCCCAGTTGGGTAACTGACTGGCCACTACCCTTGGGAGGGTCGCAGGAGAGGCCCAAAAGACAGCATGTCTGCCACCCAAGGTGTGAGCTAGATAAAGTCTATAGCTGAAGGGGCCTGCTCCAAGAGGGGGCAAGGCGGTATAAGTTGTCGATGCGTGAAGGAGACCCTGTGAGAGGGGGTGGAGCGTGAGAGGCCCCAGTGAGAGCAGGGCGATATGAACGCATGTGCATCTGAGGCCTGACAACAAGGGCTAAGCTTGGTCC
>NW_017729034.1:86966631-86969541 GCF_001723915.1 Gavialis gangeticus
GTGCATCTGAGGCCTGACAACAAGGGCTAAGCTTGGTCCAGCCATAGGCCAGGAGAATTGCGTCACCTGAATGCCATCTGCGAGGCTTGAGCTGTGGTATAGGGGAGGAACGGAGCTGCAAGTAGCACCCCCTGGCATCAGGGCAAGAATGGGCAACCTCCCACCGAATTAGAATCAATTAAAATCCATTACAATCCAGTGCTTCAAGACTTCAGTAATGGAGCCAGCCCTGTACTATTTCACTGGGCTCCAGTCCAGTCTAAGCCTCTCCACTTGAGGACAAATTCCACTTTTCTCCCAAAGGAACCCCCACCTATCAAGGCTTGCTGAAAATCAGTGGTTCTTCAGGTTTCTCTGTCACAGAGCACAACTTTTTGCTCAGTTCTTCAGTTGCTTAATAGTCCATAAGTACCAGATATGAAATCTCAGAATCCTTTTTTACTGGACTGAATTTAGATCTTCACTGTCCTCACACAACAGGGGAGGACTGTCCTTTTTTACTGGATTGAATTTAGATCTGCCTGTCCTCACACAACTCATATTATTTCTATGTAGATATGCATGAGTCCCAGACAAAAGTGATTTAATTCAGTTTATTTGTCAAATTATTTGTTAAGAATAAATGAGTAGTTACAATTATGTGTGTGATTCTAAGTTTTGCACAGTTACTAACCTGCTCTTCCAAGAGTTCCTGCCACAGTAGTTTAATCTCTCGCAGCTTGTTCCAACGTTCTTCAGTCCAACGGCAAACTGCTGTCCAGCGCTCACCAAGTCTCTAGAACAGCAAGACATTTATAAACAGTTAAAAGCTCACTAGAAACTTTACAAGAAGCAAGATATTCAAATCATAAATTACTTTCTCTAAATTATAATGCCACTTTCTAAACTATTATCATCCAAACCTAAAATTGCTGCTCTTGCTTTACATAAAGCACAAGGATGGGACTCAGTTTTGGCTCCTTTTCCTCCAGGAGTAAGTAAAACAAATTTCTCTTCAACAAGAGCAAACTTACATATGTCACTCAGTCATTGCTTAAGTCGCACCCTTAAATATATCCCATTTTATGCCAAGGTATAATCTACTTATTTTAGGTCATTTGAAAAATACCATAGTAATTGTTTTGAAAATATATACCACAGTAACTACTTTAAAATACTTTTTCATCACATTTAACATCTCAATTAAAATTATTTACACAAAAGGCTTAATAAAAGCCCACTACATAAGTCCACTGGGTTTGAATAGTTCCACAAATGAAACTGCCAACAGTATACATTTTGCAAAAGGTTCATGTCACTTGATTTGCACTGATTGTTATTAATTATCATCTGTAAAAGGGCTTGGGCTCCTAACTCCTTTATGTACATTTATACATTTTACTCTTGGTAATTTTAATAATTCTTTATGTTGATATTGTTATTGATATTGCTAGTGTTATGTTGATGTGCAATCTTTCATAAATAACAGATTTAAAAATTAGTTTACAAAATATAAATAGGTCTATTTTTTAAACTGATGGGGTGTCATGTCTGTACTCAGCAAATGATAAATTCATTCTGTGGTCCTAGGTTTGCCAGCCAAGTTCTTCAGAAAAAAAATCTTTCCACACTTGGATTTAATATTTTACATTAAATATATGAAACATGCTATCAAACCACAGGTGTCAAAATACACAGACAAATTACAAAAGGAGAAAAAATATGAATTAGGTTGATTAACAATTAGGTGGTATTTATTTAGAACAGCTTCAAAATTAAATTATTTTAATTATTGGACTGAGGTAGCAAACAACCTACCACTGCATATACTAGAAAGCATACAATACATTTACCTGCAGTTGTTCTTCCAGGACAGCTGTGGTACTCTCACCACTATTTTCATCAACAATCACCACCATATGGGTTAGAGAGTTTACTTTAACTTGTTCTGTCTCAAGGTCATTCTGCAGCTCCTAGAAAAAAAAAATCAATGGTTACAGAAATTGAAGAGTTAGGGGAATCAGCCTTTCTAACCATAGCAATATAAACAATTGTGTGGCAAACTGCTTAAGCTTCTACATTAAACAATGTACCGACAAGAGTCATTTCAAAATTTAAACAAATACAACTATATGATGCTGAAGAGTTCAATGGACCTAAAATCTATTTTCAAATATTTAAAAATATGAGCAGGTATTTTATAGCTTATCAAAATCTTCAATATTTGTTGTTCTGTTAGCCTTCGTTTAAAAAAAAAAAAAAAAAAAAAAAAAAAAAAGCGCCATTGGCATACCAAAGTATAAAAAATGATGTCTGAAAATTCACATATTTAGTCCATTAACCCGTTGTCTTTCTGAACCTATAATTTTATATATATGCTTAGAGCTTCTATAAAAATATTCTACTGTAGATAACAAAGTATCAAATTTTGGAGACCAAAACCAGACTAAATTAGCAAACACTCTTGTCTTTCAATAGGTTACGAGGGAACAATAATGACAACTATCTGTATGCGTTAAATGACATGGCATATTATGTTCAGAGATCATTCCCAAGAGACTACACAGCAACTGCAAAAAACAGAGAGCCCTGTTAGCTAGCAGTAGTTTATAGTTACCGTAACTACAAATTGCAAGATTGTAAATGCAATTATAATCCCCATCATTTAAAATGTACACGATTAATGTGGGCAGCTACTCACATAGGACAAACAGAGCTAGCCTTCTGAAATCCCCATAGATATCCAGTCAGAAAGGCACTGCACACTACCCATCTTGGGCAGACTCAAATATTTCTTCTCAGTTTTACTGCTAATACCAGCTACACTGTTAGTTTCAGCGCTAATATTATCTGTCATTGTACTGCTATCCATATCAGATCATCATGGTGCTCTCTCCTACCTTGAGGGTCTTTAAGATGAGACTGGACAAA
>NW_017729034.1:86974541-86979954 GCF_001723915.1 Gavialis gangeticus
GTTAGTTTCAGCGCTAATATTATCTGTCATTGTACTGCTATCCATATCAGATCATCATGGTGCTCTCTCCTACCTTGAGGGTCTTTAAGATGAGACTGGACAAACACCTAGCTGGGGTCATCTGACCCCAGCGCTCTTTCCTGCTCAGGGCAAGGGGTCGGACTCGATCTACTGAGATCCCTTCCGACCCCCAAAAATCTATAAATAAATCTCTAAATCATAAAATGTAAAACCAAGTTGCTTCCATAAACAGTGGGGATTATTCAGACAACCCCTGAATAAGATAAAAGGTTACAAAATAACACTTCAAGTACCTCTGCAACATAAATGCCTGCTGTTTTACATTTTCAACAGCACCTTTAATCCCACAGAATCCTAAATCATTTTCAATAACCATATGCATGAAGGTCAAATGAAATGCCGCCACTTGGCAAAGGAAGGGAAGAAGCCACCACAAGGCAAGAGCAGGACGTGGAAAGTCTGATCAATTATCCAGGACAAAACCTACCCTTTTAGTACCGTTTTAACCTTCATGGCCTTTAAGATACATCCATAATGGCAAAAAAGTTCACAAGCTGTGCCACCACCAGATGAATGTTCTTCTCAACACTGATCTAAGCGATCAAAGCTGGAAGAGCAACGATCATCTAAAAGCCCTCTTGCTGCTATAAGCACATACAGGTCAGCAGGCCAGGCTCAGCTCCAGAAAGCTGGCTTCAGGCCCGTCTATACCTTGCAAGCCTTCTGCCAAGAGAACTGCTACTGACACACAGCCGCCGCCACCACAGAGAAGCTGCTGTGCATGTGCAGACTTCACAGCTACTGCCAAAGCCACGCAACTCTTGACAGCAGCTATGACAAGGTGCAGTCCCTGCCCTTCTAAGAGGCACCAACTGTTAAAGAGGCCGCAGCTGTTGGCAGAAAACAGACATCTACATACAGTTTCTGTCAGCTCCACTCTGGTGGCCTTTTCTCACCTACAGGGTAGGATTTACTGTCCCAACAGAACAAAGGAGTTCAGCCACTACAGGGGAGCGACACATGTGGAGGAAGACTGAAACTACGTAGTGTAACGCAGACCTTGCGGAAATAAAAATGCAATTTCTTCAGACCTTACTGTTATCTATAAATATGAAAAGGCAACACATGACATGCAATAGCAAGGAATTGGACTTGGAAGGCACAGGTGGTCAAAAGAGACAAAGAATCCAATGTACTGGAGCACTGCCTCAATGAAGGCATTATGGGCAAATTATCTGTATGTTTTCATCCCCCTCCCCACCTGGCAGCCAACATGTTCACTGCATGAAAGGAAGATAGACCACTACCAGTAGAGGTGCTATGACTCAGCTAACAAAGTGCTTTCTGATGGATCTGGTTTCCCTCCTCATCACTATCCACTTTCACATCAAGGCCATCAAAAAAATACTTCCTCAGCGGACTGAGGTCTAAACCCTGCCTCAGAAAAGACGACCCTGAAGTTGCTGCCACGGCTTAGTATTTTTGTTATTAGACCTTATGTTTTTCCCCTCGTGATGTACAATACAGCAAGGCAGTTACTTTATGTTCTTCCATCTGCTTTTGAAGCAACTCTAAATCTTCAGCTGAGGGCTCAGACTCCATCTTTTGAATGCGTTCTTCTGTGACAGTCAACCAGTCAGACAACTGCTGCAATTGCTTCTTCTGCAGTTCCATCAATACATCATGCAGGCTGCACACAGAAGAAAAAAAAACAAAAGCAGACTGATTCCCAAAGGGCTTTTCCAAGCAAAGAATAAAAGACCTAGTTATGAATAAAAAGAAATATGCCTGGCCATAAGCCCCTTAAGTATTTCTAAATAAACACTGCAGCATTTAATTCTAAACTAAACTATATATATGTGTCTTTGTTGACTCTTCCACTGCAAATACAAAATTCTCTAGCAATTTATTAAAGTTTGTTTTTTGTATTACTAATTCCCGCCTGAGAAGGATATCACCAAGAGTTGCTATGAAATCCTATTTCTCCCTTACCATGCAGTTCAAAGTGTAATAACGCACTAAGAAAAATATCCTGCAAACAGTCATCAGAATAAAGCCAAGCACATTTCTTATCACATTGATTAAAGGTTTAACATTTAAAACTTAAATTGATTTAAGAAATTAAGATCTGTGCAAGTACTACATACCAGCAGTGAATAACACATTACAGTTTCATAAAATAGAGATTTCTTTTTTAATCTTACCAAGAAGTTTTATGAAAATGGGCATTTTCTAGATAGCACAAACTGGGCAGATTTAATATCACAAAAAAAGTTTATTCAGAAAATAAAGCAGGACAAAACAACTGCCCATCTGATAACTATGGGCACCTATATACATGCATCGAGGCTGCTCCAACACGCTGTAATTACAGCATGTTGGAGCAGACATGATTAACTGACATGATGCATGGTAATTACTATGCTCCAGCAGACTCCAGTGTCACATGTATCAAAGTCCCCGTGGTGGTGACGAGGGTGCTTTAACTAAAGCTCATTCAATAAGCTTTAGTTAGAGCACCCCCACTGTCATTTTTCGCTGCGTGGACACCAATACATGCGATGATCTGAGCACTTAAATTACAGCAGCTCTCGGAGCCACTCTAATTAAAGCGCCTCCCTCCCCCACTTCCCCTGGAGCACATGTATAAACACCCTAAGTAGTCCCATGAACTAATTTTCAAGTAGTATTTGAAGGGTGTGGCTCACCGGGACTGCCTGTCCATGCTCTCCACTCTGAGAGCCTCCCACCGAGAGTTAAGCAGAGCCATCTGTTCCTGGATTTCATTCTCCTCTTCTTCAGATAGGTTGCCCTGGGCTATTAATTGGTTCCCAGCCTGCAGAACACTACCCACACTGCTCTGGTGTGCAGTCAGCTCCATCATAAAAGCCTGTAAAAGGTACAACCAGCCTCATCATCATGACTGATGAGCTATCATCTGGAATTTATGAATTTCTAATCTTAATAAACTGAAAATGTTTAAACCACTACGGTGCAAAATAAGCTGCCATCATCAGATGCACAAACACCAGCAGGTCTATTTCTTTCTACATGAGAAAACTTCCCAAGAATGTTTCAGTAAAACAAGGAGATAACTGAGGAATTAAAACAGACCTGGCCTCAGAAAAATGGCTGCTGTTCAGAAGGCAACCTTTAAATGTACACACTGAGAACTTTTATTAGAAATATATCAGTAGGAAAAAAGACATTTAAACAAAATCCAAAGTCCACTCCAGAGAAGCAAATATATATTTTAACACTGAAAATATAATTTTTATTTTAGTTAATAAAAAAGTTGAAAGTCTACATAGGGCCTACTCCCCAATCGACATAAAATTACCATTGTTCTTTGGATCTACCCCATAACCCATTGCAAAGTTTATAAAATCCCCATCATGCACCCTGATAAAGAATGAGCACATGCTGCATGCTGAAGTGAACATTCTAACAATCAGTCACTCCATTGTTTTAAAAAAGAATAAAGGGCACAGTTTAGTACACAACCATGCACAACTCAAGGTCATAAGTCTTAATAATGCTATACAACCATTATCAGTAGTAGTCTTGGTCACAATTTGGACTTTCAGAATGGCAGGACATATGGACACTTTGCAATAGGATGTTGTTCAGATTCAAAACATGTTTTCCTCATAAGTTTACAAATACAGGTGCTGCCCCAGACTCATGAACCTGGGAGTGCACTCCCAGGATTTCTAGGTTCCTGGCTCCACAGAAGACATCTGGAAGCCCTGAGAGCCTCCAAGGTGAGGACCTAAATGTTCCCTGAGGAGAGCCCAGAGCCTAGAACTCAGAAGCCCCAAAATGGCCAGATTCCCAAACCAACTGTATCCCTAGGCTCCACAAACTAAGCAGCCAAGGAGCCAGCTGGCCCAGGGATTTAGACTTTCCAAGGTTCCTGGCCCCAAAGCTACTCTGCCCTAATGCTGGGGCCATGACAAGCAGTACATATTTTTAGCAAGAATGACAAATCAAACAGAAGAACTGCCAGCAAAGAAACTTACTTCATGAGTACCAAACTGTTCCTTGACCTCCTCAACATCATCAGTTATATCCTCCAGCTCATGAAATGTGTCCTCAGCTGAAAGCAACCACGTAAGGACCTCTTCCAGAGCTATTTGATAGCTATCCAAGTCCATATCTACCTCTGTCACAGTGCTAGGGGTTTCTGCTCTAGAATCGCCATGCTCATCCTCTGGCATTACATTCTACACAGGAAAAAAAAGAAAGTGACGTCTCAGAAATACCAAGAAGAGTTCTCTGGTTTTATAATTGGCAACATGTAATGTCAGAGATCCTTGGCTCTATTCAAATGATGCGACAAATGTCCAATATGCCAACTTCTAAAGTATTACAAACTGATAACTGGATATTTCATAGCATAGACCAGGGGTGCTCAACCTCTGACCTGCAGGCAAAATACAGCCTGCAGGGCTCCCCATGGGTCAGGAAATATGGTGGCAGGGGAGCAGCGGCAATTAATACTACCACCCCTCTCCACTGCCAAATTCCCAAGGTCCACACGGTGGGTTGGAGCTGAATCATGATCCTCCCCACTACCGAGCCACACTGGGGCCAAGCCATACCCCCTACCCCCCGCACAGCTGGTTTGCAGCCACCCCATACTCCTTCTCCTTCTCCCATGGGTCTGGACCATGCCCCCTTCCCTCCACTTAGCCTGGGGGGGCTAGGCCATTCCCCTTTTCCCCTGCAGGGTCAGACCACCCTCCCCACCCCCCTAAGGGTTGGACTGCACCTCCTGGATGGCCAGGTTGGGGCCAAGCCATGCCCTTTTCTTCCCAAAAGGCTACGTCATGTCCCTTTCCCCAGTATGGCTGGTTCAGGGCTGGACTACACCCTCTTCTTCCCTGAGGGCTGAGCCATACCCCTCCACCCCTGGGACTGGACTGGAGCTGGGTCAGTCCCCCTCTTCTCCTTGCAGGGCCCAGCTGGGGACAAGCCAAGCCCCTTTCCCCCTTACAGCTGGATCATGGCTGGGCTATCCCCCAGTCTTCTCTGCACAGCAAGATGGGGCCCACCATGCCTCCCCAGGTGCCAGAATGGGTCCACCAGTCAGATCCAGCCTGCAGGGGGACCGGGCACTGCCTATCCAGCCCACCAAATAAAAAGGTTAAGCACCACTGGACTAACACACTTCTATAGATTGTAAGGCCATTAGGGACCTTGGAAGTTCATTGGGTCCAGCCCCCTGCACCAAGCTTGTGTTCAACCTTTTGCCCATGCAGGCCACAAGAGAGTGACACGGGGCCCGACTACAGGCCAGATCGGCCCTGGGGCCTGGTACTAGCCCCTGCCTGCCCCACATGCTGGGACTGGATTCTGGAGGCCTGGCACCCCCCCCCCCCAGGGATTG
>NW_017729034.1:86980001-86984310 GCF_001723915.1 Gavialis gangeticus
CCCCCCCCCCCATGCTGGGACTTGATTCTGGGGGCCCTGCCCCCCCCCCCCCCAGGGATTGAGTCTGAGGGGGCTGGTACCACCCCTGCCCAGCTCTCTCACCCTGGGATTGGGTCCCAGGGGTTTGACACCACCCCCTTCTGCTACCATTGTGTTGGAACTGTGTTCAGGGGGGCCATCAGTGCCCCTGCCTGCCTCCTGCACTCCAGGATTGGGCCCCAGGGTAGGGCGCAGCATCACCCCCTCTCAGCCCCCAACACTAGGACTGGGCCCTGCCCAGTTTTGAGCACTGGGATCAGGTGCCAGATCCAGTGTGCAAGACCCAGAGATTTGGCAACAGGGGAGCAGTGCAACCGTTCCCCTGCCAACAATTTTTTAGACCCATAGGGAGACCTGCTGGCCAGCTGACGTGGCACCGTCGGCTGGATCTGGCCCACAAGCCAGAGGTTGAGCATCCCTGAACTAGAAAAATCAACTGTCATATTCAACTGTTTCAAGGGCAAAAGCACTAACAGAAAACAGGGTGTAGAGGGTGTATCTTGAGAAAGAAAAGCTTCCTTAGTTGTCTTTATAAGGAACATTTAGAGGCACTGGCTAAGTGCCTCTATCTTGTATAAATCATCCATTATATAAAAGTTGAAATGGACTTTGGGTAACCTTGTAGACAGACCAGCTTGCAAAGCCAGATTCCATGTTTTTGCTGACGTAAACAAGAAAGCACCGAAACTAAGGGTTTAACTATAGTCACGCAAACAAAGCAAAACCTATTACCATAAGGAATAGCACTCATTGTCAAAAGTCCAAACCAAATTGGTAACTTCAGGGGCCAACCTAATTAAATAGTTGTTAAGTATTTACCATAAATTCTACACTTAGCTTAGAAGAGAATCTTCATGACCAACCCCTTTCATTAACATATACCTGATCAGGTTGTAGCTGGATGTATGTCATTAAAAACTGCATATGTATAATTGTAAAGTTGGGGTAGTTGGGAATCATGGACCTGAGCTGTTGGAAAAACTGAAGAAGAGCTCAGAGTTCCTGGGATCCAGCCTACATGCATCCTCCCACTCATGAGTATGCTTCTGCATTTCCATTGCCCAATCTGAATTCTAGTTAAACTCATGTTTAGCTTTCCAATAACATGCTTCTCCTGATAAGAGACAGATGTGCTCTCTCTCTTTATCCAGAGACAACAAAGAAAACTCCCCCAATTTGGGGATGGAGGGCTTCAGTCTTCATTAAACAAAACTCACTGACGTATCAAAAAAAAAATCTAAACATTTGAAAGAAAGGAAACAGCAATGTCTTGTCATTATGCAGTAACAATTTAGACAACTGACTGCATCTACTTGAAGCTATATCAGCAGAATCAGGCTTTGTGTCTCTTTCTGGTCTGATGTCTGACAGCCTAGTGGTATAGCCACTTGAAAAGGACCAAAGAAAGAAGACAGCCTAAATATGGAATTCTATATATGCTCTTAGTCTACTTTTTCCAACCCATCAAAATATGAGAAAGAGAGACGGGAGCAGGACACAAAACACCTAGCTTTCCAACATGTATTATTACCTTTCCCTTTCCACTTCTTGTAGGGAAGTTAATGCTAGAGTGAAAATGGAAGACAGAACCTGGAAGAGGGCTGTAAAGGTGTGATTTTAGTAATCTCCCACAGATTTTGCCCAGGGTAGAAGGGTTATCTGTACATTGCAAAAAGAACTAGGGAACTTGAAGACTGATTTAAAATTATAGCCACCAGCCTCCCACACTTGTATGGATATAAACATACCTGCTGTATATTAAATTCTCCTTCACATTCCTGTTTGTATCTCCTTGGAAGAGTCTCTACCTCTCGGATATCTTCCATAGTGACTTGTTTAGGAAGGACCTCAAACAAGGAGGTCAAATACATGATGATCGATTTTTTATCAGGAAGCTGTACAGCAATGTCTAAGATAGAAAATTTTAAAATGGGGGGAGGGAGAAAAAAAATAATCAAACAATACTGCTTTTCTAGACCATCTCCTAAAAAACTGTGAACTCTCTCCATTGACATAAAAATAATATGCCTCTCTTTTAATATAAACAATTTGTATTAAGGTAGAATATGAAGTCTATTTTGTAAGTGCATACTTATTCTAGAACAGAGTAATCATACGTGAGAACAAGTACACCGTAGTTAATCAGGCATAGCTATTCAGGATCAACTCCTTATCACTATATGGACAATCCCTTAAGGAACTCAAAGGGAAAAATGGAACAGCTATTCTGAGTTTCATTCTTGTATGTACACGCATTTAAAATAAACTCCATCCCTGTAGCTGTGTTATAGCACAGGATATTTGCAGATCACATAAGAAAAGGTTTCAGTCGTGATATGCTCATCAGTATAATTGAGTGGATGAAAATTCCAGCTCATACTTCAAAACTCCTTTTCAAGAAAGTAGTATAAACACCAGTTAAGTCAGGGAAGCACTATATAAAATGTACCTATGGGAGACTGAATTTCCAACAGGAAATGTTAAAAGGAATCATGGAAACTTAGTGGCTAGACATATAATAAAGCAGGGGTCAGCAATCTACAACCCAAGGGCCAGATCAAAAGAGGTCCCAACCAGGGGCAGAAAAGCAGAGGGGGGAGGAATCAATGGCACAAAGCTGTGCTGTGTCACCCACTCCCTTCAGAGTGTCCCACTTTGCTGTGAAGCCTGCTGCTCCACTGAGTCTGCTTGCCTCACACTCAGGAATCTGCAACAAGGGCGAGTGCCTGCAACTGGGGGGGAGCTGAGACTTCCAGCCCAGAATCACAGCCAGGTTGCACACTCTGGCACATGTCCTGGCAAAAGACTGTCAACCGCTGTAGCATGGGAGCCTTTAAAGTACAGATATATGCAATAGTGAGTGAAAGGGACAGGCTAACTATTAAATGTTACCTGTTTTTTAAACACTTAGCTCAAAAGTTAAATTTTAAATCAAGTGCAAACAAGCATGCAGTACCTTCAGGATCTAACAGTTTTTCTATTCCCAGGTGTTTTTTGGCTATGCTGAATGCATGTTCCAGTCGTTCAACTGGAGACATCTTGGTAACTCTATCCCAACTGAAGAGTTCAGGTCTGAAAGTGTGGAAATAAAAAAAATATATTTTTTTAATAAAAGAAAATCAAACAAGGGGAAAAGATAAATTCCACATGTATCAGTGAATGCTACAATGTTTTTACTAAATACAGATAAAACCCAGAATTATAAGATTAGAAATATATTTGCAAGTTAATACAAAGAAAATTCCTGACAGATTCAAATCACTTTCTATACAAATGCCACAGTTGCCCCATCCACTGCTACATAACGAAGTGTACAAATACGACAGAATTCAACTGCATTCACTGTAGCAACCATTAGCTTAACAAGCTTTTCTTTTTTTCTAAGAATTTATATTACTCAAAGGTATATTTTTAGCATTACTGCTTAACATGTATTTTGGGTAACAAAATAAAAACAAGTCAGTTTTACTTCTGTTTCTAGTCAATATACCACACCCAGATTTTATGTTCTAAGATTTGAACAGTATTTCAGTGGTTGAGCTGCAAAAACTACTAGGAAATGAAGAAATAGTGTTTTAATTGTACTAACTGGAATGAAATCAGAGGTGAGGAACAAAATTATTAAGAAGCTAAAAGGAATGGGGAAAGTTTTAATGTTCTAACATCTAATAAAACCCATTGAATGAAAGTATCAAAATTTTGATAATAGCCCAAAATATTTAAAGAATTTAAACAAAAGTATTAGAAATGACTTTAAAAAGGTTCTGTGAAGTGAAATGAGATTAAGTGAAGAAAAATATTGAAATGATATATTAGAAAAATCAACAGCACCCATTAGGCATCTGAGAAGCTGTGATTACTGCTCCTGATTAACTATAAATTGCACACAAATTTGTTAGCTCCATCTCCTCAGCATCCTTTCGCAATCTTTATATTCATCATTTGTCTTTCAAGCCAGGTACACGTTACAACATATTACTTACTTATAATCAGCACAGTTATACAGGTGTAGACATAATGTATTTCTGTACAGCCTATGTCATTCGGGAAGTAACTACACCAAGTTAAAAAACAAACAAAAGAAACTCCTATGCTGATGTAAGGTGCATCCCATGCCTTTGTGGTATAGACTAGACTACATTTTAAGCCCCCTGACAGTGCTATGTGTCTGGAAAGCACTTAGCACCGACCAGCTGACTATTCAGGCTTCCCAAGTGCTAACTGTTAAAATAATAAATTATAATCTGGAATTTAAAAAAAAAAAAAAAAA
>NW_017729034.1:86989310-86996242 GCF_001723915.1 Gavialis gangeticus
AAAAAAAAAAAAAAAAAATCACTTGACACACAAAATTATCCTGGACTGACCAAACCTGAAATCTCCTGTGAATAAACATATTACTTTAAACAGACAGGTATGAATAACGCCACCAAAATGCCTCCAAAAATACAAAGAATATGTGCTCACTGCCCTGCAAAGTTTCAAGAGATCTTTATAGAATGAGGCAAGGAAATAAACCGTCAGCTCTCTACTGACACACAAAGTATTATTTTATCCTTTGATCTCCTGTTCACCAATAAGAGTGCCATTGTGAGAATAAAACGTTTTCTTTTAAATGACAAGCATTCAAAACTGAAAGTGTTTCATTTGTTTCAAAGCTATTCTTTTTCTACACACTGAAGAAACGCTGCAAATAATGAGCAGTATTAGAAACTTTCTTCCAAGTGTTTTCATTTTGGAGGACAGGAATAAAGTGGCCATACAGCCAACAAAACTTTGTTGAGGCCCATTCCATCTTATTTTCTGTCTAATGATTGTCAAGTAGGATTTAAAACCATTTCAAGATTTTTGTTTTTGTTTTTTTGGTGGGGGCAGAAGTTACGCTATAGACTTGGCTTAGACCCCCAAAAGTAAGATCTGCACTGGTAAATTTCCCTCCATTGTTATTGTTACCATGAGAAAAACAATTAATCATTTATACAGACTAAAAGCTGTTGAATGCTCCAGGATGAAGAGGCCGAAAGCTGCTTGTTTGTATAGCTAAATGATGTCCTAACAACTTTCACTTACTTGTGTCTGTGGATCACAGCATTAAAGGCAAGTCCATCTGTCCAGCTCGTGGTAAAGTTGAGAACATTGACCTGACTGTAAGGCCTTGTGGACTGTCGAACCCAGCTCAACAGGATTTTCTCACTGTTTGTCTGCTGCAAGTCTGACATGATGTCCTTCATGACATCCTTCACCTGTAAAAAGAAAATAAGTAACTGTTAACATTCAAAGAAATATCAACTGCTTGATTTTGTTCCCTCTTAGGCAGCAAGTAATTGCACAAATTAGTAATAGAGTCCATAATACTGTTTGGACAATAAAACTGGTCAAGTTATGGCCTATACCTGCCGAAGGTGAACTTCAGATTGTGAAGATGTTCAAGCCCTCTTTGCCTCATCCTGATTACAAGCTATTGAGACAGCAGAAATGAACCCGAGTAAAAATGAAATGGTGTGCGTCTCATCTAAGATAGAAGAGCCTCCTCAGTGCTGCCTAGAGTTGTCAGCTAGCATGGCATGTATACGGCTTCCCCCTTCTCCCCTTCAGCTCCAGCACCAAACATTTTTCCTGATACACTCTTATGCTTACAGTAAAGCAAATCAAGATTGTGCTAAGAGAATTTTCTTGAGTTCTGTATCAAGCCCAAGCCACAGCCAATGCTTCCAATTCGCTTTCTTTCATGCTAGTGTAAGGAAGGAAATAACTCCACTGAAATCAGTTAAAGTACCATGGTGCAAGACTAGAATTCAAGGCCCAGGTACAGCCTGAGACTCAAGTCCATTAAAACACCTGCAAACTAGAAATCTGGGAAATGAACAAGAATAAAATGGATTAGTCTTGATTTTAAATGTTTCTATGCAACACATAGAATCATAACTGCACCAATAATCAAAAAATAAATTATGGGATTCAGCCAATAAAAGGGGACAAAAATTAAACTCTGAATTACTTTTATTTATAAACCAAAAAAAATAAAAGCCATGTTTTTCATGCTAGAAAACAAAGACAGGCTTGCAAGAATCTCAAGAGATCATACACAGCTCCTGGAAAGAAGAACTTCTTGCAAAAAAACCCCCACCTCACCTGCCAGTGCAAGATAATGCTCCAGAGTAATCCAAGTGTTAGTTTGTGATTTCCATCCACAATGTCAGTTCCTCCTATATTCACCAACTCCACCTGGAGATGTTAAATCAATATTGTGTTAAACTCCATTTATCAACAATTCAGGCTTCCTCCCATTTTTATAGCTAACCAACCAGTCCCTAACAAGTTGTCTGACTCTTGCTCCTTTAGTAAAAACAAACAATCAGAGATTTCTACAGAGAAAAGCCCAGGCAAATTTGTTCTGAAGGCAACTAAAAACAAAACAGGATATGCTGTGTAGCAAAGGTTCAATCCTGCCCTCCAGCATAAAGAGATGCATTGGCAAGCAAGTTGCAAAGTCATGATGATACTCAGGCAAACTGAACATGAAACACAACTGGCAGGCATGTTAAGCAAAACTGATGTTTTACAAAATAAGAAGAAATAGTCCAGTTCCTAAATACTACCAGGTAATACAGAAGCATGAAAATGGCATAATCATTATAAATAAGTAACGAAAAAGCTCTGGAAGAGGCAAGGATTTGTCTTTTATTGGACCAACTGCATGGCTGGAATACAGTTGGACAAGCTTCCAAATGCAAACTGTTCTTCATCAGGTCACATCAGTAACACAACCCTCCTACCTCCCCCTCAAAAAACAAAACAAAACAACTCTGTCTCTTTCAGATGGACCCAGGAATCTTCATAGGACACATTTCTGTGTGTGGTAGCTGTGCATCCAATAGAAAATGGGATTCAGTGTGGGTACCATTTGCACTAATGAAGAAGTTGAATTAAGTGCTCAAAACAGCAAAATATACATACAGGCATATTATTATCTTAGCGGAGGTAGGGGAAGAAGATAACAATTGCTGGTAAGTTGTGGGTTTTTTTGTGTGTGTTCATTTAAATGTCCTCATTCATTTAAGGACTTCTCTGCTTTTTGCTTGAAAAGCCACTGCTTCTGCTGCCTCCTTATTGAGAGAAGCTTTAGAGGGGGGAGGAAACATTTCTTCATTTCTGCTATGCACTATGAAACAAAAGTTTCCAAAAACAACTCCACTCCTGCTTCCCTTTTAGTACAAAACTAATAAAGAACAACAAATGCATTGATATCCATAAATTGGGCTTTGGAGTCGCATCAGACCTAGATCAAATGAGCCACTGTTTTTTTACGGAAATCAAATAAACCAAGGCAGAGAGCAAACCACCACAGACCAAAAAGCAGAATTAAAAGAAAAATTTGCTTAGGCATTATAAGTTAATCAGTCCATTATCTATATCAATTGATGGCTTAACAAGAAATCAGAAAGGGTTGATTTGAGGTACAGAAGGCAAAGCATATGGACTGAAATATTTCCCATACTCACTGGATCTGGCCCACAGAGCTGGAGGGCTTTGTCAGTGCCCGTGTGTCAGTGTCAGGCAACTTCCAGCTGTGCCTGCACCACTGGTGCTTCTCCCTGCCCTCTCAGCTCTGGTCCAATGAGAGCCAGGTGGTTTTGGCAGCATGTCATAGTAGCAGAGGACTTTGCCTGCATCTGTGCCAGAGCCACTCACGTGGCAGCTGTGTCCACACCACTGCCACTTCCCCCAGCCCTTCCACTCCCTCACTGCAGCACAGGCAAAGCCTCCAGTCCATGGGGAGCTGTGTCTAGGCTGCTGTTGCTCCCCTTCCCAGCTATGACAGGTGCAGCTTCCAGCCACTTGGAAGCTATGCTGAGACTCTGCAGCTTCCAGGCACGTCCATGCTGCAGCCGGGAGCAGAGGGCTAGGAGAAGTGTGGCGGCATGAGTACAGCTCCTGCATGCCTGGCCCTGGCACAAGGAAAGCCCCTCCTGCCTCTGGTCTGCTCCCAAAACCACCCAGCCCACCACTTGCAAAAGACAGGTGATCACTGACCAAGAGTATTCTAATGAAATAATTCTATTGCAAACATGAATGGAGGAGGAAGGATCCAAAAACCCCAAAACAGAAATTGTCTCTATACCCACCCTAAATCCTGTATCCAACCTGTCATGAACCTTGCATGGTTTCTTGAGTTTTCCTGATTAATACAGCATGTGTAGTCTCCACATACACATAATGTCAAGCTGTATTTAGCCTTATCATCCTTATGTTTATATGCATTGTGGCATTTGATTTAGCACATATTTCTTCTATGTTATAATAGGGCCAGAATTGCACTATGTGATACTGACTTTTAAGTGATAAACTGAGTTTCTTTGGTACCTACAAGCTGAAATCCTAAATGACTGAAGTAATTCTTAGAATTAACATCTGACAGAAGCATCAGAAAGAAGCCCTTCCAGACAATGAGTCATTTCGATTTTATAAGGAGAAACCCTAACATGTGCAACATCTCTGAACAGGAAGAACATTTCTAACTATGGAGGAAAGTAAGCAAAAAACAGCATCTTAGGGATTTTGGATTACTGTTCTCCATTTCTGAAAAGAAGCACATACTCTCTTCATCTTAATTAAATCGAGAAAACTTTTAGTCTGGTAAACATGACTCTGAGGGGCAGGGGTTTCCAAGAAGTTACAAGTAGCATGTGGGCTCCCCAAAAACCCAAGAATTTGTAAATGGCCAGATAAAAAACTATTACACCTTGTCTCTAGTCTTCCTGGGTACTAGGAAGGCTGCTGGCCCTCAGCCAGGGACTGAGTAAAGCAAGCTGATAGGAAATGCAGGAGCTGCTTTCTGACTTGGTGAACTGACTAGGAACTGCATCTTTAGATTTAAGGTACAGGGTAAGAACAGGCTATTGTTCTGATATTTCCTTTTGTTTATTCTTATATCTCTGTACCTCAGCATACAGTTACTGATTTCTTACCTTTGTTCTTGGCTGTTTGTTTGTTTTTTAATAAATCTTTTTGTTATCTTTTTAATCCACTTAATTCTCAATGATAAGCACAATTCCAGAGCATTTGACAATATTGGTAAGCTTCTTCTAAGAATGAAAAGATCTATCTTTTCCTGAGTGTATGAATGGACGAGCATACGATTCTTCTAGCTGGGAAAATTCCCTCTGCTAAGAACTGGCAAGCCCAATGTGCCATGGGCCAAGGAACTGATACCTTGCGTATCTCAGCCGGCTCTCGAAGGTCAAAGAGACAGACAGCAGAGAGGGGTTCAAGGCAAAAGGGCAACCCTGAAGGTGCAAAAGCACTCCAGGAGTATGTCTCAAAGGCACACCCACCTGCATGCCACACATCCCAAAAACTACATTCCAAAATCATACCGGCTTCATGTAGAGTTATTAAACTAAATGATTTTGCTTGCATAAAGTGGACACATGTCATGAAAAAAAAATCACTGAAAAAAATTAAGTCCTTATACTCACACCTGGTCCTAAGAATTTTTTTAAGTGCTTGTTACAAATCTTTCAGAAGTTATCCATGTTTTATGGCCCCTAAACTCCCAGATGATAGAAAAGAAATCACATTCAAATGGCACATCTTCATACTTTATCTTAATAAACACTGTCTAATATTGCTGAACAGCAAGTGTAAATCATGTGCAGGAACTTCACCTGTCTCCAGCTAGCTAAAACTACCTGTACATTTCCAAGAAAATAACCCAAAGAAGAATCAATAAGTCACTCAATAATTTAATTCAACTTCATAAAATAAAATAAATTTTAGGCTAGAAAGACTCATATCTTTCGATAATCAATGTTTACAGTGGGTAGGACCAGAAAAAATAATCCTTCCTTACTTTAAGTCACTTCCTAGAAACATGGTTTTAGCCCATCAGTGCAGAAAGGAGGGAAAGTACTCCATATTACATAGCAGTTTCAACACATCATTTAATCATCATGGAAACCATCTGCATGGTGCGAAGTATGCCCTGGAGGGAAGCATACTTGAACGGACCGCTAACCCCAAATTATTTCAGTGGCATGTCCAAAACAATAGTTTTGATTATATGCTTATCATAAAGCTGTTCTAGGGGACAAGGGAAGAGGCAAAGGGTAGGAAATAAATCATTGTTTACTATAAGTGGATTTCACTATTATGCAGAAAATCATCAAACATGGCAGAAAATTGTTCTTTTTCTTAAATCTGCAACTTATATTTTGATCAAGTGTTGAAGATTTAGAGGTTTGAGATGCTCCAAAGGACTTTGGATAGGTCTTTCTCCACACCACAGAAAAACTCCTGTGGATTGGAGAAAGGGTTTCAGATCAGGCCCATGAGGAACATACAGATTCAAAATGTCATTTCCTTAACAATTTCTGCATACATGGTACATCTTCTTTTGACAAAACTAACTATTTATCCATCTAGACACCATGGTGTAAAAGCCAATTACTTGCAAACTGAAACCATGACTACAGATTGGTCTGCCAAGTTGTGAATTTTTACAGCAAATGCTCTCAAATTATGATCTCATATTTTGTTGTGTGCGCTGCACTCTAGATGCAGTCACAGAGCAGACCACCAATCAAGCAGCAAAGCTTCTACAGGGTAAGAAGGATCCCAGCTTCCTGGTTGCTGAATCCATCTAGTCAAGCAGACTAGTTGTGGGTGAAGGTGTTTCTTTACAGTAACCTGTTCTGCATCCTTATATTATACTTTCCCTTTTGGCACAATTGCTGTACCACTGTGTTTCATTAAGTAACTTTTTAAGATTGTCCTCATTCCTTATATTGTGGAGTGGGCTGTAAACAGTGTCTTTTGTTGTAAATTTGTAACTTTAATATGGTGCTATGAAATGCCCATGAACAGCCTTGTTTTGCCTTCCAGTGGGTCAATTGTTTAAGGGTCTGCTAGAGCACCCTTTATTCAGTATTTTATTTTCACGTGTTTATTATCTTTATGTTCAAGTCAGCGGGTCCGGATGATCTCCACCCCAGGGTGTTGAGGGAGCTAGCTGGGGTTATTGCGGGGCCCCTGGCACGGCTCTATGAGCAATCGTGGTGCTTGGGCCAGGTGCCAGATGATTGGAAGGTAGCAAATGTGGTCCCCATCTTCAAGAAGGGGAAGAGGGAGGACCCGGGTAACTATAGGCCCGTCAGTCTTACCTCAATCCTGGGGAAACTCTTTGAGAAGATCATCAAGGAGCACATTTGTGATGGGCCGGCATCAGAAATGATGCTCAGGGGCAATCA
>NW_017729034.1:86996823-87004146 GCF_001723915.1 Gavialis gangeticus
TGGACATCCGCAAAAACTACTTCACGGTTAGGGCGGCTAGGAGCTGGAACCAACTTCCAAGGGAAGTGGTGCTGGCCCCTACCCTGGGGGTCTTTAAGAAGAGGCTGGATGCCTACCTGGCTGGACTCGTTTGAGTCCCATTTCTCTTTTTGGGGTTTTTTGTTGTTCTCCCGCCCTGGCGGGGGGTCAGGCTAGAAGATCTACTAGGTCCCTTCCGACCCTTAATCTATGAATCTATGAATCTATGTGTTGAATTTTATTGAGGTAATCTCATTTATGTATGCTCAGACTATTGTTTTATCCCTGCCTGGTTACATCTGCTAACATATTGTTTAACCTGTGTTTTGCTGTTGCTTGTTCCCTTACCTGCTGCCTGGAAGGCCTGCTGAGGGTAGGGGCTGTACACTAACCAGGAGACCACTGGTGGTCAAGGCCTATGCTGATAAAGAGCCTTCGCTGGCCATACCCAGTTGTTATTGCCAGTGTATGTGTTTTAATATGGTTCACTGTCTCTGTAGATGTAAATCTGTAAATAGTTCATAGATGTATGTACATGTTCAATAAGATTTATTGACACTGCACTGTAAATTAAATCTGTAAGTAGTTAAAGCTTACTGGGTGTCCATCATTTCTGCTCTGCTCCGTAGGAGAGCGAGGTGAGCTGATCTAAGCTAGGAAGTCAAGCTGCCACAGCACACTCATTCCCGCTAACCAACTGAAGGGATGTGAGGGAGTACCAGCCATGTACCACCCGGGCTACATATTCATGGAGTTTAAGGCCAGATAGTATCAATCAATCTCCATTCTCCCGACAGAAGACAGAAATCGCATGTGTGGAGACACTGAAGCTTTTTCTCCTGGAGCAATGGTTACTCGAGAAGAAAAACAGCCCTAGAACAGCCAAGGTTAAATCAATCCCAGGAGAGTTTCTCCCAGGAGAGGCCTGTGCACTTTACCCAGGTTAACTTCTCTCAGGGATCAGAAGCAATGAAACTGGGGGGCAGGGGAAGGCTCCCATGCCTTCCTGAGACCAAGGTCACCACTCCAGGAAAGGCACAAGGGGCATACACCAAGGCCCAACAGGGGTTGAAAGAAGCAGACACCAGCTGCTCCCTGCCTGCTTCTCATGCCAGAGTTCCTAGCGCCACAGGTGGACAGGGGCCAGTTCCTAGTGCTCCCCATCCCACCCCCGGCACTCCCAGCACTCAACTGCATGGATGGCAAGAGGAAGCAGGATGGGAAGGAAATAGGCTGCGGAAAGTTTCCCCAAGCCTGGATCTGCACTGGCTTTTAAATCGCCACCCCTGCAACTCACCTGACCAATGGTGGGGTAGAAATGATGAACAGGAGGGGAGGATTAGCTGGTAGGTAACTAGGCTCAGAGAGCTTCTCCCAGCAGCAGCAGGGCAAAGCCCCAGCCTGCTCCTAACACTGGAGTCCAAGGAGTATGGATCAGGTGGGGGCTTTGCTGCAAGACTCAGTCCACTTGGCTCCCAGGCACTGCAGAGCCAAGTCCCCAGTGCAAGCAGCAGGCAGGGGGCTTTGCCCTGCTGCTCCAGTCCCCCTGGAAAAAGGAGAACTAAAGCAGCCCATGCAAAGCACAAGAAGCAGGCGAGATAAAGTATTACAGATGTTCAGAATCATTCCTAGCAGTGGAAATTTTCCTCCATTAGAACTGAACATTTACACACAGCATCAGAGAGATTTCCGAGAAAGCCAAAAGCTAATGAAGTAGCACTCAGATACCATAATGCTGGGACCATCTAAGAGACTAGAACAAAGTAATAATAACATTTTGATATCATAAACAAATTAGAAGCAGGAGTGACTGGCTTGTAAATAATCATTTGACTACTGAACATAAAAAGCATAATTTAGACAGCAGCAAGAAAAAGATATCCACAGTTAATTTCTAACCACATAACTATCACCCCAAACCATTTATTTTTGTAATATTATGTTTGCATTGGATTATTTCACAAAACAGATAAGTGAAGATGAAAACACTAGCCATATATACACTGCTCTTAATTTCAATTCCTGACAACACTGTTATTTGTTCTGTTACAAAAGCTACATTCTCTGCGATCTGAACCTATTTTACAAAGAAGTAAATGAAACAGGGCAAAAAGATATTATGAATTATGAACTTACGTTGTTCTGATGTAAAACTTGCAATACCCTGTTGACATTATTTAGAGCATGTACTCTGGTGGAACCACGTTCTTTGGGCTAAAAATAAGAAGTTCATGTCAAAATACTTAATAGTTCAAAACAAAATAAGCAGTAGAACAAAGTAGGAAATTTGTCTTCATTTTCTCTCAGGACTTTTTAAAGAGAAACTAAGATAAGGCAAACATCAACCACGGAGCCTGCAGGAATTTTGACTAAATAACTTTGAAAATAAGTAGCAGTCAATACATAAAATACAAAGAATACAGCATGTCAAATCAAGTCTCAAATTCAGAACGTTTCAGTTTTTTCCTATCCAACCCCAGAATTCGTAATTTTAGTGTGCTGTGAAATTCTGTATCAGTAATCTCAGTGACTGTCAACCAGGATGCCAAGGAACCCATGAGGTATGAAGAGATGAGCAAGGTGCGAGGAAGTAAGCAGGTAATGTAAGCAGATAAGCACAGGCTCAGGCTTGTCTTGTCCTTGCTTGGACAGTCTCCTACCCTCAAATGCCTGGCCTTGCAAAGAGGTAAGTACTGTAATGTATACATTTCTTTTTTTTTTTTAAATCAGGTGCCATCCTATTCAAAAAAGTTATGAAGGGGTGTCTTGAGTCTAATGTGGGGTGTCTCAACTCCAAAAAGTCTGAGTCTAACCTATTTTACTGTGGGAAGTCCCAGGGAAAGTCTGTAGATTTTGACAATGGGCTAGTTTGGTTTTTTGCTTCCGGGAAGGGAACAAGAGGGAACATGTTTTTTTAGCACTACAATGACTAGGGCCTTGAGCACTAAAGAGAAGGCAACCTTTCTCTTTCCCTTCTTTCTCCCATTGACTTCAGTGGACATTTAATCAGCTCTAAGTTGAACAACAAATATTTAAAATGAGATGTTTGTATTTAGAAATGGGGCAATTAGCAGGATATGATTTTTTAAAAAATAGGCTTAATACCCATGTGTAAAACATTATAAATGAGTCTAGGATTTTTACTGTGAATTGAAGTTAAGTACCTCATCCTGAGTTGTAGTGCCAGCTTCCTCACTTCTCTTGCAGAGGATCTGAGATAGCATTAATTTTAAATTTAAATCCAGACTATACTTCAAAAACTATCTAGATAATCTAGCCCGTTACACCAAAGTATTTAAGTATATAATTTATTTACCGTTTGCAAAAAAACAAACCAATTCATGCTCATGTGGTTGGCTGGACAGAGGTCTTCATAACCTTCAGCTCCCTGCACAGGGGCTGCAAAGAGGATGGGGCTGGACTGTTCTCAGTGCACTACTAATTTGGGCCTGATTCTGAATTTCATCTCGAAGTACAACTCTTGAGGATTTCAATAGGCCTACAGAGCACGTGTTAATTAGGAGCACTATGTCCAAACCGGCAGCCTGCGTTTGCAGCATGCAGGAGACCGGGGAGAGGGCACAGTGACAGATAGGGCGGGAAGCAGACAGCAAATGGAGCACAGGGCACAAACCAGTAAGAAGAACAGCAGATTGGGCAGGGGAAGGGGACCAAAGTGGCACTTGGGGAGGGTACAAAGCTAATTTGTGGCATACCTGCCAAAAAAGTTGGGCACTATATTAGAGTATGCGCTTTCAGTAGTAAGCAGACAAATCAAAATTAAAAAAAAAAAAATGCATGAAGCAAACAAATGTCTACACCTATCCTTCCCCTCAGTAATATAATAAATGCTTTCTTACCAATGGATTTCCCATGAGCCCTTCCAAGAGATCCAAAAGTCTCCTTCCATCCTTGAGATCTGTAAACATATCCTTAATTGGAGGCTTCCCACTCTACAGAAAAACATAACATGGAAAGAAAATGGGAAATTAATTTCAACAGCAGACACCCCTTTCAAAAGGAAATAAGCATTTTTCATCTTGTTTAAATTCACGGTGTTTATTACAAAGGGAAAAAAAAGAATTCTGCAATTTTGAGAAGGAACCAGCTTCCAGAAATAAAGCATTTCTTTCCCCTGCAATTTATCATCTTCTCACTGGTTTTTAGGGCACTGAGCTTGCTGGTTCTCCTACTTACTTCCATGCAAGTACTTCAGCACTTTGGAAAAACAAATTAAACTTGGTATTTTGGGGAACTCCTTTCTAAAGAAATGTTCTGTTCTCACTACAACTAAGCCAGAATCCAGGCCTTACACATGTAAAGGAAGAAGGGAAAACAGTAAGCCTTCATCCAATTCTTCAACCAAATTGTTACATTTTCATTCAGAAGCTCTTCAAAAACCTACTAAACTTAACAGGAGTTTTTTCCAGTGGTTTCAATGGGCTTTCAGTCAAGCCCTCAGTAAGAGGCTGAAACCTACTATCAAAATGAGTTAATCAGAATAGATTCATAGACATTAGGGCTGGAAGGGACCTTGGAAGATCATCGAGTCCAGCCCCCAGCCCTAAGGCAGGAAGTCAGCTGGGGTCATAGGATCCCAGCAAGATAAGCATCCAATTTTTTCTTGAAGGTGTTCAGTGTAGGTGCTTGAACCACCTCCGATGGCAGGCTGCTCCAGACCTTGGGGGCTCAGACAGTAAAGAAATTCTTCCTTATGTCCAGCCTGAAACAGTCTTGCAGGAGTTTATATCCGTTCAGCCTCGGGGTGCTCTGGTGAACAGACGTTCCCCCAGATACTGATGGTCACCCCTGATAAACTTACAAATGGCCATCAGATCACCCCTGAGCCTGCCCTTTTCCAAGCTAAAGAGCCCCATAGCTCTCAGCCTGTCGTTGTAAGATCTGTTTTCCTGACCTCTGATCATGCATGTGGCTCTTCTCTGGACTCTCTCAAGCTTCTCCACATCCTTTTTGAATTGTGGGGCCAAAAACTGGATGCAGTACTCCAGCTGTGGCCTCACCAAGGCCGAGTACAATGGGAGAATGACGTCCCAGGATTTGCTTGAGAAGCATCTATGCATGCAAGACAGTGTTTTGGTCGCTTTACTAGCTGCAGCACTGCACTGAAGACTCAGGTTCATCTTGTGGTCAATGATGACCCCCAAGTCTCTTTCTTCCATAGTGCTAGCCAGCATAGCACTGCCGAGCCTATAAGGATGCTGCAGGTTTTTCCTCCCAAGGTGGAGAACCTTGCATTTTTCAGTGTTAAACACCATCAGGTTCTCGTCCGCCCATTTGCTGAGCCTGTCCAGGTCAGCCTGGATCGCCCTCCTGTCTTCAGGTGTGGATGCTCTGCTCCAAAGTTTGGTGTCATCAGCGAACTTGGCCAGTCCACTTCTGACTCCAATGTCCACATCATTAATGAAGATGTTGAACAATATGGGTCCAAGGACAGAGCCTTGGGGGACCCCACTGGTCACAGGGCACCATGACGATTGACTTCTGTCAATTACCACCCTCTGGGTCTGACCACAGAGCCAGTTCTCCAGCCAGCGGATCATGGTGGACCCAAGGCCACAATTGGCCAGTTTTGCCAAGAGGTGATCATGGGATACCAGATTGAAGGCTTTGTTGAAGTCAAGATATATGACATCAATCTCTTCTCCCTTGTCCAGGTGATAGGTCACCTGGTCGTAGAAGGAAATGCGATTGGTAAAGCAAGACCTACCCACAACAAACCCATGCTGGCTATCCCTCAGGATGTTCGTGTCGGCCAGTCCATTAAGGATGGCTACTTTAATAAACTTTTCTAAGACCTTCCCTGGGATAGAGGTCAGGCCGACAGGCCTATAGTTTGCCGGATCCACTTTCCTCCCTTTCTTGAAGATAGACTGGAAGAAGGCCAATGTGGTGCCTTCAGGCACAGAGATTAACTTTTCAGTTGATATTTTGGAATCATCCCTTATCTCCTCCAGCCATATATGCACTTACATGGATAAAGAAAAAAACAGTGTCAAACTAGCAGAAGAGCTCAAACTCAACTACAGGCTCCTAATACCCATTTCCACTGACATGAGTGTACAGACCTGGCATTAGGCCATTCCATAATAATATTAACTCTTTTCCACACTTCTTTTTAGTCTCATTTCCGATGGTTCCAAATGTGAAAAAGAGATTGAAGGCAGATCAAGGGAAAGAGAGAGAAAGAGTGAGACAGACAAGAGCCCAATTGCTGCATTAGCTTCATTAATTCATCAGCTACCTGCCCACCGAGCATCTTCAATTTTACCTATGAGAACTTTTACAATCTTTGCACTCTCCTATGCCTGAAGAAGGGTGCCTGTGTCCAAAAGCTTGAAGATAATTTGGTTTGCAGATATCTAGTTGGTCTCATAAAAGATAAATCGCCTCTGCCACGAGTTCTGATACCTAGTTTAAGAAAGATATTTTCCAAAAGATTTCATTTCTGAATTTACTGGTCTCTCCCGATGGCTGGATACCACCATTTTTCAGAAAGAACCTGGTAAGTTCCATCATGCGAAGTTACACTAACTACTATATTTCCTTGACTATAAAAGCTAAATACTGGGGCGTTATCTTATATGTGGAAAATTTATAAATTTATTGCAATTTTCCAGGTATAGAATCTAATTATTAGAAGTCTGCCTTGAATTTGTCCCTCTTCTACTAATACAACACGGAAAATAAATCTGGGGGGTCAGGTAACCCCCTTGCCCTCTGCCCCCCAACCCCTGCAAACTTCATTCCCCTGCAGCCTTCTCCCGCCTCTCCTTACTATCAGACCCTGCTCTCCCTGAGCACATGAAACTTAGGAGCAAATTTGAAAAGTGACCTAGAAATACATATAACTGTAGTAATCTGCATATAGTACTGTAACAAGTAGCCAGAGGAGCCAGTTATTTTAAAGTAAAAGTGCAGCAGGCAAAGCTTGCTGTGGAAAGCTGGCTGCTTTGTAATAAGCAGCCAAGGAGCAGCCCCCAGATAGGGAAGAGGTAAAGACAGCAAGCTGCAGCAAAGGAGAGCAAGATGACCATCAAGCCAAAGCAGAAACTCCTATATGGGCCACCTGGCAAGAAGGGGTGGGGCTTTGGAGGCACATAAAAACAATGCTTGAGCGCAAGAGGTCTATCTAGCCCTGAAGGCTGCAGGGAAAAGTACTCCTGCAGGAGATGCCTGAAGCAGACAGACTGGCAGGCACCTGTGCTGTTACAAAAAGCTGCACGGAGAGAGCCAAGGGGGGCTTATGTCTCTAGTGAGACAATGACCCTGAGCTGGGTAGGTTTT
>NW_017729034.1:87009146-87012856 GCF_001723915.1 Gavialis gangeticus
ATGGAGTGACCTGGTGCACCCCCAGCCTTATGGGCTATGCATGCCTCCTACCTCTCCTTACTATCAGACCCTGCTCTCCCTGAGCACATGAAACTTAGGAGCAAATTTGAAAAGTGACCTAGAAATACATATAACTGTAGTAATCTGCATATAGTACTGTAACAAGTAGCCAGAGGAGCCAGTTATTTTAAAGTAAAAGTGCAGCAGGCAAAGCTTGCTGTGGAAAGCTGGCTGCTTTGTAATAAGCAGCCAAGGAGCAGCCCCCAGATAGGGAAGAGGTAAAGACAGCAAGCTGCAGCAAAGGAGAGCAAGATGACCATCAAGCCAAAGCAGAAACTCCTATATGGGCCACCTGGCAAGAAGGGGTGGGGCTTTGGAGGCACATAAAAACAATGCTTGAGCGCAAGAGGTCTATCTAGCCCTGAAGGCTGCAGGGAAAAGTACTCCTGCAGGAGATGCCTGAAGCAGACAGACTGGCAGGCACCTGTGCTGTTACAAAAAGCTGCACGGAGAGAGCCAAGGGGGGCTTATGTCTCTAGTGAGACAATGACCCTGAGCTGGGTAGGTTTTTGGATGTGAAGCAGTCGCTTGTATCTGTTGAAATTTAAGCATGAGACCACAGGACCAGGTGCGGCTAAAAGGGATGGAGAGGAGGCCACATGCGTGCCAGAAGGGTACCAAGTATACTGCCCTTCCAGGATCTAGGACCCAGTGATGTGTGGTACTGAAGCCTAAACCATTAGAGGCTGGGGAAAGCAGCTCTGTAGAGTCAGGGACTCAGGGGGAGCTGAGCCCAGTTAAAGAGGCCAGTGGCTGGCAAAGTGTGACCAACCTTGCCAGGAACAGTAGTGTCAGGGGCCTGGAACAAAACTTGAAACAGAGGCTAGGGGCCCAGAGATTGAGATATAGAGAGGGCTGAGAAAGCCAGGCCAGAACAAGTGGATAGAGGATGGCAGCCAGAGATACAAGGGGCTAAAAGGCAGAGGCCCCTACAAGAAGGTCCAGAACATTATCAGAATAACATCCATGAAGCATGGGCATGGCTCTTGGCGACGACGGAGGTCACAGATTTAGCCCTTGAGACTATTAGGCTGGCAGGGTCAGAGCCCCAAGGCCAAGTGACTGTGGGTGCTGGGAGTCTGGACCCAAATCGTATTCGCCAGTTGAGCCCAAGTGATGAACTGACCATAGAGAAGGAGCACCCAGAGCTCACCAACCTCTGAGGGCAGCTTTCCCTTTATCTTTAATATCAAGGCATGGCAGCCAAGGAAACAGGGTGAGATCCTGAGGGTCTGGAGTGGGAGCCAGAAAGGATTAAGGCAGCTGCTAGGGGGCATCACAGTCACCCCTACAGCATGTCCTGTCAAGTACCATACCCATAGACTTCGTTTACCCAGAATTGATGCATTTTACCTTTATTTTATTTTTTTTGCACTGCAAGTTTTAGCACAGGTACTCCATAAACACACTTTAAGAGGGATTTTTGTACCTACCTACATATAATACAAACTATGCATATTAGTCTAAAGCAGGGGTTGGCAATTATTTTGGCTGGAGGGCCACTTAACAAGTTTTGGTGAGCTGTCAAGGGCTGCAAGGGTAGCCTCACCCTTTGACAGGTGCCTCGCCCCCTGGTCATCATCTTGGGACCAGAAGTCCCACCCCAACCCCTGACTTTTGCACAGGAAGTCCCTCCCCTTGCCCCAGAAGTATTCTGGGGGGAGGGGGAAGCATCTTGAAACTGGAAAAAAAACCAACTTGTATACCAAAAAAACGAATATTTACTGTAACATTTTAATTTTATTAAACACAAAATTTTACCTGATTTATGTGCATTTGCAATAGCGTATCTAGAGGCGATTGCATAATAGCTCAAAACACACTCTTACTCCTCTTGTAGACTATGTGGTGGGATGTGGGTATAGCAATTTTTGACACCAAGGGAAGGATGCCAGGGCTGGCTCTGGCCTTCCCAGTGCCAGCCTGCTATTGCAGTACCTCCAGTCCCAGTGTCAGTTCCCTATGGAGGGAACACACTCACACTGCTCACCTAAGTGCTGGCCTACAGTGCTCACTCCCTCCTGGGGAAGCTACTGTCTGTTTTTTCTGTGGTTTTTTTTTTAAAGGGACACACACAAGGCTTCTGTGAGTATGTTTGCCCAATATGGGCCATGTATTTTATAGTCACGCTCAGTGTTGGCTGCATTTAATCATCTGCATAGTTGGTTTCTATTCCTCAGCACATGCTGCTTTTGGCAGCTGTTTAATGATAGACAATGTATTTAATGAAGTTTCCTTGTATGAGGAATGTAAGAGTATTTTAATCCAAGATGATGGGAGAGGAGGAGAAGGAAGGATCCTCATCTTGTATTCAAGTAAATATAATATTTCCAGGATCAGGACCTTACCACCTTGGCTTTTTTCCTCCTGCACATTTTTAATACAAAGAGACAACAATTTCCCCAAGTTCTGATACCACATAAAACCAGGTCTTAAATATTTTGCAACATCATCACAATCGCATAATGGAGTTATTCCCATGTGATCCATTGCTTCCAGGCTACATTTTGTCTGGAAACTTTAAAACCGCAGCTAAATAAACCACTGTTGGAAGTGTCTGATACACTATTAAGTAAGTTAATACAGAATAAAAAATGAAGCAGTTTTGGCTGCTGAACCACACAATCTTATCTCATTTATCCCTGCATATCCGAGAGCTGCCCAGAACATTTGAAATAAACCTTATAAAGATGCTCATAAAACTGAAACAGGTCAGTAGTTCAACAAAAAAATGTAACCACTATCCACAGCTTCTAACATTAAACTAGTACGTGGTGGCTTTTCTGACATAAGAGTCACCATACCATTATTTCCACAATATATATAAAAAAGTACCCAGTAAACATGTGCATGCACACACGTGCTCATACCAAAACTCATAACTAACGGCTGGAAGGGGTAAAGTGATAAACAGACAAATTCTAAAAGAATAACTGTGCAATTATATCCACATACCAGAATTTATTAGTAAGCATATTCAATATCTGTATTTATGCATTCAATAATATCCTTTATGCACGATGAAAGCACAAGGTATTCACAGTATTTGCATATGGCTTTCTGGAGCTGCACATGTTCTACTTTTGATTTACAATTTAAATCAAGACTAGAATGGAAGGAAGGAAGGAAGGAAAAAGAGCATTTGATAAAGCTCATACTATGGAAGGCAGCTGAGGCATCATTATGGATGCAAGCTTACAAATCAATTTTATTTAGGCTGGCTCTTACAATGGGTGATGGAGTTTAAGATGTGTTTGGAAGGGCATAAGGAAGCACTCCTACTGATTCCAACAGAGCTAAACATGAAGAATTGACTGACTTGATGTTAGAGGACCCAAATCCTCATTCCAAAAGGAAGTTCCTCATGTCAATTCCAATGTCTATACCTTGTGCAATAGGGCAGTACCAAATCAAGCCATATATGTGGTCATGGAGAAGAGAAATTTCCAGGATAATGCCTATCCTCAAAGTCCATGGATTTTTCTCATCTCAAGGGCCTGCATCAGACTTACAATGCCACTGATAAAAGTTCCCTTTAACTAGCCATGTCTCTTAGGGACAGTATGAATACTGTACTTACTGGATTCTAAGATGAGGGTTTCCCCCCCACCCTTTAACAGGTGGGAGAAAAGCCTCATCTTAGAATTGAG
>NW_017729034.1:87013153-87020983 GCF_001723915.1 Gavialis gangeticus
GGGGGGGGGGGGGGGGGCAGTTGGATGCTGTGGCTCAGGCTCCAGCCCTCATTCTGGATCAGGGCTACAGCCACAGTTGCTGCCTGTCTCCACCCTCTGCACCCTGCCATCTCCTCGGCAGCTTCTCTCCTCCTACCCCATCTTCTCACCTCATGCCGCCTCCACATCCCTGTCTGCCCCATCCCCACTTATCTTTGCTCCATGATTCAGCCTGAAGCACTGAGCCTGACTCCAGCTTGACCCTAGCAGCAGTGCACATCCTGGACTGCTATGGGGGCTGGGCTGGGGCTGTGCTCAGTGCCCCAGGCTAGAATGGAGCATGCCACCACAGAGCAAGGGTAAAGACAGGGGGGAAACAGGGGGGAGGGAGCAGAGGCTTGGGGGAAAGGGGGAAGAGGGACAGAGGAAACAGAGGCTGAGGGAGGAGAAGTAGAGGCTGGGAGGGATGGAGAACAAGGGAAGCAGAGGCAAGGGGGGAATAGAAAGGCAGAGGCTGCAGGCAGGGGCAGGCAGATGGCAAGGGAATGGCACAAGCAGGGAGCAAGCTATTTGACCTCCCCACACCACCTATCCTCTCACTGCCTGCCCCCCTGCAGTCATGGGGAGTGAATTAAAGACAAGCCTCCAATTAAAAGATTCTATACATAGAAAAAGTATTACAAATGTATATGTTTTCTACGTATAGAAGCTAATAATTGGGGGGTTGTCTTAAATTCAGGGTTGTGACAGAACCAAGTAAATACGGTATGTTTTATGTTGCATCCCCATCAGCACACTTGAATTGTGTACGTATGACCTTAGATACCTCCTTTTATTATTGTTTTCCAAATGCACATAAAAAAATATACACAGCTCTATAAATGTGCTGATTTTAACTAGAAATATACTAAGAGCATCTGTTTTGTTCCTGCTGTGGGATTTTATTCAAATGGGATTTTAATTTGTTGGAGAGAACAGAAAAATCTTTATTCTGGTATACTACACTGATTTTGGAAATACCACGTTATCTTCTCCCCTTAAATGCTTTATTTCTTATTTTAAATGCACAAAAAATACATTGAATGATTTCCCAGGCTCTGCTGTTTGGTCAGGCAAGTCACAATATCTTCTATCCTCAAGCAGTGTACCACATACTGTACCACTGATCTGCTTTTTCCCAAGTGAATGGTTTTACATTTCACTGGCATCCCAGCAGCATGTCTTTCTGCCAATTTAAACAGCCATCAAAACAGCATTAAATTATTTCTGCCACTCATTTTGGTTTGTTATAGCATTCATTATCCTCAAAACATATAGAGACAAATAATATTAAAAACTCTGCATTTTGTAGATTAACATCCAGAAAAACCTACGTATTGTGCTGGGGTATGTTAAGTTCCACTCATAAAATATAAAAAAAGTTGCCATACACTTGGTTGGATACCTACCTACATGCATTGGGACTGATTTCTCCATTCTTTTTAAAATGCATAGTCATATATCCAAGTTATTGATTTAATGTATTATTTTATAAATTTTATCAAGCACTTTGGATGCTTGGAGGAAGGGAGCTAGAGAAAAATGTCTTTTATGATAATGCATTAGAGCAGGAGTTGGCAACTTATGGCCCATGGATCGGATCTGGTCCACAGAACCATTTCATCTGGCCCGTGGAACTGAGGGGATATGGAAGCATTTTAGCAGCGTGACGCTTCAGCCAAGCAGCAATGAGAAGAGGGAAAATTACTTATGCTCACAATGTTTTTGTTGAAATGTTTTTAAGACATTATTATATTCATGTTGGAAGCTGCTTTTACTAAGATATAGGAGTTCATTCAAAGTAGGTGGGGAGCCTCTGCTCTCCAAGACTTAAGGTCAGAAATTACATATAAACTGATATAAGTGATCGGAAACCAGTTCAAAATCTGTAACACAACAAAAGTTCAGTGCACATAAACCTCTTTCAAAATGGCTGAAACCAGCAAGATAAACCTGGATGGATGCAGTATCAGACTTAACTGATTTCGATTAAATAGGTTTACTGAATTTCTGTCCCAGATCCCCCAGATTCAAGTTAACTCACAGTCTCCTAGCATCCCACAATGTTTTGCACCTCTCCCACAAACCCCCCTTGCAGGGTGGGCAGCATGAGTAACTGGTGCCTCCTGAATCTGGGGGGGGCACCCACAGAAGCCACCGATGACTGCAGCCCTGACAGAGGGGGCACCAGCCCTACGAACAGCATCAGTGTTGGTCATCAGGGAGGGACACGTGCACCCATGCACTCCCTACTAGTTGCCTATGGTGGGTAGGCTAGCCATGGCCCAAGCTGTGCCCCAGCCCAGAAGGTTTAGTGCCCTCTGCTTCTGGCCTGGGCCACTGCAGGCTTGTGACTGCATTTCCAGAATCATATTGCATATTGGTTCAATCTACACAGCTTTGACTGACCTGCAAAGATTGAACTGATTCAGCCTCGGGTTTTTTGACTGTCTGTACTTAGCCTCAGGGTGAGAGAAGGGTATAAAATAGAGTAAATTAATATGATCGTGGCAAACATCACGCTGCTGCCTAATATTTTTGAGGGGGGAAAGAGTTGGTTTACTAAGTGGGAATAGGAAGGATGGAATCAGTAAACTAGAAGTGGAGAGAAGAATGTAAAGGGGACAAGTGTAAAAGGAAGTGATTAGGGTTGCAGACAAAAGCTGCAGCAAACAGTCAAAAAGGTGTGGGGAAGAAGAAAGCTTAAAATCAGGAATTGTGGGAGGTTTTGGCAAAAGGCCCCTGTCTTGGCTGCTTCTGCAGCTGCTCCACCTGGGCTCTCTATAGTTCAGTGGTTTTCAACCTCGTTAGAGTTGAGACACCCCTTGGAAAATGGCAACTCTTGGTTTTCACTTGAGTTTTGATGACAAAAAGAATAAAGGAATTCTGTTGCAAAAAGCCCACCACAAGTCAAAATGTTTTTAATACTATGGATTCGTATTTGAAATATCCAGGTTTATCTTGTGTGTCATGTTTGCCTACGTAGCACTGCTAATGCTGCATGGCACCTCATAGAGCCCTTAAAAGAATCTCAAGGCACAGCACCCTGGTTGAGAATCGCTGCTCTCGTTAGTTCCTCTCTGCAGCCTTCTTCCCAAGGTGCATGGCAGTGGGAAGGCACCATCGTGCTCCCTGATAGAAGTGCCTCTACTGCAGAAGTCTGAGACTGGAGAAACTCATCTTGGGGGATCCTTCTGGGATCCATTTCACATATGCCCCATCACTGAAGCAATCCCTGTTTTGACTGGATCTGCTCTTACCAGCTGGAGTATCTGGTTAGCCTGCCAGATACACCTTCATGGTCAACTGCATCTCTCTGTACCCCAGGCTGAAAGGCAGACAGCTTGCCTCCCTGCAAGGACAGGAACCAGCTAGAAGCCTCCCTGGCCTTGCACAACATCCCAAAATCATTCCAGGCCATCAGCCAAGAACTATCAGAAAGCTGGAGGAGGAGGATGAAGAGAAGGTGGTGGCGGCAGCCAAGAAAAGAGAATTTAATGAAATTATATAGTAAAAAAAATAGTTCAACTGACAACAGAATGTGATGAGAAGTTTAATAGGAACACTATTAATCTGAAATCCAGGAAGCACAGGAAGATACACACCTGCAGAGTTCTTCTCCCTGCTGTTACAGCATTAGCATCTAATTTGTATTCTTTTCTTGAAAGGCCTTTACTACTAAGAACATGGAAAAAACAGACTAAACACAGCACTGTTGAAGGTACAAGATCAGATGCAAAAAAAAAAGAGTGAAGAATCTTCCTCTGCTTTTTCATTTGTGATATCTAATTGTTACTTATAATGGCAGCAGATACACAAAATACAGAAATTTTACATTAATGAGGTCACTTAGAAAAGCAGGGCTTGGAAGAGACCTCTAATCCAGCCCCCTGGCTGAGGCAGAATCATTCATTTTCAAACCATTCCAAACAAATCCTTGTCTAAACTATTACTAAAACTACAGTTAACCCTGTCAACACAACCACTAGACATAGCACTGTAACCTGCCACAGGTAAAGCCAGGGAATAACAGCAGTCAGTGTTCTGCTGGTACAAGGTTTATTAAAATATGTTCAAGAGATCCGAGAAAGAGGGTAAAACCCCTTGCTACAGAGAAAGGCAAAAATCCCCAGTCTACCGAGCCAACCATGGGGTAAAATTTCTTCCTGGCCCCAAACATAATGATTAGTCTGACCCCCATGCAGACGGGAAGAGATCGTTAAACAGCACAGATCATTAAACCCAACAAAAGTTAGCAAAGGGACAGGAATAAGATCATTCAAAATGTCAGCTGGGGCATCCAAAAACTGTGGCATCCAAAACCACAGAACAATTTTAAAACACAGTGCACCAAAAATGTTTAAACAGGCACTGCTTTTCATTATTTCCTAGGTCTCCTCTCTGAACCTCCTCTCTCTCTTGGTTAAATGAAATAACTGCTCAGCAGATAGTTTGTAGTAAAGTGAAGTTTACTTTAGAGTCTCCGGTTGCGTTATTAGGCATAGTATGTTGCATTAAACCTAGAAGCCATAAATGCCTGTGTTACTGTGAGAAGACAGGCCACAGTCTCCTGGAAACGCTGGAAATGGAAGTAATTTGAGATACTCCTACCATCTGGGTATCCAAAAAAAGGTTTAAGTCATGAACCACTGTGACAACAGTGGGCCAGGCACTTTTTGAGAATGATATTTTATTGGCCAATTTTTTAAAGTGTGCTCCCCTTAATGTACTGATATTGTTGCCATCTTGCCTGCGATTAGCTTCAGACATCCACTTTTCATACAGCAGTTCCTATCATAGCATTTCAACAGTAGGATCAATAGGACTATCAGCCAAGGACATGCAGCACATTTTTTCTGTCCTTCAGATGTACAATGCTGACATTTAAGATCTCCAACTTCTTCAGAAGTGAATGGCATTGAGAGGAATCTTTATACAATTCTACATGCCCGAACTAGAGAAAAGGTTCTGCTGCCTAATGGCCCACCTGGATACCATCCATGAATACAGAGTAAATAGAACTAAGCCAATATGTGGGATTTATTCCTGACAGGTTACCAAGCAACACTTGGTAGCCAGTACCCAAATATCACATGCTAGGAAAAGACAAAACAAAACAAAGATGTTTGCTAGTTATCTGCAGTAAGACGCACAATCAACAATAAGCCATATTCCATAAAACTAAGTTAGTAGAGACTAGGTAGAGTTGGAGACCCACATTTAACCAGTCTCCCAATTTCCTTCTTGAAAATGAGAGCTGTACACATCAGTGTATAGCCAGTGTACACATCAGTGTATAGTCAGTGACTATAAGACCAGCTACCTCAAACACCAAATTCATGCACTGCAGTAAGAAAACTGCATGTTGGAAGTAGGAAAGAAACCACCACTCTTTGAATGAAGCACTCTCTCTATTAGCAGCTGGCCCAGATGCTTTTGAATATCTTTTACCAATTAAGGCCAAAAAGATAACTCTTCTGTGCTTTTAAAGTCTCTGCAAAATGCATCTTTTTTATTTGATTCCTACTTAGGCTTTTTTACGCTGTCCACACCATGCATTTTAATTTCTTTTACTTTTATCATTACATTCTTTTATACTTTTCACAGAGTTATAATATCAAATACATTGCAAGCACAAACACAAATACATTATATAAAATTATAAAAAGAAATTCATACTATATTGGTAAAGATGCATATGGTTATTTATAACCAAATTACTTGCAGCAAATAAAGATGCTGTCCTTTATCATTAAATGATTGAGGATGGCTTCTAAGGGTTGACCTACGCTGACTGAAAAAGCATCACTAATGAGCAAGTGCAGATTAGGTTGCTGCAAGTCTTCTATTTTAAAATCCTCTTCAGGGGGAAAACAAACCCTATGCTGCTAGAAGAACCATTAGCAAAAACAGCATCAACAGTATGACGGATCCATTATCATTGTCAGTTTTACACGTACATGTTGCCTGAATAGCCGCTGGGAAACTACTATGCATTGGGAAAGTATGTGTACAATTATCTGCTAGCCATTGGGGAATTCAGTGTGGGGCTGGCAAGAATGCTGAACAGCATTTAGATCATTTGCAGTCTCACAAAAAAGGGAAGTGCCTTGTAAGGGCACAAAAAAACAAAACCAACGGCATTCAGGTCTTCAATCGTATTTTCCCTATTTTGCAAGGGACACTGAAAAAAATTGATTCCAGCCCCCCTCCAGAAAAATCTGTCCAATTTTTTAAGTATCCTACTGGATGCTAAGCTGTCAAACACTGGATTTGTACACAATATTATGATCACATATCAACTCTATTCTTTGAAGCTAAACATGGGGAAGCAAAGCAATGGCAGTGGCAAACCACTTTTCCTAGCCCAAAGGAAGAAAGGAATACTGTAAATGTGGATGAATGAGAAGATCATATTGTTAAATTAACGAGTATTTATTAAGCAGGAAAGGCATTTAAGAGAAGATATAAAAGCAGTCTTGAAATACTTGAAAGGCTGCCATAAAGAAGAGGGAGAACACCTTTTCTCTCTTGCTGCACAGAGCAGGATACAGACCAAAGGCTTGAAGTTGCAGCAAAGTAAGTTTAGAGTGGACAGAAGGAAAAACGTCCCTGTTAGAACAGTGAGGCAATGGAATAGGCTGCTTAAGGAAGTGGTGGACTCTCCATCACTGGAGGTGTTCAAAAACAGGTTGGAGAGGCACTGGTCCAAAATGATCTAAGCACAGCTATGCTTATGTTCCTCTATGGGTATTTCCTATGCTGCTTTGCTGGTTGCCACATGGGGCAAGGGGGGATTTTTTTCCTCTCCTCAGAAACACTGGGTGTGGTAGGTTAGGATATTATGTCTTCCGTTCTGCCTAGTTTGACTGTAGTTTTTGCTAAGAAGTTAGGCAAGGGATTCCCACAGGATTAGTCTGGAGAGGGATGATTCTGCCTCTGGCAGACGGTTGGGCTAGATGACCTGTAAGGTCCCTTCCAGCCCTACTTCTCTATGATTTCCTATACTTTAACTTCATGTTTCCCCCAAAATATTTATGCTCATGTTCCCAACAACAAATCTGAAGTTAAAGACAAGAAAGTCTTCCATTTGCTTATGCCCAACAGGAATTAAAAACCATGTCAAGTGATTTCATGTCATGAATCCAGGACATGAGAACTTGATGTGGGAAACAGTTCAGAAAGTGAAAAGGCCATTGTACAATGTAAACAATTGTGTCAACAAATAAAATCTGGAATGTTTTGCCAATTTCTAAATTTAAACCATGATCGTGTTTGAGATGCGAAAAGACTTTTTTTTCTTTCCATTAGTCTTCCAAATACATGAAAGGATGACAGAGCAGTACATAAATCAGTATGAATAAAATAATACTTTTCACATCCCAATTTAGCAAATTAACTATAAAAGTAATTTATTTAAGCAAATCCTATTATTTTAGTAGTTCTCTGCTGAACATGCTTAGATCTTTTGTGGAATTGATGCCTGGGTGCCAAAACTTAAAAACATCTGGTCACATTATTAAAGAAAAAGTGAGATGAACAGACACAAAAGAGCAAAATAAACAGAGTTAAATATTGAAACTAATGCTTAAAAAAAAATGGCCCCAGGATCCAGGCAAATGGAAAATTTGAAAGTTTAGTTCTAGAAAGTTTAAATATTGTTTATCAACTTGTCGAAGAGTTGAAATGATCAAAGAGAGCTAAATTACACTCACAGAGCACCAGAAATATTGTAATGATGATGTGCGAAAAACAGAAACAGCAAACAAATTATTAAAGAGAAATGTCAGACTTAACATTTGGCAAAATAAA
>NW_017729034.1:87025983-87030919 GCF_001723915.1 Gavialis gangeticus
AAAGAGAAATGTCAGACTTAACATTTGGCAAAATAAATATGTCACATCACAGAATCTGAGATTTTATCCAGATACCTGAAAACATATTACTTCTTATCCCTCTAAAGTAGAAGAAAGCTATTTATTAGTATTTAATTTATTTCTGTGAAAGGGCAGCCAGATAGCAAACACCTCTTCCTTCACAGTCTTGAACTGGATTTTTATATTAAAAATTACATTTTTATGTAAGGTTACATTTTTATATTACGGTTTTTTAAGTATAGTTAGTATCAATTAAACAACACTAAGCAATTTAACATTTTTAGTATCGATACTCTTCTCTCCTGACTTCTTTCAACCAGCCAAAAAACAGATATTTAACTTCAAAATTAAAAATTTAGCATATTAAAACCCTATTGAATATGCAGGCTAATACTTTCCTTAACATCCAACATTAATAACTGGACAGAGTGGTTCAAATTAAAATCCTCTTCATAATTAATAATTAAAATTATTTTTAATTAGCACATTTTGAGCATATTTTCTACTGCAGCAGTTCCCAATCTGTGGTACATGTACCACCAATGGTACACAACCAACCTGTCAGTGGTATGTGCTAACAGATATATTATAATTACTTTATATGACAAAAATTTGCTGATGGCACTTAAATCTGTATCGTTTTAAATTGGTGGTGCACAATCTGTCAGAGTTTGAGAACCGCTGCTCTGCTGAATCAATTCCAAGTGCATCTTAACATTTTTCAATGACAATTAGGATTTATTTTTGCACATAATTACTTAATAAAATGACCACAACCCTACACCAAGTTTTGTTAGAAAGTAGCAAGCACGGTACTTCTTAAAGCAGGCTTGACCAACATGCGGCCCACCAAGCCATTTTCTGAGGCCCATTTTCTGAGCCATTAGGAAGCTGCAACGGAAAACAAAAGTAAACACTGTTTACTTTCATTCCCACCCCTTGTCCCTCCCCCAGCCCCTCAGCAGCTTCCTAACGGCTGCTGAAGGGACAAGGTTCCCACATGTACCACATCAGCCTGACGTTGCCGACACGGTGCAGATCCCCCCCACCCCCATTTCACCGTGTCCCTTCCTAGCCCTGCCCCTCCCCATCCTCATTTGCATGCTGGCCCCGCCCTGTGCCAGTCCCCGCCAGCCATGCAGGCTGAAGCAGGTCACAGTGCAGCGGGTGGGTGGGCACTGATGCCGGCTTGCAGGGATGCTGCGGCTGGGCCCATGGGAGATGCTGCCACCGCTGCTGCTGTGGCTGTCAGGGCAGGAAGCCAGCACCACTCCCACCTCCCCGCATCCCTCTGCGCCCACAGACAGCGCGCTGGGGGTGGTGAGTCGTGGGCTCTGGGGAGGAGGGAGGGAGCCCTGCTGGTCGGGCTCGGGCTGCCCCAGGGAAGAGGGAGCAGGAGGGTGTCCCTGCATATCACACACCCCCTGTAGGGTCCTCACATGTCCCCCTGGCTGCTGAGCCCAGGCGCGCAGGTGTGGGAGCATCCCTGAGGCCGCCCAAGTGGCAGGGAGGACACAGCGGGGTCAGGCGGTGCCCCTTGATCCCAGCGTCCCCAGGCCGCAGCCGGACTGGACAGGCCACGTGAGCGCCCACTCCTGCCCGCCCACTGGGTGATAAAAAGTTCATGATCCGGCCCCGCATTCAAAAAGGTTGGACACCCCTGTCTTAAAGGAAGACCCAATTACTGAAACTGAATATTTTCAAAGACATGGATTAATGTAGCTAAGTACTGTCTCTACCCAATCCAAAGAACTGTTTTGCTACTACTCTGGCAATGTTGCAAAGCTAGGGTACATCCTTCAGTCTAAGCGGAATAAAATTTAGTCTGAATTTTGAGAATTTTTTCCTGCTGCAATTATGGGAACAATTATATTATGAAATGCTTCAAAAAGAGGAGTGAAGGTAAGACAGAAATTTCTTTACTTAAGCTACTGAAAAACAGACGCAGAAAGAGCACTACTGAATATGTCTGATGATGTTTCCTCAGATAAAATGACCTAATCAATCTTTCTGATCTCTATTCTTGCATGATTAATAAATTGTACATTCCATAATTTTCCTTACTCGGATGCAAGCAATTCCTTCTGAAATGTCTATGGCCTTGGGAATCCCCTGGATCAGGCGACATTGAAGACAAGAGCATACAAGATAATTACACAGATGTATCTGTCTTGCCATGGTCCTGCAATAATTTTGGCAAAGTTTCAGCAAGGTTATAGGGCCTGCGGATTTTTTCTGGTAGGAAAAACAAACAACTTAAATTGGAAGAGCAGTGAATGAAACCTGAAGGAAGATAAGGAGGAAGTTGAGGGAACTAGGACTCTGAAGTGGTGATGCCTATGACTTTCTGTGCAAGTAAATTGGGACTGGGATGAGGAACAGAAGTTGGAACTGGGTAGACAAGGACAGACTGGAGGAGATAAGGAAGAGGAGTGTGAACACAATCCCACCCTTCCAGAATCTAGAGGAGAACATAAGATTCTCAAGTCTCACCATTCCACCATATCTGTGAAACCTACTTGAAAAATCTCTCTCTCTCATTTCTTTCTAGTACTCCTCCACATAAAGGATGACAACTTACTGTTATTAATTAGAATCATTTAAAATATTTATATTGTTTAAGGTCTTTATATTGTTTAAAGTATGATGAAATGGATTATTTCTCTACCCGTTCTTTATAATGCCCCAAAGAGTATAATTTTAAAAGCATAGGGATTAATTTTTAAAATTGGCTGGATCATCTTCTGCATTCCAACAACAGGAACTTCGCAAGCTTTTAAGTTGTAGAATACTCCCAGCTTCACCGAAATTGAGCATTCTACAACTTGCAATAAGGTCTGAAGCTAAGCAGAATAAGGTCACTGACTTCTTCACCACAAACTGTTTTAAAGTTGCTTTGCTTTCTATTTTTTTTAATTACATGCAAGGGCAATGCAATTAAACTGCCAATGCAATTCTTAGTGTGACTGATGAGACAAAGGAATGACATTGTTTTATACTATACCAAATCTTTTATTAAACCACGTCCAACTGGTTTAATTAAAGTTCAAGCACTTTACAAAGTGCATTATGCAATAATCTATGAAACAACTATAAATATTTTCAATTCCTCTGTGGCAACCATCAGTCCTCCTGGATCACGATGTATGCACGAGGGCCACCCAGACCTTCGATGCATATGTCCGAGCAGGAATTTTCAGAGAAATGGAGGCTGCCCAAACCTTCCATCCTCCCTTTTGGCCACTGAGACAGAATCCAAAGACCAGACTAAGTCCAGATGTTTCGTGCTTCCATGGCTGTAGTTACGTAAGTGTCTGGGAATCGAACCCAGGTCTTCTATGCAGTACACAAGAATTCTACCACTGAACCACATGGGAACCCTCAACTCCTCTGTACATTCAATCAGTCTATGCAGGTATAGCATTAACTAATTATTTTCATATTTATGCATTCAAATAAAAGACAATAACTGTACAATTAATGCTCAAGTGCAATTAAAATGTACTAGAGACTTAACTTTATAATTTTTAGGCAACTACTCAGCTTTAATATCAATCTATAGTTCCTGGGATAAGCTCAGTAAAGTCATTCAACTTCTCTCACTTAACTATTTCTTAACCATCAGACATCTACCAATTAAATAAACTAGGATTTATAGGCATTGAATTTTAAGCAGTCAAAATGATTCTATGGGTACAATATTTTAATAAGATTGCTTTCAATAATAAAATATTCTTGTTTCATTCCTTAAGTTTTGAAATTATAGGAACCCAAGCTAACATTATGTTTTGATTTAAACATTTCATCATGCTCAGCAACATGATAGCTAAATATATTAGCCTAGGGACCTGCTTCTCCAAGAAAGACATATTGAATGATTGAGCAGAAGAGGGGTGAAAAAAAACCAAACACCTAAAGATGACCAGTTTATGCTTTTTAGTGTAAATCTTCTAAGCAAAGACAACCTTGAATATCCTCATGGGTTAATAACAGGTCATAGTTATCCAGCTGTTCCCAAGTCCAACCATAGTGTTAGACTACCTCCTGCAATAGGAATTCCATAGGTTAAGTATGACCCCAAAAATGGCATTTCCACATTGTTACGTGTGCACATATTTTGTCTGCCTTTAATTTCACTGCACAGAATTTTAAGCAACATTTTCCCTTGTTATATCAGAGACTGCTGCTTAAAGTGTACAAACAGATTTGTTTTCCTTTATTTTGAATTCAAGTCATCATTTTTTATTAATTTTACACCAAGACCTATGGGAGGATCTAGGATTTTGAAAAGGGAGGTGCAGTTGGTGTGGTGCATCATCACATATAATACGATGCACATTTCAGGTGAAAAGAAACTAGAAGCTTTACTAATATTTTAGGGATCTAGGGCTGTACAGTATAACCTCATAAATCTAGCATCTTCTGGACCTAGCACCTGTTGGAAATTTGAAAATTCCAGATTTTTGAAACATAAGGAAAGTTAATAGCCTTAGGACAATTTTATGTGTTATTACACCACAAGTCCTTTTTTAAATACATAGGGGGCAAAAAGAAGGTTCCGGGTAATGTGGGGCCCCTGCAGGACAAGCTAGGAAATTTGGTCGTCACACCAAACGACAAAGCTAATATATTTAACGATTTCTTTGCCTCCATTTTCCTAAGCAGGGACCGGAACAGCCACCCCCCCCCTTTGGGCCCCCCTTAAACACCAAGGGAGGCGCACCTAGGCCAAGGGTTAGTGAGGAACTAGTTAGGGAACTTCTGGAGGGACTGGATGTATTCAAATCAGCTGGTACAGACAATCTCCACCCTCGAGTACTGAGGGAATTGGCTGAGGTCATTGCGGGACCCCTGGCATGGCTTTACGAGCACTCGTGGTGCTCAGGTGGGGTACCAGAAGACTGGAAGAGGGCCA
>NW_017729034.1:87035919-87043424 GCF_001723915.1 Gavialis gangeticus
ACTCCCCCTCTATGTGGCACTGGTCAGGCCACAGCTGGAGTACTGTGTCTAGTTCTGGGCGCCGCGCTTCAAGAGGGATGTGGACAACATGGAGACGGTCCAGAGGAGGGCCACTCACATGATGAGGGGGCAGCAGGGCAGGCCCTATGAGGAGAGGCTATGGGACCTGAACCTGTTCAGCTTCCACAAGAGAAGGCTGAGGGAGGATCTAGTGGCCTGTTACAAACTAGTCAGAGGGGACCAGCAGGCACTGGGGGAGTCCCTGTTCCCCCGTGCTCTACCAGGAGTGACAAGAAATACCAGTCACAAGCTGGTGGAGGGTAGATTCAGACTAGACATCAGGAGGCGCTACTTCACTGTCAGGGCGGCTACGATCTGGAACCAACTTCCAAGAGACGTGGTGCTGGCTCCTACCCTGGGGGTCTTTAAGAGGAGGCTAGATGCACACCTTGCTGGGGTCATTTGACCCCCGTACTCTTTCCTGTCATGGCAGGGGGTCGGACTCAATGATCTGCTCAGGTCCCTTCTGACCCTAGAAACTATAAAACACTATATGCATGACTGAGTATTGTTCGAAACAATAGCTATAGGCTGATGAACAAAAACAATGTCAGTCAGAGAAGCACCAGACTTCCGGAGAAATTTCTGGATTATTGGGAAGCTATTTTTTATTGCAATAATGTAGTATACTATATTTTTTTTGAATGCCAAATTTCTGAGAATTCCAGAATTTTGAAAAGCAGATTTAAAAGGTTATACTGTATTATATTAGTCAGTTTAAGATTGAAACAAAAACAAATATAGCTTTATTGGAATGTGCATTAATTGGCTATGTCATATATTAAGTATTAAAAATGCAACAAACTAGGCAAAAATATTCAAAATATGGTGTTTCTTTAGGTTTATACTCATTAGAATTTAATGTACATCTCTTTCAGATTCATAAAACACAATCAAACCTTCTTAAACTTCTTAACAGTGCCTCCAATGCTTCACTGAAAGTTATTTGCACACCCAAGTTAATATTTTAACCTAGAGTTAAAAACAGTCTGCAGGGCTGTGAAATAAGAGCTATGCACACATCTACACATGTGCATGAATGCATATTCGCCTATTTTAATGCACATTAAAGCATCATTTTAAAAAGTGCTATTTAGTTAATGCATCTTAAAATAGGCTAATGTGCATTAAGCATCACTTAAAAACCACGAGCACTTTTACATGTGCTCAGGAGGTAGAAGCAGGGGGTGGTGCTTTAATTAGAGTGGCTCTGAGAGCTTCTCTAATGAAAGTTCCGCTCTGTCTCCTGCATCAGCACTCTTGTGCTTAAAAATGGCAGCAAGGGCACTTGTTTGATGAGCTTTAGTTCAAGAGCCCCTACTGCCATTTTTCAGTGTGGGGATGCTGATGCACGCAACACAGGAGGCTGCTGGAGTCTGGATTAATTTAGTCTTCTCTGATGTACTGGAATTCCAGCACATCAGAACAGCCTTGGTGCTTGTGTATAGGCACCCCATGCCCTTTAGTTAATGCACATTTAGACAGGCTAATGTGTAATTTCTTAGTACCTCACAATGGAGCTACTAGATTTAAAGCGTATTAACTAAAGTGCATTAATGTACCTGTGGGCATGCCCTACATTACCAGCTAGCAAACAGCAGAATAAGGAATAGTTTAATTAGTGAAAGATTAAAATAATTTTAAAAAGGCTGGGGGGTGGGGGGGGGTCATTAACACTAGGGCTGTGCGAAATTTCGCCTGCCGTTTTGTTTAGACACTGTTTCAACTCATTTCAAGGTCAAAACAGTAAAATCGTGATGAAACAAAGGGCTTTGAACCAGCCTCGAAACAAAACTAAGCTAGTCAAAATATTTCGAACATAGCACTGAGGATGGAAAGTCAGCCCAGCTGGGCTGACTTCCCGGCCCCGGCCCCAGCCCCGGCCCCATCTAGGGAAACAGAGTCGAAACAGCCTCACTGTTTCGATGAAGCAAAATGGAACAGCTGTTTCAAATCGAAATGAAATTCGATACAAAACGCTGTTCTGTTGAAACCTCAAAACTCAAGGCAAAACAGAGAGGTGCCATTTCACACTGCCCTAATTAACACCTGTGGACTGAAGAATTTAGAAGGAATCAGGTAGATTACAAACTAAGATAATTAGTGTAGGTGCTTCATGTAAGGGAAAACTGCTTGCATGTGAAGTCCTATACTTTGGAATAAGCACAAAGGCAGATGCTCATTCCAATGTCAATAACTCTTTGACTACTGCCCAAATAGACAGGTTGCTGCCACTGCCAAGCAGTTGCTTTTAAACTCTGGATGAACCAGGCACTCCCCACTGGATTCACCCCTGCTAAAAATCAATACCCAAAAGGGTATGCCTCAACTGTTTAAAAAAAAAAAAAAAAAGTCTTTCTCCTCTCCTTTTTCCAGTCTCACTGGCCATGAGAACCCACGTATTGCATGAGTTCTCCATACACTTCTCCCCTAAATAAATCCATTGACAAAGACCACTGAAGCTTAAAGCTAAGAAAAACTCAGGTTTCAATCGAAATGAACCTAGACCAGAATGAATAAATAATGCAAACTTTGCATTTAAGCAATGCACTGTTACTTAAGATGGTAGGACCAGTGAATCCTGATATTGGTATAGCACATTAAAATTTGGCACTTCTATAGGGGTCTGGACTAAGCACTATTTGAGGTCATATGATATTAAGGCAGAGAGAGAAGGAAGGCAAAAGGTCTTCACTCCACACACCAACAGAAACCTCAAGCAACTTAAATTCCTGAGATGATTATCCTTTACCACAGCACTATCATAGGTTGGTTTGTTAGTTGGTTTGTTTAAATTTCTGCCTGTGTGCTCATTCCAAAGTATAGGACTTCACATGCAAAGACTTTCCCTTAAATGAAGCACCTATACCAATTATCCTATTTTCAATAGTCTTTCTGGATAAGAAAGATATGAATTCACCTGATGCCAAACAAACAGGGCTCTTCTTTTCATGCTGACTTAACTAAGAGATTATCCCACAATTGCACCATTTGTGGGCAAGCTTCCATCCTCTATAACCAACAGAGTAGCATAAAATCAGATTTAAATAGCTGCCTTTTCTCCTCTGGGGTGCTACAATTTCCTTTCCCATCTCAAAATAAATATTCTGAATTGGTCTTAAGTCTCAGGGAAGGGGACTAGACCGGAAAAGCCAAAATTTGAAAAGCAAGGGTACAAAAGCAAGAATGAGTAAACAGCTATGCATCATTTTGTAAAGACTCAGAAAGTGGCAGCACCTGGTGATTTGCAGGCAGAGGTTCAATGAGTATTCTAGATGACTGTAGCCAGCTCAGCAGTATAATTCAAATTCATTTATGCCTCTGGGATGAATCTAGACTGTGGTGCTCCTTATGGGCTACAGCCAGACCACAAGGAGTCTCCTAGACTGGATCCAGGCTTGCAGGCAGGGTGAGCAGCAGCATGGGCAGTCTTCATGTGTCCATTAGGGCTCCAGAGCTGGGAATTCAGCAGCAGGCCCCACCTCTGTTCCCCCATTCCCAAAGCCTCTCTGGCAACACCATGGACTCTGTGAAATGGCTCCATGAGCTGGATTCAGCCTAGGGCCCGTACATTTGACAACCCTGCTATGAACTAAAACAGCGACTACTACAACTGCAAATTCGTAACACCATTGAATGGAATCTGTGGTTGCAAATTCTAGGATTAAGAACAACATCTTTGTTTTGCAAGAATAGAGTGGGGGGATTAAGTGAGGTAAAACATCTAATTCTGACATCATACACTCTGCTGTATTTTACTATAGCTAGTCTCGAAATATTTTAAGTGAAATGAATTTAGTCAACATTACATCTCTGAAGCAAAACCTTATACCTTAAACTAGGGTTGATTTAGAGCCTCGTGCAACTTTTAGAAAATCGTTACCTTTAAGAAGCGAGCATTAATCCATTTTGTAAAAGTTTTTTTCTGTACATCATTGTGTTCATCTGGGAAGAAAAGACAAGGAAGAGAAAGAGAATGAGTAAAACTGTGTTCTTTAGAAATCATCATCTCAGTTCCAGTGTGTTTGCAACAGCGACATTCAATACAGATTTCATCCAGCAAAATCCCTGGATCACAGAGTATGTTTCAGGCCATTTCATATTTCTGTAAAACTTAATGCATCCAAGGATACAGGACAACATTATAACTCTAAAATGGCAACTACAGAGTCCAATTTCTCCACACTACAAACACCCTCACTCAGCAAATTTCAAGAAAATGTAATGCACTTGTGATCCACTAACCAGTACATTCTGCTTAGTAAAAAAAAAAAAAAAGCAAGGAAGACCGTGAGCAGTTCCTTCCCCATGAATGGATTACCACTAGTGCCTCCTTGGCTGCTTGTGCAGTTCCTTTATTAATGAAACTTTTGATGCAAATAATCTAATACATCTTCCTGCTTTGGGGAAGATCACAGAGGAAGTAGTGAAAATATCTATCATATTCAGATTTCTATTAACCCGAAGCAATATGAGTGTAGACCCATATTAGTATCACCAGATAGTCTCCTCTTAACAGCAAATTAAGGTAAAGATATCACCACACTGATTCTTGTTTTTCTAGATGCCTTGGATACTGCTTTTCACAAAGGGGGTGTTGAAAATGTTGCAGGCCTTAAAAGCAGAGGAGACTACTTTAAGTTAGATTTATATATAGTAAGACCTAGAAAATCTTTATGAACTACTGCAGAGGTATCCCATAAACTCCCTTGTAGCAAAGACCCCCCCCCCCACTTCTCTTGTCAGGAAGCCCCTCTTTAGGAAAATCCCTCCCTAATGGGCACTCACCTCCAGTGCACCCTTTTTCCTTTCTATCTTTCTTCCTTCCTCCTTTCCCCCCCACTCTTCTCAGCTCTCTTTATCATGAAGCAAAGCAATGAACTGTCTTTTAATAAACGTTATAAGTCTTTAATATTATTATAATAATAGGTCTTTGATAAGTATTTTATATTATTATTCCCTTTTAGATTATATTCATATAGTGTTCATTTTTGTATTCCATTTCATTATGCACTTCTAGGTTTTATTGTTCATGTACTCCCTCTACACTTTTGCCATGACATCCTGTGTCTCGCATTTTATTTATGCTTTACATTTTATTTTATACTCTCTCTTTAAGTTAGCTAAGCCTTGTAATATTGAAACTGTAGCTGTAAAAATTCATTGAATTGTATCACCTTTACAATATACCGGGCAGTCCCCTGAGTGAATGCAAGTATGTATGAGTCAGTTGGTAATCGAATGACAAGCAGGGAATGCAAAGCAAGAGCCTCTAGCTGTTAACTGACAACAGCCTAGCCAGAGGAACTTACCATCATAAAAACTCTATTCTACAAGCCTTTTTAAGCTAATCAAGCCAAAGATCCAATTCCTGGAACTGAACAACAACCCTACTGACCATTCCTGGAACCTGCAATGGCACAGCCATCGAGTCAATCAAGTCAAGGTGGACTCCCAAAACTGCACCATTGGGTGGAACCCCCAGTAACTGTGACAGACAGCCGTAATGCACTACTTAAGACCCACGTGGGACAGCAACCTCTGGATTGGGCAGCCAAGATGATGCTGGGGAAACTCAGAAGTTGGCCCGAGAAAGGCAGTGAAGCATGACCCTCTTTCTTCGAACCTACCAACTGAAGGACAAGCCAGCAACCCCCCCTTTGGAAAGACATTGCCTCAGAGAAGCTTCAACTGACCATTGACAGCAGACCCACATTGCCTCAGCTAGGTAGATAAACTAACACAGTGCTCTCACAAATCACTACAGCAGCTACTATATAGGTTTGAATGAGTGAGTGTATGTGTGTGTATGTAGGGGACCAATATCTCTTTGGTTCCAATCCTGTGCACTGTATAATAGTTGCACACCCCCATACAATAAACTTGATAGTAGAGATCCCACAAGTTGGTCTTAATCGCCAACACCCTCATATTAAGGACTAATGTCTACTCTATCCACTTCTTGCTTAATATACGTCTAAATAAAAATGACAGTACCTGAAATGGAGCTCTGCTAACATTAAAAACAGGAAGTAGCATCCAGCCAGGCATTTCTGGTGAAGGTTCTTGTCCCTAGCAGTCTGCCAGGTCTCAGAATTATTAACCTTCCAGACATACCAAAAGGCTCTTCTGTTTTTATTGCAGCAGCCAGATAATAGCCAGGAGGGGTTATTTATTAGCAGAGATAATAACGTTTCTGAGGCCAAAACTAAACATGACTTGATGGATGTAGGCACCAAACATATTTTTGTAACTAATCTGGATGCAAAGCTTTATAAAACAGTTGCCCAGAGATCAAAGATGAACACTTCTATTACTGGTGTTTAATAAAGCATTGAATAAATAGATGAGAGGATGACTGAAATATTAAGTATCATTCTGTAAAACCACATCTTCCTATGAAGACTTCCACAAGAATCCATATACCAGGACTAAAACAGCAAACTAACGCTAAGTCTGTGGAGGAACTAGCAACACTAATTCAAACCTATTCATGGGTTTATGGTTTAATATAGTTAAAGATAATAAGTTACCAACACTGTTGCCAAAAGAAAAGTCTTATTAACTATGTAAATAGATAATAACAAATAAGTAGTAAATGAAACTGGACTCTTGGTGATTGAGATCTCTGCACTAACAAAACATTAATACAACTCCACCCTCAGTGGACAACACCCCTTCTTTTGGATTCCCCTCCCACATCCACACCAGCTTGAGACTGGCTGATTAAGGAAGTCCGTGCTCAAATCCCAACACCCTGCTAGGCAGACAAGGTTGTTTGGGCAAATGTGGTATCTTATTAGACCAATTAAATATTTGGAAAATTGTTCTTTACAATCTTTTGGGCACAATCACCCTTCGTCAGGTACAGGGAGAGTCTGCTGGTGTTTGTGTACTCACCTGGGTGGAACAGAAGTTTAAGCCAATATGTGACATAACTATAAGCGACAGCCCTGAAAACACCCTACCATGACACTCCTGCCAAGTTTACAAATCAGCACTTCCCCAGGAAAGCTTTGCTCATCTGGCCTTTTTTTTTCTTCAAACACTTTTCACACCAAAGGACTAAAGTATCACCTAGGAAACTCTCTCCAGATTGACACAGGAGGCCCAGGTTTATATGAGAGTCATAACATATGCACCTCTAAACTGTGGCAAATGCACTCAAGGTCAAAAAGGACACGCATGCACACACACAGCCAAAATAACTAACACACATCCATTTGAGTTACAAGAACACAGTATACTGTCTCTGAAAGCATTCTTTCAGGCTCTGCACTCTGCTCCAATCACAGCAGCTGTCACCTCTTGCAGGTGGCAGCCGGCACTTGGGTGCTGGTGGGAGGGGCAGGGGGCAGCGGGCCCTGGTCTTAGTCCCATAGCCCTGGCAGATGGGGGCCCCCGATGGCAGGGCTGGGGGTGGGGGAGGGGGAGGGCACCTGGGG
>NW_017729034.1:87043598-87046123 GCF_001723915.1 Gavialis gangeticus
GGGAAAATGATGTCCTGGGCTATGCTGAGAAAACGGGGTCATGCCAAGGAAGAAGTTGGGAAGCACTGCTGTAAGCTTTTTTCAGAATACTCTGCTTGCCAGCAGATCCTGTAGATATTACTTTCTCAGTTAGATTAAACTTTCATATTAGATTTTTAAGCCTCTTAAATTGGAGTTTTCGTAACTGGCCCTTAGAGTTAAGATTGTGCCAGTCTTTCTGTTATAAATCCCTGGATAGAGAAGTACTTAACTGAAAAGCTGATGCCCTATTAACGACTATAACATGCACTATGCCAAATTAAGTTTCATGTAGATGTTTGTGCATCTATAAAGGTATTAACGCATCTATAAAGGTATCAACTGTAGGATGACATTATGACTCGGGTGACAAACTGGCTATATTAGACCAAAATAACATTAGCAATCAGCAAAGCACATGGCAGAGCACAGTAACCTCATCATGAATGAGAAGTTGAGAATGTCAGCAAATAACCTAGCAAGAATGAAATTCACTGATACTTTTAAGTCATCAAATATTATCAGCTAAATTCTGCTCCAAGTTACACCCCTGCAGCCCCTAAGTTAGAAAGACTGCAGAGCAGGAACAAAGCAGAACCTGACTCGCAATGTCCTTCATTACTATACGAATCACTCCTTCCAACAGTTATTTTCTTAGTCCTAACCTCAATCATTTCATGATTCTTCCTTCGAATAGTAGGAACAGGGCTTGATCATCAAAAATAATGATATAGTAAGATCAGAGTGATGTTGTAGCTGCTATGGTCAAGGGAATACACGAGATGCAAGGATTTTTGTGGGTTGCATCTTTGTGGTTGGTACAGATTTGGCCATGCTTTCATTCTTCTTCAGGTCACTAATGATGTTAGCAACTAGGAAAAATGCCTTCAAACTCTCACAATGACAACAATAAGGAGAGAGAAGGCCTTTTTTTCCCCCTCTAGAGGGTTGTTTGCACCATGTTGTATAACAGGAACATGTTCGTGTCACTGGCAGATATTCATAACAAATGGTTCACGATCAAATGTCTGAGCTTCAGAGTGGCATTTAACCACTCTCAGAAGTCATTTATAGCCTTGAATACTCCTCCCCCACGAACATGATCCCTTAATTATATGAAGTCCCTTTTCAAACTGAAGTTCCAGTTCCGTTTCAGCTTGCAGCTTTATGCCTCCTTTTTGTTCATGAACACTGTATTAAACTGATATAAATATAGAAGAGGAAAAACAAAAAACAAAAGCCTCACTGGATTGTGGCTTGCCCTTTGCTTAACCCCCTACTTCTAGTATGTTGAGTCTAAAGACTGATTCTTCCTTTCAGCAACGTGCATTACACTGATGACAGAGTTTTGTTACTTAATTCTTGAAAGACAAAAAGTTATCTGGCAAGGAACAGTTGGCACAGCAACATTTTGTCAGGAAGTCCTTTTCCCCACTGAGGAGATTTTATGGGCTGGATTAGACAAGCCCCTTGCCATCTGTATCAACCTTTCCAGCCAAAGAAAACATAGGTCATCATTCACTTAAGTCATCCTTAAATTTACCTTCCCTGCTTAGTCTAAATTACCATTTTCTACTGCAAAGGAATGTAGAGGTAAAAGAAGGAATTCGCCTGTGGGTTTTCAATTAAGGCGCTAGGAATGTAACAAAATTAGAAATGCCTATTTGTATAGCCTTGGGGTGAGAACACTGTATTCATCATAAATATCTCCCTACCCAACACTAGCATGAGTCTGAGAATGATAACATTAAGGGGGAAAGAAAAAAAAAATGTGCTCTGCTTTTCTAGGAGAGAAAAAAGAAGAACTACTTGTCTCTCTATTAAAATACAAGATTAATTCACCACAAAGGCATATTTATTCTGGGCATTTTACAGAAAAAGCCTCCAGAACTAAACACCAGTTAACAGAGTAATACAATTTAAAAAAAAACAACTCTCACACAGAAGACAATCCAGGGCCTCCTAACTTCTCACTGTAGCGACTTCAAGGAAACCTGAGGTTTATTCCAGTCCTCTGGGCACTATCAAAATATAATTAATATAAAATAATCATCCTAATAATCATCTCTCTTAAAGAGAATCTTTAAGCAAATTACTAAGCCTCCATTATCCTGCAATATGAAGGCAGTTATCAACCACAATGCAGGAGGAACAAATGGCACAAGAGACAGACAGGAAATAGTATTGCTGGATTACAGTGCAAGACAAGCTTGCTCAGATCAATGTCCACAAGCATTTCTACCCTTCAACTCTTTGGGTGTCAGTGCAATGAGACATGGTTCTTACTTAGTTGTTAGGATACCAGTATTTACATTCCAAAATTAACATCTTTCCTGGCAGAGTCATTAGGGAAACTAGACAGAAGTTCACAGGAGATAGCAAGGTGATGAGTTCCAAGTGGCAAATGGCATGGTTAACCCAACTTGCCTCTTTCCCCTCAGTCTGCTGTGATGAGTTTGCTACCTACTTTGCAGACAAAAATCACCCCTACTCAACATGGCTGGAAA
>NW_017729034.1:87046275-87053633 GCF_001723915.1 Gavialis gangeticus
AAAAAAAAAAAAAAAAAAAATCAGATTTGGGGGATAAGGAAACTTGGTCCTGTCCCATTTATATGGATCATTTCAAATTGCTGTCACCCACTGATGCAGAGGAGGAGCTTGGGGGAGATGAGGATGACCAGTTATGAACTGGCCCTATGTCAGTCCTGAGGAGACTGGGACCACTGGTGACAGAGGCTATCAACACCTCCCCTCAGAAGAGCAAGGTGTCACACTCTTAGGTCTGCAGTTGGCTCAACCATGCTCAAGAAACCATCAAGGGGATGCTGATTCCTAAGCCAGTTACCACTGTGTCTCCAACCTTCCCTTTTAGAGGAAGGTCAGTAAATGGGTAGTCACTTAATAGCTCCAGGCTTATCTGGATGCCACAGATTTCCTGGATAAAGATGAGTATGGTTTTCATCCTGGATACAGCACAGTCTGACCTTGGATCAATGATCTTCACCTGAGGATTACAGGAAATCATGCCTTGCTGATCTCACTAGACATTTCAGCAGCCTTTGATATAGTTGACCAAGAGGAACTAATAAAATGTTTATATGACCTGGGGAGTATTCACAGGACAACTTCAAACTGGTTCTGCTCTTTCCTAGCAGGAAAGTCCCAGAGCGTGATGATGGACGAGTGCTGGCCATCCCTCCAGACCTTTCCTATGTCCAAGACCATGTGGAGCTTTGGAGTAAGGTGCTATCAATATACTAAGGACACCCAGCTCTACCTTACCTTCTCATCTGACCTTGACCCTGCAGTCTCAGTCCTTTCTTAGTGCTTAGCTGCCCGTGAAGACTGGGGGACAAACCAACTGAATCCAGACTAGATAGCAGTGCTGGGATGGGCAGTCCACTTGACTTGTAGGCGACTGGGACACCCTCCTGGTTCAGTCTCCCCTTGTCACTCAGGTTTGTAGCATTTGGGTGTTCCTGGACCCATGGCTGAATACATCGACTTTTATTAGTAGATGCTTAGGATTATGAATCCAAAAAGATGACAAAGCCGGGAGGGAAATATACAGCGCCCGAGCCAGGGACTAACAGTAGAGGGATGGGGGTGATATTAAATATAGCCATTTCCCAACCTCTCAGAAAAAAAATACTCTGACTTGCCATGTTGTTCATCTCAGCATATCAGAATGATATTTAAAAATAAAAAAACAAGAGAATGTAAGGCCGTCAGATGTACACGAATAATACTGCAACACCAGACAGTAAGTGCTTTCCAAACACCTACACTTATCAGTCAATTACTGTACTGTTTTTACATAATGGCAGTACAGAACTAAAAAATTTCAGGCAATGTCATAACACCTACTAAATACCTACCGCAACTGGGTGGCAATTCAACAGTTAGAAATGCAGGGCTGTTCCACTGAGTCACCTAATACCTAGCACTAAAATCCATTAAAATCCAGAAAAATAATGGGAAGCAAAATGTAAGTGAACGTTTGAGGCAAGGATAGGCAAGAGTTCAGGGCATTTGCCTAGGACCAGGACACTTGGGTTCAAATCCCTGCTCTGCCCTATGTACACACAGCTGATCAGATGGGGACTGAGGCACAAAGGCTATCTTACAGATGATAACAGAACTTCCTATCTCACTGGAGTCTTGTGAAGATGAAAATTGTGCACAGATATTACAGTAATGGGTGGCATATAAGTATATTCAATAAAGTTGAAAGTTTCAGAGCTTAAGGCCAGGAGAGGCCACTAGATCATCTGATCAGACATTTTGTCTGTCACAGCCTATTTGTTTCACCGAAGTAACCTATAGCAAATAACAAAACTCCAGTTTAGGTTAAAGAATTTCAGTCCTCAAGAAAGTAAACTCTGGGTGAAAACGGAGAAAAAGAAAACGAGGTACCAACAAGTCCCCAGGTATCTGCACTGACAGGAACTGATCAAGTAAGAGACACCCAGATGGTGGCAGTAAGCCAGGGGTCAGAAACCCACAACTTACAGGCTGAAACCAACCCGCAAGCCATTTCATAAGGCCCTCAGCAGTGAGCAAGATCACTGACATTCAGTAGCAGGTATGTCACAAGCATTTTGGTGGCTAGGACGCAGCAGTGACAGCCAGATTGCAAACAGCAGCCCACCTTTGGCCCAAGCTACGTTATTTTGGCCCACTGCTCCAAAAAAATTACCAAGCCTTGCAGTAAGCAAAAATCACAACCCCATGCTAAACAGAAAGGTAAAAAGCCACAGAAAGATTTCTACCAACCTGACCTGCCCCAAAATGTGATAACTCTGAGCATGTAAGCAACAAACTGGAAACTAAAAATAACGATTCTTAGAGAAAAATCCATAGAGAAGAAAAGCTAACTATAAAGCAGTCTCTTATGTAACAGGCAGAAACTCAGGTTCTGTTTCAGAGCACAGTTGCAATGATGGTAAAATACTTTCCACATGTTTCAGGTGATCCATCTGCTCCCATTTTCCTTTTTTCCCCCCTCTCTCCAGTCTAGGACTATTATTTGGCTCACTTGCATTCAAAGCCAATTCATATGTTGTGCCGCCAGAAAGGAACACTATGCTCATCTAGTCTCATCTCCTGCATAAGACAGGCCATAGAAATGCAGCAAATAATTCCTCCATAAAACTCATCTGCGTACCAAGAGTAGAGGCATCCATCAGATGTTTATGAGGAATAAAGAGAAGTAGAGTGTTAGAGATACTGCTAAAGTACGGATGCAGAAGCCAAGTTCACCAAAAAAGGATCCCAAAATGTATATATGCAGGTATCTCTCTGTCAAGTTACATCAAAACGTTACAAATCCAGACAACACGAATATCAGATTTTTCACTATGTCAAGAGGACAACTGATGCTGTGTCACAAATTAAATTCAAAGGTTCAATTTATTCAGTACCCAACAGCTTTGCTACATTTAAAAAGTAAATGCTGACTTGAAAAAGAGAACCAGTAAACAGGGAATAACATTTCTAAAATGTTTACATGTAGCATATTTGTTTCTTTATAGCTTACTACATGGTAAATATGCATTAATCCATTTTAGGATCTTACAATTAGAGAAGATTCAGAGAAAGAAAAAGAAAAAAACTCTTATAGTGTAACAGTAAAAGACCTAGAAACTGCTTGTATTTCTTTGTTAAACTCCACATTAAGGCCCAATCTTGCATAGTGCTTACTTAACCCAAATTTCAGTGGTGACTGAGGGAACTCTCAGAAAATGCCATGTATTGGATTCTAGTTTCAGATCCCTATGCCACCTGTAACTGCACACCAGGGAACTGTTGTTCCATTTCTCCTTTATCACATGTAACTAATGGAATTGCAAATGTAATGTCTATGAATAACCTTTTCTATACATATAAGATTAGAACTCAATATATAAAAAAGGTGTGGGGGGGAAGTTTACATAAAATTTTAGCAAAATACTAAAAAGCATTTTATTTAATAAGTGCTGTTTAGACATGCCTACTAAAGAGTTAACTACACATCATGCAATATAAACCACGTAGTCACCATTTCAGTTTGTTTCTGCAGCAACAACATACTGACAAATTAACTGAGGTTATTAAAAATCACATTTATAACCAGAGAGAATTTATTCCAGTTCCAAGAACTTCATTGTTAAAAATATGTGCATTAGTTCTAGTTTGCATTTGTTTAATGTGAATTTCTAGCCACTGGATTTCATCATTGGCTGCTAGAATAGAACAATCTATTATCAAACTTCTGTTCCTTGGGTAGGTATTTCTAAGTTAGGATCACATTTGTTGCTCACTGGAACACTATGCGACTGAAAAAACTTGTTTCCTCTTACTTGGGTAAATGTTCTCAGTAGTCCACTTAACCTGAACTCTGGAACCATTCAGCACATACTGCTACAGTTTGGTTTTGATAATTTGCTCTGCAGTAAACAGTAAGCTCTACACATTACATGCAACAAAGTGTGCTTGTCCAAACAACAAAGATGTATTTGTCAGCAGTAGCAGGTCTCTTCAAGTCCTAAGTTCCTATAAAGCATACAGAGAGACTGACAGTATATCTAAGAGAAGTACCAATAAGTGAGGTTCCCCCAGGGTTCATAGAAGACTTACTTTCTCCCTTGCACTAACTTTACAAGTCACCAAGATGGAGAAACCTGCCATGTATCAGTTACACTCACTACAAGCAAATCGCCTAAAGCTGGGAGAAATAAATCCAAAGTGCTTTATGCACACCTTGACAAATTATGAAGTTTAATTGTGAAAAGATACAGTAGTTCAATGCCATTTGAAGTACACTAATAGAAGCATCAAATGAATGGAAAAAAACCTAAAAGGAAGAATATTACTTTTTCTAGTGTACTAAAGAAGACTCCCATTGTTAGACAAACCTATCCCTATGCTAGCAATGTGCTGAAATATCACTATATAATAAAAAAGTCACATGATAGTCTGCTGAAAAAATACCAGCTGACCAGCACAGATCTTACCTGAAGTACTCTGCTTAGTCTCATGAGTAGCTTATTAGAAAGAAGCAGACTATAGAAAATCTGACCCAGAATTAAAGAGTACTTTAAACCCGTTTTCATCGCTCCATATATATAAATTGAGATGGGGCGTAGGGGAGGAAACACAGTTTAAAATAAAACATTGTGCAAGCTTAGCTATTGTCACTACTCCTCTCTTATTATCAGTTGTCTTAGTAGCACACAAGGTATAACTGAAACCATTTCAATCGTCTGTTAATCTTTGCCATATAAATCACTTTTTGTAGTAGCACACTGAGTTGTTAGCTGCTCACTGCAAAGGTTAATGATTCACTACGTTATCTAGATTTAAAAAGTGTTACTATGTGACACCATTTATGTTCCTCATGGTATTGTGGTATTAAAGTTTAGTCAAGGCTCCATTTCCTGTATCACACATTAGGCCAAAACAAGGCAGCAAAGGGCTGTTGCAACTCTGCTCTCATCAAGTTCCCTCCTCCTAAACCTGCAGTGCAGCACAAGTGATCTGACATCCTTTGAACCTGACTTATAATTTAGAATTAAACATCTTCAACTAGGTCCATAAGTTCTCAGCATGCTGCATGTGGCTGAAATCATAACACAGACCTCCATTTGTGGATATTATCAGGTTTACCAGTTGAGCAAGGGATTGGCTTCTAAAACTCTGACAACCCTGGTTGTGGTGAAAAAAAAAAAATCTTCAGCCACCTCCTGGCTGGCAATATGCTCTTCAGCAATAATGCAGACCGACTCCAGTTTCTGTATGAAGTTCTCAAATTTTCTCTTAAAAAAACCCGCCTCCAATCAATCTCTTAAGTCCCTCTGCAATGTTAGCAGTCCTTTCCAGATTTCTCTTCAGCTTTTCATCAATGTTTTGGTACCAAGTTGCCCAAAAGCAATGACAACACCATTCAGAAGGGAACTCGCTCCTCTCTGGTCTGCAATACAATGCTTCCAGGTTAATTATTAATTAACTATTCATAACCATTTATAATGATAAATGGTTATAATAATTATATATCACTATTATTACAGTTACATATAATATATAATGTGAGATTATGATGCATGTTATAATCATTATAATGTGGTATTAATATTATATATAAAGACTGCCTAGTTATAATACAATTACTTTTTTAACTGATTACTTAATGCTGCCATGTCTACTCTTCTGTCATCTACCATCCCCTTATTTTTCCATGTTATTTCTGTGTTCCAAACCTGTTCTTTTAATATAGTAAGTACTGCATAACAGAGAATTGGCTAGCCTGTGGCAAAACTGACACAAGGCAGCAACCACAGGCAGCCTCTGTGCAGAGCATGCAACAGATTGGGGGGGAGGACAGTGGCAGGGAGCAGAAAGCAGAGCAGTAGATAAGACAGGGAGCAAACAGCAAGAAAGCAGAGCAGCAGATCAGTCAAGGGGTATAGAGAAAGGATCAGACAGCAGAAAGGGAACTGGAGTGGCACTTCAGGAGGATCTAGGGCTGGTCTGTGACTTACCTGCCAAAAAAGGTTGGCCCTCACTGGTATAACATAATGTACAAGCAAAGTACTCTAACAAAGAGCAGAAGAACCCTTAATTGGTTGTAAGGGTAGAATCAAGTGTGATAAATAATTGATGTCTAAAAAACGTGCTGAACTATTTTGTCTGTTTGAAATACCATTATTGGATGCTGTGACACTCACTGTTCACCATTTATAAAATTTTTCCAATGCTGCCTTTCGCCATGGGTGAGAAACTCATGATACAAGCAAGCAGGATTTGTAGCAACTTAACCACATAGGGGGCACTACAGAAGGAATTGCTGCAACTGCACTTTTACTCTTTATGAGCTGGCCAGGCTCACGAGATACTTTAAGAATCACTCACGCAGATGCTGTTTTTATTAATTCATATTAAAACCAGATGTGACCCACAGTTATTGTTTAAGGGTCAATAAATTCTGAAAATCAAAAAGTAGGACCCTGATTTGAGAAGTGGCTGTTAGCCAAAAGGCAAATCTTGATTTTCCAAACTCATACGTAGTAAATGCTGGTTTCAGTTCCCTGACAGAATTTCATTGCTTCAGCCACCAGCGTTTTGGAAGCATTACAAAAGCAGTTCAGTACAGAACGTGGACTGGAGTGTGGTTTCCTGGCTTTATCCCACAGCATTCCCTCAATCCAACTGTGGAGAGGAACTGACTGGATTCACAACGAGAGTCTTGAAGTCCTCTGTTGTAGTGCAGAAACCTTGGGTCTTTATGATAGCACACTACAGAGAGCAGGGGAAAATGGAAAGGAGTGTGTGCCAAGAAAAAGACAACTCTGGAAGCTTAGCGGAGGAGGAGGAGGACACTCAAAGCCTTTTCCTCTAGAAAGCATTAGTGTGACTAAGCATCAACTTTAGCAGGCTGTTATATTAGTTCAAATTTTTCTGCATTTAATTACAACCTTTTGCATAAGAGGCATGTTTTCAATTCTACAGGGGGAGCATACAATGAAAAAAAAATAACTACTTGCCAAAGGACTAAATAAATAAAAGCTCCAAAGCCTTAGCCACATCTATAATCAGAGTCATGTTGCTCTGCTCTTTCAGTTCATGTCACGCTGGTCCATTATTATTCTGCAAACCTTTCTGTGGGATAAAATGAAGAACAAAGGATGACTACTTAACCTTTTTTTTTTTTAAATGTGGTAAGTAATTTGGGTTCATTAAGCATTAGAAGATGATACACACAGCTCCAGCTGTCAAGCTGGAGTACCTAGATCTCCTGGCAATAAGTGGAGCCAAAGATAGATAAATAATGGCATTTGCCTAATAGGCTTGTGTTTCTGTTTTACTCTCTTACCTAAAATAGTGAAAAAGTAAAGTGGTACAACTAAAGAACCAATTACATCTGGAACTCC
>NW_017729034.1:87058633-87068281 GCF_001723915.1 Gavialis gangeticus
AATCACATTTCATTGACAAGGTCAATATGTATACAGTTTCCTGTATACTGCATTTTTTGGCACCCAGAAGCACATCATTCTACCTTGAAGCAAGTTTGTCCAGTAATGCCTTCTTTTGGACCAACTACATGGTTGGGATGGATGTTACACAAGCTTCTAACGTTTTGCCTTGTCATGACTACCATTCACCTACAGTGCAGCATGAAGTACTTAGGTGACAGAGGGAAGCATGTAATCGAGCTATGAGGCAATAGAGTGTTTTCCTCCCGTCTGATTTTCTGTGGTGGGATTTTTATTTTTTAGGATGCGCTAATTTTCTAATCTTTGAATTATGTTCAAATTAACATCTGGGAAAATTTTTATTTGTAGACTCTGCCACTTTCTCTGAACACTACTAAACCAACCCTGGTTCATAAAAGTTCCCCTATACAATAAATTTTGCCTTTGAGCTGTATTAAATGGCATGCAGCTAATACACGTGTAGTCATGCGCAAGCATCCTGACTCTCTGGGAAAGGAAATTCCTTTTTTCATATACTTAGCCCCCACACACACACACACTTTTTTGTAAATTAAATAGCTCACACTGCCTTTGGGAGTTGTTTCTAGAGAACAAATAGTTTTCAGCTGTTCATTGCTGCTCATTTATTGGCTGTTACTCTACTAGAGAAAGCTAATTTTATATCTATAGTTTGCCAGCTGAAGGTATGGTTATATTTGCAAGTCAGAGAAATCCTCAGCTAATTAAAAATAAAAATAAATATAATGCCTATATATGTACATACAGAGAGAGAGAGAGAGAGAGAGAGAAATTGGTGATATATATACCACCAAACGCACTGCTAACAAAAAGGGTTATAACTATCTCACACAACACTTGGCACGTCACCTGTCAATCAGGCAATCAACTGATTGGGAAGGGGAAAAAAAAAAAGAGGTCAGCAGATTACTGCATGGCAGCAATAATGGACTCTCTGATAATGGACTAAAAGGTTTTCCAGCTGAAGGTAGTCTTTGCAAGTCAGAGAAATCCTCAACCACCTATGAACAGTGTCATTTCAAAGACACTTCTGTACTACTCTGGCAATCCAGTGAGATCAAGAATCTGAGCCCTTCTCTATATTTCCTTTAAAAAAGTATGTGTATTACACTCACATGCACACAACTGTATTGTTAATCTAAAATTAGATGCTAAACACAAATTTGGTCAGGCTGATGAAACACTAACCTTACTAAGTTCAAACTTCTCTCCCTTCACACTTGCATACTGAATGGTTTGAAATGTTTGCAACTTTTTTTTGCAACAGTCTGCAGGGGGACTTTTAAAAGACTGAGAGCAACCAAGACATACACAATGGGGTACTTGATAAGAGTTAGGAATAGTCACTCAGCCTACCCACTCCTATTTTTATCAAATTCACTGAAAGTTCAGGGGGGTGGGAATCACAGAATGGTATGTCCTGAATTTTCCCATGCTATTTATTTGTTTAGTTTGAGCTCCATATAGGAGTGTGGGTCCACAAAAGGAGTTCTATCTGTAAGATGAAGTCTTAAGCAAAAATACAAAGAAAGATGGCAAACATTTGAAACAATGATTCCCTAAACACTGCTGTGAAAACCAGAAGACAAACTTGCATGACTACAAATTCTTCTGATCATGATACATCAAATCTCACCCTTGTGTTTCAAATCTCAACCTAGTACTTCAGCTAGCCCGAAAAGTCAGAAAAATCGCTATTTCAGGAGGAGTCAAAGGCTGCAAAATAATTTCCACTGAAAAAACCCACTGCTTCCCAAATATTACATGTAATTTTGCAGACAGTTCTTCTCTTCCAGGTGACTTAGAAAGAGGTTGGCATACTGGATCTTATACATGTCTACCCCAGAATGAGTTAAATCCCAACCAGTACACCCAGTACCCTCAACGTGAGTAAAACTAGACAAAAACTACATTCCAAAATGATCAATCATAAGAAAAAGATAAAAGGACAGATATACAAACACAGGTAAGCAAACAGTTTTCACAGAACAGTCGTTTACTTTCTGATCTCAGAATCCTTGTGCTCCGAGATAATTTTACAAACACGTTCAGAAGACTGGCCTGGGAAAAAAAATCCATAATCTTACTGGACATCGAATACTTGGGACTGAACACCAACATTACCTGGCTTTCTTGAATGCACACCAGCCTCTGGCTTTTTACTATTCATTTCATCCAGAAAGAGCACACATCAACTGCAGGTGCTCCCTTAGCCTGGTGACCTGTATTTATACCCAAAAGCTTGCAAAGAATTTTTCCAACTATCTGAGTTGGTCTAATATAAGAGATCAGATTTACCCAAAGTATCTGGTTGTAGCTGTGTTGGTCCTATAGACCAACACAGCTACAGCCTATACCCACATTAACAGTCTCTGCATTCCAGATGTGATAACAATCCTCTTCCTTCTTGAATTATCTTGCTCTTTCACTAATCAAAATTATCCATTCTACTGTACTTTTCTTGGCTTTTAGCTATTCCTAATCATTTGCTCCTACTTGTAATCCTCCTCTATTCCTTTAAGGGAACTGTTTTTATTTACACATGGAGTTTTACTGTGGACACTGCTCTATCTGCTACTTCACTCAAGCTGATTGTTTCCCAAACCTGAGAAAGGGTACCTTGTGCCCAAAAACTTGTCTAAAGTTGTCTCCCAATTATACAGCTGATCCAAAAAAAGATACACAAGGCGAGCATAACTATCACACAATTAAATCAACATTTTTTTTAATCAACATTATTTTTTCAATATATTAACTTTGCACAAGCCATTAAAAAACCCAAAAAAGGTGTAAATCACAAAAGGAAGTACTATGGTGACATGTTTAACATATTTATTATAGAAAATAGTTGGACAGTAAATGTTTTCAAGACCCTTCAGATACTTCATGCAACTTCACTGACCTCCTTAGTGAACCTTTAAACATTCACCCTGCTATTATTACCAGAATGCCCACATTTTAGTTTTGGTGAGGTCTGTTGTAGGATTTGGTATTAACAAAAAGATAACAAAACGCAGGAAGAAATATTCAGGATAGAACTATTAAAGGCACTTGAGCATAGGCCTAACACTGCACCCACTGCAGTCTTTGGGGGGAGGTCTGAGAATTGTGAGAAAGTCTACCTTGACTTGACATCAGAAGTTGAGAGTATGTTCCCAAAACAAACAAGTCAGGGATGCCAAGCAACTTGCATCTCATATGGCCTCTCCACATCTACAGGTTAGTTTGCACATGCATTTCTGCAGCCCAAACGTTCACATGCTGGTTCAGTAGCCCAAGTTATCATGGGACCACAAGACCGTGAGCTACCTGCTGAGCAGAGGTAGTGTTTGTTCACTTGGGAGGGAACAGCAGCAAAACAGAAGCAACGGAAGAGACAATTACTGAAAGTGTGAAGAATCTAGTAGCAGCCCATCTCTCCCCTCAGCAAGCACCCAGATGCCTCCTAGAGTCATGTCCTTGCTCCAATCCCCCTCAATCAGTCTGCTGCCCAATGATCCCCAAATGTCAACACAAACCTGGCTACCCCAAACTTTTCCCCAGCTACCTTTTGTGGAAACCTCTAAGTCTTATATACCCCTCAGTTCCAAAACTTTCCTCTCTTCTGGACATCCTAAGCCCAACTTTACTCTGCCATCCCCACCCCTCATACCAAAACATCCCCATAAATCTAGCTACTCGAGCTCCCCCATCACTATGCAAAAGCCTCTATGCATTACCTAGAGGCACTCACAGCTGCCAAGCTTTGCCTTCCTCCGTCTCCTACACTCAGGCCCAACAACCTACTAATGCTTGACAGAGGGGTTGTGAAATGTAAACTGCAGTTTATGATCTCTTCTAAAAAAATTGCATAAAAATGTCACGCATGGATTGCACAAAACTTGGCAGTTCTGCACAGTGTTAGCCTACAAGAGGCAGGCAACTGTCCTCCTGCCAGGCAGTCCCCACAGTTTTCATCAAGTGCACAGCTGAAAGCTGTTCTGATTCAATAACTGTGTTAATGCACCTGGTAATCACCAACCCCAAAACCTCAAGACTTCCACTTGGAATTTCATGCTTAATTAAGTCCAGATACTTAAGTACTCCTTCCAAAATGATTCACACTGGTTCTTTACATTATTTTCAGATAATTCCCTGGAAAGATTATTTCCTTCCAGTATTTCAAGATGATAAACTCGTACACACCAAAATCAAGGTAGTGGCTCAATTTGATACGTGAAAAGGCATGTATGCATCTCATCGGGGTGAAGGTTGTAGCCGTGTTGGTCTAAGGACATAGGTAGACAAGGTTCTTTGGGTAAATCTGATACCTTTTATTAGATCAACTCAAATAGCTGGAAAAAATCTTCTTAGCAAGCTTTCATGCACAAACACCCTTTTTCAGGCTGAGGAAGCGTCTGCAACCTGATGAACGGCTTTTGTGCCTGAAAGCTTGCTAAGAAGAATTTTTCCATTTGAGTTGGTTTTATAAAAGATATCAGATTTACCCAAATAATCTTGTCTGCCTCTGTATGTATTTTATTCTTTCTAGACTGTCTATAAATGCAACAGGGGTTGCTACTATATCAGATAAATGAACATGGGTGTTAAATAGAGCACTCCAGTGTTCAACACAAGATATGTTCCTCAATGCTTGCATCCAGTTGGTAGCAGGAGACTGATCTTTTAGAAAAGACCTATATTTGCCCATTGGCCACTCTTTGTCAGCCACAATAGATACCCTCATGAACCCCACTTAGACATTACCATTTTATATCCATATTCAGTTCTCTCTCCATATCAGTAATAAAAAAAGAAAAAAAGAACTTGATCAAACTCTCAAAATATAAGGGCTTCCTCAGCATTCACAGGGCTAATCCCTGTAAAGTGTTAATGCCAACTCCATGAGCTTAATTCCCACTTGACTCCAGGGGTAGACATTACATCTTTCACAATGAAGTCCGTTACAATTTTTTTCAAAGCAATTCCCAGAAAAGATTAAGACTTTCAACATTCATTTCAAATATCACCCCCTTTATATAAGAAATCATATAGTGGTTCAGACCAATGATCCATGTAGCCCAGCATCCAGGTCTCCAACAGTGGCAGAAGCAGGTGTTATACAGGGAGAACACTGAGCTGGGCATCTCTGGAGTCATCTATCCCCTCGCTGGTATCCACCATTTACTGGTTTAGAGATGCCAGAGGAAACACCTCCAACTATTCGGTTCAATAGCCATTAACTGGTCTATCATCTACAATTTTACCCAGTTCCTTTTTGCACCTGGCTATGCTATCTCCTCTGCCACCTCCTGTAGCAACGAATTCCACAAGTTAACTATGCGTTCCATGAAAAAGTGGTTGATGGAGAATTCTGTATGTGCAGAGTTATGCAAGAGCTGTAAGCAGAGTTGTAGTTACATTACACAGAAGAATCACAAAATTCCATACATTTTTACTCCATTGTTCCAGTGATAAATCAAGCCTACATTCAAGTCAACCACACAAGTCAGGTCCAATTTTAGGAAAAACTGCTTTTTCCTTGAATGTAAGCTAATTACTACAAATAAAGACCTTGAACTCCTGCTGCCCTTATAAAATCAAACAGGAGAACTCAATCACCCAGGAAAGGTCCCCAAAATTAAACAGACTAAAAACACTAAAATTAAAACTGCACCGAAAGAATTTCTGACTTGGCATTTTTATGGCATACACAAAAATACTGCAAGTCCAGAAGTCAAGACTGTAAACAACCCAATTACAGTTCAACCCTACATTAGTCAAGCATGTTTTTTATAGGATTTTTGGAGGAAGGAAAAAAGAGATTTAAAGCAAAATAATACAGCATCTCCTAGACTACTTTCCACAGCAACTGAACTAGCGATGCAAAGATTAAACTAGTCATCTGGAATTCATGCTTGATCAAAGACCAGCATACAAACTCCCACTTTGCTAGCAGTAGGACAGTTCATTCAGGGATCTAATTTTCAGTTTAAGGTGATTTTGTCAGCACCATGAAACTACAGTAGCTCCGTACCTGTTACCTACTCCTTTCACCTTTCTCTTCAACATCCCCCCCCATTTTTACCAGCACAAATGCAATGAAAAACATACATGAAAAATTGTAATTTGCTAAATAACCCATGCAACGCCCACAAAACCAACCTGGGTCCCTGTTCTCCACAGTCTGGCACACCTCTCTCTTCAGTCTGGAACACATGGATCTTAAGCCAGGGGGAGCTAGAGACTGGGGTCAGCACCTGTGCTGGCCCCAGCAGTATAAAAACCTACCCTGGTAAGCATCTCAGGGCTACTTGCCCTCAGGCACTTGAGGCCAGTCAGCTGGTATCTGGGGACACTAGCCCCTTTTAGCAGTTGGACTGCTGAGGCAGCCCTAACCTAGAGTGGCCCCTGCACCCTCTACCCACTGCAACAGTCTGGCAGTGGGGGCTGCTGCCTGGCTGTGACGTGCTGCCACCTGCGACAGCATGCAGCCCCACAGCTGCACGCCTGTCAGACCCGGACAGGGACTGCATGGCCACCTGGGCTGTGGTATGGCCACTGTAGCAGAGTCTTCTGCACCTCTGGGCCAGCTGCCAGCAGGCTGCATCTGCACAGCTGGCCTTCATGCATAACTGCTGTCACATCTTCTGGTGTGCCCACCCTGACATCTGGGCAGCTATCACCTGGAAGATATGTTAGTTGTGGTGGCCTTCTTTGAACTGTCAAAGCATGTCCCTCCTGACCCCAAATGAGGTCACCCACCTCATCTACCCTCCAACTGGGTCCCTGGTGCTGGCTCTGGGCAGGCACCTCTGCCTGGGTCTCCCCAGCAGAGATACTGGTGTTCCCCATTTAAAAATTGCAAACCGTGATTAAAAAACCCCAAATTCTCTTATTAAAATACTCAAAATCCATGTTCTTCTATGATTAAAATGAAATGCCACTATATAGAGAGAGGGAGATCAGTTCAGCAGTGTTTTATTGATATATTTACAATTTTAAAGCAATTTGGAAGTCTGCCAGTCATTGGTGAAGCATAGGGGGTGCACGCGGGTACATGCACACCCCCAGAGATTGGCTGTGCATCTCCTGAAAGCACCAGCTGTGAAATGGGAAGCGCCAACAGAAGTGCACTTCAGGTTTTGCCACTGGAGGACCCCCTGATCAGCAACTGGCCACTAAGGGAACCCTCCCTGCCCTGGTCAGCGATCGGCTTCCCTTCCCTTCCATGCTGGCCTCCCCCTGCACAGGATGCTCTGGGGGGGGGGGGGGGCAGGGGGACTCTAAGCCTGGCTCTGGCAGCCTCTCCTACCCATAGCGCTTCCCCACCCCTGACCCCCATCTCTCTCACACACACCCACACATCCCTGTTGACACGTCCACCCCTCTCCCCAGCCTACCCCACCCCCCAAAGTGCTTCCTGGGACCAGGAGCCCCACCCAAGCTAAGACCACAAGTCCCAGCACTGGTGTGGGCATGGGGCAGGGCTGCAGTGTGGCAGTTGCCCCTGAAGCCATGGCTCCTGCCAGCAGGTCATGTCCCATTCCCTTGGGCTGGTTGGGTGCACAGGGTGTGAGATTTGTGGAGGGAATGTGGGGGGTATGGGGTTTGTGGCTGAGTATGTGGGTTTGGGTTTGTGGATGGATTGTGTGGGTGTTTGTGAGAGAGGTGGGGGTCAGGGGTGAATCTTCCAAATGCCACAGACCATACATCCTCTGAGCTCTTGTACCTTGTATGACATTCCAGCCTAAATCATCACTCAATCATTGGAGTAAGTGAAGTGTGACAAAAATAAGTAAGAAAGTAAATTCTTAGCAAACTTAATAAAAACTCCTTCCCAACTAAGAGGCTCAGCTTTCACTGTCAACTCCAGTGCCATCATTTCAAAATTTCTACAGTCCTATAATAGGTTTACCTATAATACATGAAGTGACTGAGGTCTGCTTAGGACTAGTTAACTGTTTAACTATCCCCAACCTTTCGTCACCCATGGCTGATGCAAGTTTAACGCCTGTTATAAATCCAAAAGGAAGCCTTCTCTAAGATCTTTTTTTCCTAGTTTATACACCAGTGGTTCACAATCTTTTCAGACTCTCAGCACCCCTCATTTGACTCTCTGAACCCCTCCATAATCTGTAAGCTGAGCAGCACGTAATTTCAACATGTAAGCGCTGTAAGAAATAAGTGTTTGAAATGGCGTACTGCTCTCTTGCATGGAGGCTGGGCAGTGGGAGCAAGGCAGAACCAGGCAGGGCCAAGCCTGATCCTGAACTTATCTCCTTGCACCTTACAGCCCCCTTCAAAAGATTGTATGGTGCTCCTGAACAGAGAATCATTGGTATATGCAGTTTAATACCAATACAGTGATCCTGTAGTGTTATTTCACCGTGATAGTTCAGCAAATCTGCAAGAAGCAGGATTGGTTTTGTACTGCCTTTTACTGGACCAGTTGTACAGTTGAGAGATGCAAGACACCATAGCATATGTAGGGCTGGGAAACCAGGACACACCCCGGCCAGTACACCTCTGATTAGGCAAGCTTTGGTCATATCCTCAGGTGATGCTGGAAAAACAGGCAAGTGCCTAAAAATTTGTCTAAGAATACTCCCAACTACTGTATATAGTTAACCCAATAAAAGACCTTATCAAACAAATTCTGCTTCTCATTTAAGACTCAAACAGGCGTAGCCAATTCCTGCCTAACCTTGACATTTTCCTAGTCTAGACACAAGTCTTTCAGTTTAGAGAGAACTTGAATTTCTGAAGTGAAAGTCCAAACACACACAGAGCAAAAGTCCTTCTGGTATTGTCTGTATATCATGAAGAAGTGAAAAAGAGCATAAATCCCTTTTTTTTCCCTTTGAAGGTAATAATCTAGTAAGTTATAGCTCATGACCATTATCCTTCCCCCTTCTAAACCAAGGTCTACCTCAACCTCTGGACCTACGCAGAGACCAGTGTAAAATTAGGACTCCTACAGGTGCAAAGTCTGAGAGATATTACAGTGGCCATTACTTCCCAGGACCAGTCATATGATAGGACTCAGAATTACAAAGAGTTATGAAGCAGTCCAATATCTATAAAAAATTTCAGGGACTGCTCTCAAGTCTTACTCACAAAAAATTACAAATAGAAACATTAAGCAAAGATGAAGTATTATCACAAACTAGCATAATTAATATGGTGCACAAATAAATATGTACATTTAGAAGGGAAATTAAAATAGATGATCTGAACACCCAGACTGAAAAACTTTTCTGCCTGTCAGGATACCAGTAAATACCTATTCTCTCTAAACTCCTAACTTCATCCATATAGATGCATCTTGTTCTGAAAATAGAACCGTTGCACCTGTTCATCCACTAAGGCAAATCTGCAACTTGAAGCCTGTATTTGTTGCTCCTTAGAGGTTGTAATGCTAGTAATTTGGCAACCACACATTATTTTGGTCAGCTTTGCCACTGCAATACAATATCCTCAAGAAAAAATAACTGTGCATTGCTATGCTCACAGACATGCGTATGTCCCTTCTTCTTGCCATAGGATTGCAGCAAACAGCAAAAAAAGCCCCAGTTAGCCTCCGGAGTGACAAGAGACGCTCAGGTGAAAGCCCGCCATGCCCCCACT
>NW_017729034.1:87073281-87073833 GCF_001723915.1 Gavialis gangeticus
AGTGACAAGAGACGCTCAGGTGAAAGCCCGCCATGCCCCCACTCCCCCGAAGTCCCCCAGACAACCCCCAGCAGCCGCGGAGCCTCCCGCCAACCCCCAGCACAGCCGAAGGAAAGCAGGGCCCATTGAGGGAAGGGGTTAACCCCTCACTGAGTGGGAGGCAGCGGCTGCGTGGAGCCGGGCTGGGTCAAGCCCCGCCCAGGCCCCTACGTGGCCCAGCCCCCCAGGGAGCCACGCGACCAGAACCATGCGAACAGGCTGCACAAACAGGTGCGCTTGTCTGCTGGTGCGTGAGTTAACGCAGAGTTTGCTCAGGAGGGTGCACAGGAGGGCCCGAGACCCTGTCTGCAAACCCCCCAGGGTAGACAGTTCCAGCTGTAGCCAGCCTACCAGAGGCATGACATGGATGGGCACGCGCTGCACCCCGAGGGTCCCCTCGGGCTCTGCGGCCCCCCCCCCTCGGGCACCTCAGAGACCGCCACCCAGACGGAGCCCCTGGCTCCTGGCTGCGCAGGCTGCCTGTCCCTTTTTCAGGCTCTGGGGCCCAGGAGC
>NW_017729034.1:87078833-87085382 GCF_001723915.1 Gavialis gangeticus
TCATGCTCCTTATTCATGTGGGCACCAATGACATGGCTCGGAGCACTCCCAGCCAGGTCATGAGGTGCTACGATGACAGGCTGAGAGCCATGGGGCTCTTTAGCCTGGAAAAGCGCAGGCTTAGGGATGATCTGATGGCCACCTATAAGTTTATCAGGGGTGACCACCAGGATCTGGGGGAACATTTGTTCACCAGAGCGCCCCAAGGGATGACGAGGTCAAATGGTCATAAACTACTACAAGACCGTTTCAGGCTGGACATAAGGAAGAATTTCTTTACTGTCTGAGCCCCCAACGTCTGGAACAGCCTGCCATCAGAGGTGGTTCAAGCACCTACATTGAACACCTTCAAGAGCAAACTGGATGCTTATCTTGCTGGGATCCTATGACCCCAGCTGACTTCCTGCCCTTTGGGTGGGAGGCTGGACTCGATGATCTTCCAAGGTCCCTTCCAGCCCTAATGTCTATAAAATCTATGATGCTCAGAAGCAATTCTATAAATTTTGCAGCTAATAGAGCTATTAACTTGGTAGGGGGCCAGCCACTTCCTCTTTGAAATCTAACATTTCTGCACCCAATGGGGAGAAACCGTGTCACGGGGAGGAACAGAAGCGAAGACCTCAAAGGGCCAGAGGGGAGCCCCGGGGTCAGGAACCCTCAAAAGAAAACAAAAGTAAAAGAAAAGAAAATGGGAACTTCTTACCTGCAGCAGGATCCATGGCGAACCCAGAGCTGGAGGCGGGACCCACACGGCTTATTAGCCGCGCCTTTATACAGTTGTGGCCGGCTGATGACATCAGCCACAAGAGCCGGCCAGCGGAGATAAAACAGGCCGCCGGCAAGGAAGGAGGGGGCAGATGGAGACCTGTAGGAGCTCCAGCAGGTAAGGTTCTCCCCAAGCCCCTACGGGGGGAAAAAGGGCTGGAAGCTCCTTCTCCCAGCAGGGGAAAACACAGCAAAGCCCGCTATGGGAAAGACGCTGCCAGCGGCAGTGCAAGGAGCGAGAAGCCAGAGACAGCCCTCCACGACCGGGGACCCGGATTGAAAGGTGGAGAGGAGCAGGAGGATCCCTACGCCAGGGGCTACAGCTGAGAAGCCGGAGAGTCCAGCATACACCAAGACGCCAGACCAGGTAGGATCGTCTCCCATACCAGGTGGGAGACAGGTGGCACAAGCAGCATGAGGGGCTGCGAAATACAGGTCCCAGTGGCATAGAGCCAACCCGACGGGTGACGTGGGGACAAGCATCCAGCGAAAGACCACAGCGGGTCCAGCGAATCCACAGGCTGGGCGACGAGGGACTAAGAGTACGGAGTAGCCTGCAGACTACCCCTGACCCATATAGGGCTGAATAGGGACCTTTGGTACCTCAGAACCGGCATTGGTGGTTAGGCCAGAGGAGCTGGTGATAAGGGGCAGCAGGCCTCTCTTAATGTCTCAGTGGGTTTTTTTCTTTGTATTTTATATTTCCCACTAGTGGAAGGGTTGCAGTGCAGGGGGTGTGGAGCCTGAGTGCTGTTTAAACCTAAAGGTGGTTGACAGCCTCAGGGAATGATAGGCGGCTGCAAAGCGCAGATAGTATATTAGGGGTTAGGCCCTGCAGGCCGATAGGACCTTCTCAGCAAGTGCACTTGGGGCCTTAACAGTCAGGGACCTGGCCAGAAGGACATCTGGAACCCAACAAGGCAGGGTGTAAGGGCGAGCTAGAGGGGAGGTGGAGCCTCACAAAAGACCACCAGACAGACACCCCATCGTCAAGAGACTCCTGGTGGCCAGACACCCACCACTGAAACAAGATCCAAAGTCGTGGCAGGCAAGATTGGGGGGAGACTACACTGGAGGGAAACACCCACTCGACGGAACATCTGGGACAGACAGGAGAACACCACTGAACATCCGGGCCCGAGCAGCACATGACAGGCACGTGACATGGTTCAAGGCCAGACAGGCACAAACTGCTTGGCTAGGACATTTGATGGACTGTAAAAAGAGCATTTTTCTTTTCCAGAATCCAAAAATTTCAAATGTGTTACAGTTTTGTGAAACAGCTCATCACACAAGAAGTACATGGAGTAACAGATTGTATGCACCTTTTCTGGAGAAGAAAAGTTAGCTATTTGAAAAAAGTAGGGTTTCTTAAATTTACCTTCCCTTGTTTTGTTTGACTGCTAGCAATCTCTCCCCTGCACTGAAAATCAACTTTACAGATTGTTTGCAACCCATTTGTTCAGGTGCCCTCAAAACATGACGCTTCCTCACAGAAGTGCTGTTCTTGTCACCAGTCACTGGCTCAGAGGTTAATGACTTAGCCTAGAATTTCAAATGTAATTCCACTTTGAGGCTGCTGTGTGAAATACATTAATTGATACATCATGACAAAATGAAGAAACCATATCATTTACCCAGTAATGTACAGATATATGCAGTTAAGGCATATTATCTACTTCATATAAAAGATATTGCCTCATGGTTGAAAACAGATCATTTATTTCACAGAATTTACTACACCAAATAAATACTTGAAATCTAATTTATGCATCATAATGTTGTATGTAGCCATCTTCCAGTCGCATGCTCAGTCTCAAAGGCTATTCCAACCTCTGTCATTCTCCACCTATACAGAAAGCAGCATAATGTTCCATCAATAGTACCAAACCTCTGGCATTTCAGGTCTTGGCTTCAAACTCAGCAGGCCATTGTGACTAAAATGTAGTTCACACTCATTTCTTCAGATGGAAATGATTTGCATTTCAGCATTCTTACCGACTGTTATGATGGCTTAGAATCCAGTTTTACAAGATTCAGTAAGTGGGTTAAAACAAAAGTTTGTTCCATCTGTACAGACATACAAAATGATCATTTAACTTTCAAGCACTACCAAGTTGTCACAGAGTCTTGCTACATGGTAGATTTGATTATCGAAGGCGTAACAAGCATGGGTGAAATGCCAACTTTAACAGCTGCAGAAACAAAGCAACACTAACCCTTTCTGTTAAAGAATTAATTTAAGAAACATATATCTGTCCACCACCCCCTTTTGCAGTACAGGAACCCCTATACCCACACACCATTCCTTTTGGTTTCATAAGAGAGTTACTTTACACAGATATTTTTCCCCAGAACTAAATTTAAATTTCAACAATTCTTTTAAAAGGAACTCATCAATTGGATAATCTTTTGTGAAAAGTCAAAGTTAAAATTATATATTTTTTCCACACAATTTTAATATCATTTACATTCCCCACAAAAATTATTAATACATTTTGCAAGAGATTCCATACTCTAAGGCCCACTGACAACAAACCAACTAATCTATTAGATGCTAACTTTAATCATTTTAAAATAAAGACTTTCAATCCTTTCCTCCAGTGCTCTTCAGGATTCATATACAACAATTAAATTTCCAAGCATCTTGAGTGACAAACCTTGACCTATCTCCTTTCTCTATAAGACAATTCCACTTTATAAGAAAATTCCACTTTTAATTCACTGGAAGCATCTAGGGAACTAGCTCAGCTTGCTTTCTAAATCACTTGCTTAGAAAATATTTCAGTACACTCTACCCAGCTACCACACAAATCCACAAGCTAGGTCGCATAGACATCCCATCCAATTCTTGTACTCATTAGGGACTAGAGCAGGAAGCATATGGCATCCTCTATAGCTAGAGCTAGAGCTAGAGCATTTAAGGAAAACAAGCAAATGACTCACCATCAAATTCACAGTTACGGAGACTGCATTTTTATCCAAGCTTCTGAAAATGCAGAACTCCCAGCTCCATTAGACACAAAGTAAAGGGGCAGAGGATGCTTTAAAAAGTGCATTTTTCCCAACATTTTAGTCTTTAGCTTTCATGGGTGTGTACAACGAGCGGGCATGTGCATTTCCCCAGGGACAACTAGCAGCGGCACATATTTGTGCCATTGCTAGTTATCCCCATGAATGTCCCTGCATGTGTGCTCTGGCACAGGGCAAATTGTCTCAGGTGCAATAGGGGAGGCGGAGGTCAGCACCTGGGCTGGCCCCTGCAGCCTTACCTATCATCCTGGGGGCCTCCCAAGGCTGCAGTAGCACTGATCTGGCTGCATGAAGCCTGGCTGGCACCTGGAGTGTGACTCTGGCTGGCCAGGCTCTGATGTCAGGTGGCATATGCTGCTGCCATGTGCACTGCACCACTTATTTTTGGCATTCTTTTTACTTTTTTTTATACTGGGATTTCCCAATATCTAAATTTGGCTCTGTGCTGCAAATATGCAATGCAAAGAACCAAATCGCATGAACGTGGCACATTCTGTAGTGCCTCAAAAGCCTCTGAGGCACTGCAAAGTGCATGTCTGTGCCTGTGTGGACACGCCACACAACTACAAAAATTAGTTGAAGAAAATTAAAGAAAAATATTTTTCTGTTTGCTTATTTATGCACTTGACAGAACTTCACATATTATAGTCACTATTATTACTTCCCCTCTTGCATGTGTGGATGTTACATCCAGCAAAAGCAGAGAAAAATGTTATAAAAACAGGAAAATTTCTTTTAACACCGCAATCACTGACAGAAGGTCTCAGGGGCAGGTATATGATGTAAAACTATGCACAACACATATTTAACTAATCACTTCAATATCAAGATAATAACATACTTCAAGATAAAAGGTTAATCAGCAGAGTTGTTGCCAAAGGAAAATAACTATATCATTTTCAAATAGGTTTTTAGGAAGTACAGTTGTTTGAGAAAGAATGCGTTTGAAATTGGTCCTTCAGGATAACAGCATTAGGCAAACTGATTAACAGGTTTCTAGTTTCTTACAGTAGCATAAACAATATAGAAAATATTATTTTTGCTAATTATATAAATGTCAGGCTTCAAACAGTTCAAATATCCCACTGCACTTCAGGGGAAAAAAATACCTCTCCACCTGAAATTTTACTTTCTTCTTACAGACAATACTCCTGAAATTATCAGAAGTGATGCGATTAAAATTAAACAAGGAAAAAAAAAGATACAAGCATACAAGGATGCTAGGTACATAATTTTGAAAGGACATTATCATGTTTTAAATAATAATCATAAAAAGAACCCTATAGATCTAGAGCGATAGGCTGACATGCATCTGAACAACTGAACAAAAATTCAAGCTGAATGTTATTATGCTAATGAGACCTTGTTACAAGATGCAGTCATTTATAAAATAAAGCAGAAATATAATGTCTCCCAATAAGGACTCCCTCTCCTTTCTTAGGCAGATCTGCAGTTTGTTGCTTGAACCTTGTCAGATGCCAAAGGATTTCTGGGAGCAAATAAGAGGCAGAGATAAAGGAAAAATTACTGAAATAACCAAGTCAAATACTTACGAAAGGACTTAGTGTCATGGAAGAGCACTAAGCTCGAGACAACTCTTTGAACAGATGGAGAAGGGCAACAGTCTCCCTCTCCTCCTACATAAGGTCCTAAAGTTTCTCTGCAGAACAAACTTAAGCCAAGATTAAACCATCCATACAGGAAACAGCAAAATTGTATCAATGGGTAAAATATGTAGAATCTCAAATGAGATTAAATTGATTCCCACATCTAACTGTGCTACAATTTCTCTCAAAGACTTTACAGAAAAGATACATGTCTGTAGAGTACACTTACTATCCCCTGCACTGTTTCACAGGAGCTGCCCCCTAATCTAACAGCACTAGTGCTACCTCTACTAGTGTTTGGGGCAAGTAACACGGCAATGACAGTGACGGGCCAACACAATAGCTAACCTGTTTGCCCAACTGTTCACACAGACATAACTACACTACTTCTGAATTAAGCAACGACCTGTATAGATCAGCACGGTCTAGGTGATACTGCTGCCAGAGATGACAGGCTTACTGCAAATATGAAGCCAAAGAGGACACGGCAAAAAAGCACTGCAAGATGCAACTCACTCAAGGAGGGGTGCTTGCTTAGTTTTTGTCTCTCCTGGTGTTACAACAAGATCAATTAATATCTGAGAGTATAATCAATAAACTAGACTTGAGAGGGAGAGAGGGAATAATTTCTGCATTTGCCCAAGCAGCCAAGAGTATAACTGGCTGAGCAGGAGCTCTGCAGAAAAGAACCTGGGTGTTACAACGGACAATAAGCTAAATATGAGCCAGCAGTGTGCCCTTGTTGCCAAGAAGGCTAATGGCATATTGAGCTGCATTGGTAGAAGTGTTGCCAGCAGGCCAAGGGAAGTGATTATTCCCCTCTATTTAGCACTGGTGGGGCCACATCTGGAGTACTGTGTTCAGTTTTGGGTCCCCCACTACAGAAAGGATGTTGACAATTTGGACAGAGTCCAGCAAAGGGCCCCAAAAATGGTGAAGAGACTGGGGCACATGACTTCTGAAGAGAGGCTGAGGAAACTGCGCTTATTTAGTCTAGAGAAGAGAAGACAGAGAGGATTTAACAGCAGCCTTCAACTACCTGAAGGCGGGTTCAACAGAAGATGGAGCTAGACTGTTCTCAGTGGTGACATACCACAGAACAAGGAGCAAGAGTATCAAGTTGCAGCAAGGGACATTTACGTTG
>NW_017729034.1:87090382-87095904 GCF_001723915.1 Gavialis gangeticus
CTGCACCCGGATGGCTGAAGACGGCAAGCAATGACCCTCCTGAAGATTGCAGACCACAAAGCCTGTTCTATGTTTTATGTTCCAATAAATGTGGCGTCGTGCCTTATCCCCTGGTAAGTTTTCTGTTTGTTTTTAATTCACACTGTCCGCCCTGTACACCCAACAGGACGATCTAGTTGGGGAGGGTCCTGCTTTGAGCAGGGGGTTGGACTAGGTGACCTCCTGAAGATCCTTCCAACCCTAATTCTCTATGATTCTATGCTAAAAAGGAAACAGAAAAATATAATCCAAGTTTCTCTCTAACTGTACATTTAGAGAGAAAAGAAAAGGGAGAACGTTTTACATAACACGACTTGCCTGTAAACCAAACTACCAGGAGATACAGTAAAGGACTCTTGCAGGAAAGACAGGAATCCACTTATATTGTGCAAACAGCAGTTTGCCAAATCCCACTGCCTTTATTACTAAAGGTCCCACTTGAATCAGCTTAAAACATGCCTGCTATTTCCCATGGGAAACAGCCTGCTTTCAACTTATCCACCTCCCTGTTATTGTTCAGAGCCTGCACTCAGCCTCTGCTCAACTGCTGGTACCTCACTAAATATCATCCCATTTTTACTCAGAGCACCTTGCCCTCAACAGCACCCTTGAAGCCAACTGAACTTAGTCAGTTTGAGGATTGCTGCAAAAACACCCAGTGGATGAGATGGGCTCAAGGATTAATAGATCACTACAACACTGGCAGTCAGAAAATTGCCCAAACAGCCTGCTATATATGCAGCTTAAACCATATCACTGAGGCCAAGAGCTTAGTAGGTTTCTAAAGAGGGAAAGTCTTTTATAACAAGTATAATAACAACATCCCATTAAATCAGATAAACTATAATCTAGTATAGTAATAAACCCTCATGTGTCCAGTCAACCATAAGTAGAAGCAACAGTTACAGAGGTTATCCCATAACTGTCCAAAAGGTCATAAACAAAACTGTTCTGAATTTTCATCCCCTTTGCAAGGCAGTGAGCTCACCAAGTATGAAGGCATGAGGACAGTAGACCTTAGGACACAGGCAGGCACTACGCAGTTCCTGTAAATGTGCTGAGACAATTCAGAACAAGCAGGGAGAGAATAGATAGCTAAACCAAAAGAGAAGGTCTGTTAAGAGACTACAGACAGTCAGCTATGGAGTTTTTAAAGGTACAAGGCACTCAGAAATTAAATTTTTTCTTAACCAAGATTATTTTGCTCTGGGTGTTAGGAAAGAGATGGGAGAGAGACAGGAGTTGTGTTTAATTCAAGGTATGGATACAAGGCTTTGGCTAGTTCTTGAGAGTCCCTAACTCAAATCTGTCAAATATTAGACTTCTAAGAAGAAACTCAGGATAAACTACAGCTTCCAAAAAGGAACTGAGTCATTCCTCTGCCCTGCCTAAGCCTAGAACATATACAAATTTGTGCATTTTCTAGAAACAAGTAAACCACATAACCAAATATTGCATACAACGTGCTTTTTAAAGCTTGTTTAAAATTTTATGTCTACGCTCTCCCACCTTCTGTATTTTATTCCCCATCTTTTGTTTTCCACCTATACTCAGAAGGGTATTTTACCATCATACTGACTTCTGTTTTTTTCATCCTTACAATATTTCAGCTTGCTTGTTCTCTTCAAAACTGAACAAAATAGAGTTTGAGAAACTATTTGGATTTAGCTTTTCTATTTAATTTCCAGCGTTCTCTTCCTCCCCCTTCTCCATTCCCCAAATCCATCTATCCTAATCTTTCTCTATCAATTTTAATTCCTTTCCCTGGGGTTACTTTAAAGTATCTGTGGGCATGTCTACATGTGTGCCTTAACGTGCAGTAGCCTACTCTACTGTGCATTAAAGTGGTGCGTAAAAAAAGTGCTACTCCACTAATGAGCAATAGAATAGGCTACTGCACATTAAGCATCACCTAAAAAGCATGTGCTTACACTACTGCACGTTAGCGCAACCTAACGCACATTTATTTAGTACCTCATATTGGAGGCACTAAATTTAATGCATATTAAGAAAAGTGCATTAATGCACACATAGATGCTCCCAGTCAATGCATATGTCCTTCACACACTCCAAATGAGCATTACAAATATTTTAGACAATGAAGTAATGAATTTGACAGTGCAGTAATGAATTTTAACCTTATGGTAAGAAAGCTAATTCTCTCTACAAGCAGCTTTTAAACCAGCACAAAATTCTGCATATTAACACACATCTAGCACTTAGAGAAGCAATTAGGAACAACTTAACTAGGAGGGTTAACATTTGTACTCCATCCCTATTCACAGTTTGGATTGAGCACACTTAGAAACTCATCCATGTATAACTAGAGCAATGATTCTCAGCCAAGGCGAACACACAGCTCCCTAGTGCAGTGGTTCTCAATCTTCTGAGACCTGAGGCATCCCTGGACATATCTGAGACACCCTTCAGAAAATGCCAACTCCTAGTTTTCACTCATTTTTAACTACAGAAAAACAACAGAGCTTTTTTCCTCTGTTAAAAAAAAAAAAAAAAAAAAAAAACCACACTCAGAAAGACCACAACTATGGATTTATATAGGAAATCTCTGCATTTTTGTGAATCATGTTTGTAAACTTAACAGCGCTAACATTCTGTGGCAACTTATGGCACCCTCAAAAGGATCTCAAGGCACCTATAAAGTTATAACTAAATCCAATGAGCATGCCCAGAAATTTACAGCAGCTAAAATGGAAGTTTAGGATGGATTAAAAGAATAAGGACTAGATGCAGATCTCATTTATTCTGTTTAAACACCAGATCAGCTCCATTGCTCCAGATCTATGTACATATTTGGGAGACTGTAAATGGATCATATTAAAATTCACTTCACTTAAAATCTGAAATTCTTCTCTTGTTCCAGTATCCAAAATTCAGGTCAAAACTGAAGTGAAATAAAAAGATGGGCTAAACTCTCAGTTGCTTAGCCAGTTTGGAGTCAGTGGAGTCACTTTATATTATCAAATAATCAGTCTCCAAGTTGACTGGCATGAGCCCCTTAAGGTCTGACATACCATGCCCTGTCAGAGGCATAATGCCATCTAGAACACTGAGATTCACCTATATGGGTGTCTTCACACTGACACTGCTCTGCTGGTCCCAGTTTTTTGGCTTTGGCCCCATACCACTGGAACTAGCAATCCCTAAAAAGTCTCAACAAAGAGTGGTCCCAGTTTCTTCCCTACCAAAAGTCCACCTACTTTATTTTTCATTACATCAGATTTCATTCATCTGCACTGAAATGTAAATGGTGCTGAAGTTAAGGATGTATGTTAATTCAATATGCTCAGAAATCAATGAGCAGAACACTATAAAAGTGTAGTCAACAAGATCATCAACTGAAAATGATGGAGAGTTTCCTTTCAGCTAAAAAGAAACATTAGCAAAAAACTGTCCAGCCTCCTCTCATATTTAATTTTTACATGGTTTCAAAGGAAGCCAACCAGTGAAACAGGAGAACTTTCACCAAATGTATGCTGAGAAGTATTTAGATTAAAAAACAGCTGAAGGTGAGCGAAACTGAGAGTGTTAGCCAGCCACAATTCACACAGTACTTACAACGGAGTTGTGCCACAAACAGCAGATTGTAAACTGTCTTTTCCTTGGACTGTTTCCTGCCTGTCTTCAATGACATGTTGCTCTTAGACTTAGAAAACTTAAACTATGCTATAAAAAAAAACTTGCGTCAGATAAAGGTAGACAAAAATAACATTCATTTACTTTTTCTTGTCCTCTGGTCTTGAAAATACACTTATGTCTTAAATACTTACTCACCTGGTAGAAGAGAGCAAGCCTGGATGTCAATATCCCCAGGCATAGAAAACGTATGCTTTTTCCACTGAAGTTTTTTAGATGTCTGGATGCTCATGATCAATCTTTATGTTTAAAAACAGGAAAATGAGGATGGAAAGGAAGTGCCTGCAAGTACACTCATGAGAACTGCATGCTGGGATTTGAAAGGGAGGGTGGGAGGGGAGAATTTGTTTTTTTTTTAAGAGGAGAACTTGACAAATTGCAACAGTGTGAGCCACTCAGGAAACAAGTAAACTTTTCAGTATTAAAGCATATATGCAAACAATGTGGACTCAAATAATTAGAGGGAGGTCCCTATTTATAAAGGTACCAATATACTGCTGGATGTTCTTAACAAAGAGTTAGTTCTTTTCCTTCCTGTTTTCAAAGCAATAGCAAGTTAAAAACTCTACAGGCTGAAGGTAGGAAAGAACCTGTGGCGATTGCCCTCTGCTGTTCTAAACAAATAGCCTGCTGAAGTTTCAAGCAACCTCCTTTAAAAGTTGTATACATATTCCTTTTAGATGCAAACAACATTTACCATTGATAAAGCACTTTGCTTCTCAGCTTTTCATAGGAAAAAAAATCAATCTATAATAAACTGTTCTGAAGGCAGGTACCAGTTACATATTTTAGTTTGGGTATTTCAAAAAAGTACAAGGAATTTAAGCACTACATCTTCCTCTCATTTTAGCAGATCGCTGGTGAAACCCCACCACTGATATGAAAATCCCAACTTTTGTTTTTATGTAAGCTACAAAGATAAGATCGTCATGAAGTAGACGCACCAAGACAAATGCCAGAGTATCAACTTCAACTCTAGCAATCTTAAGGTCACCACACCCAATCTAGATATAGGCAGCTAGTGGGGCAGGGGGAATAGCATGGCCCTGGGCTGAGGAAAGTGGCTGGGGCTTTCCCAGCCTTGGGGCTGCACCATAAACACATGCAGATGTTCACAAGATCCGGTTTCCTAGATCAGGTTAGCCTAATATCAATCTAAGCTTATACACCTACTTAGGTGAACAAAATTTAAATCAGGCATGTCTTTTTTGCCCAATTTAAGACCTCTGAGCACTTGAATGATTGGGCATTTAGATCAGCCTAACCCTGGTTTGGAACAACTGTGCATACCGGAAATTAACGATAAGTTAAACACCACATTTAGCGCATACACACAGAAAACATGCAACTCCGCTCCTGCCCTTCAATGGTCAACAGAAGAGCATGCTGAATCTCAGAAATGGCAGATTAGAAGTGCTTCAATTTAATTCTGAAATATGCTTATGAAAGTCATGGTTACACACGCTTTAAGAGCTCAAGCTATATTTTGTATGTTTCTGATGGTAAATGGTAAGTAACAACAGTTAACTGAGGTAACTGGGATTAAAAATATTAAAGAAGAGTTTATTAGAGAGGAAAAAGGTAGAAGAAAAAGTTCATGTAGAAAGGATACTATCCAATTTATCACAGATATTGGCATTAAAGTATATTTTAGGAATGATGATGTATTTCTACTTGTTTCATTTCTTTATTAATTTTTCAGATTGACTAGCTTTTCCCAATTAAGTTTTTCCATGATTCAGACCAGCTTGTCATTGGGAGGTAGGGGGGGAAAAAAGACAGAGAAAAAAAAAAAAAAAAAAAAAAAAAAAAAAAAAAAATATTTTTTA
>NW_017729034.1:87096264-87096587 GCF_001723915.1 Gavialis gangeticus
TGGACTGTTTCCTGCCTGTCTTCAATGACATGTTGCTCTTAGACTTAGAAAACTTAAACTATGCTATAAAAAAAAACTTGCGTCAGATAAAGGTAGACAAAAATAACATTCATTTACTTTTTCTTGTCCTCTGGTCTTGAAAATACACTTATGTCTTAAATACTTACTCACCTGGTAGAAGAGAGCAAGCCTGGATGTCAATATCCCCAGGCATAGAAAACGTATGCTTTTTCCACTGAAGTTTTTTAGATGTCTGGATGCTCATGATCAATCTTTATGTTTAAAAACAGGAAAATGAGGATGGAAAGGAAGTGCCTGCAAGT
>NW_017729034.1:87096939-87100728 GCF_001723915.1 Gavialis gangeticus
AAAAAATGATTCTTATGCCAGTACATGTTTTATTAAGATTTATTTAAAACTGAAGGTCCTATAATACAAGCACAAAAATCAAGAAAGCAGTCTCATTAAACTCCCACACAATCTTCCCCAAATGTTTGTATGTGCAACCCATAATTTGTACCTTAGTAACTGTAAATTAGATTGTATATTAATGGGGGAAAAAAATGACACGATGAGGCAGAAAACAAGACTTCATATTTAAATCTATAGCTATTACTGCAATACCTAGAAATTCCAGTTACACAGTAGGAACTACATCAGTATGGAAGAAAAAGATAGCCCTTCCCCCAAAAAAAACTTTTAATCAGATGAAAGTAAATGGGAGAACATTTATAAATGTTAAATTAAAATTTCACATACACTTATATTAGCCCTCTTCATGTTCCCATGGGACCTGACCCACAGTTTTCCACTGATCCAATGACCACTGAGGTACGGTCTCCTACTTAATGTGCACACTACTGGCCCACTAACATTCATGAACTACATGCAAGTGAAATGAAACACTTCATCCAATGTTCCTGGCTGACTATGATGTTATCCACCAACTAAAACAGGTGCTACCTTCAAAAGAGTTTTCAGGTGTTTAAGAGCAAGTTCTACTTCAAAAACCCAATCTTTCAATAAAGGTGGCAGTAAAATTTCCAGTACATATAAAAAAAGATTATGTTAATAGTATGATTTACAAAGAATCACGCAATGCAGGGCTGTCAAACTTATGTCCCCATGTGGCTAGTAGAGGAGCCAGGAATTCAGAGCCTGCTGCCAAAATAAGAGGCACACCGCCCTGTTTGCAATGCGTTTCAATGGGGGGAGGGGGGAATGAGCAACAGCTGTGTTAATCTCTGCAACCATTCATGCTGCCATATCCAGATCCAACCTGTGAGGAGCCTGGCAGTACAGATCCAGCTTCAGGGCACAATGACTTTACCGCCCCTCTCCTCCCCTCCCCCCCCCACATTAGTAGAGAGTAGGAACAACAGCACACTAAAATACTTTTAAGTAAAAATGACGTTGGGTCCATATGCCAGAACATACTGGATACTGAAAGACACATTAACTTCAAGATCTGATAAGCAAGACAGCAATTCTGAAGAAGTAGCCTTACTCCTAAGCACAACAGGATTTTGCTTCTTAAATGAACCATGGTATTCAACACATACACACTATCCATAAACCACCACATTCACTAGGAAAAGGGAATGGTCTCATTCCTACTATTACTGAATTCAATATAGCATTTATCTAACAGCTATTTGTCTAGGGTATGTTCTCTCTTTTATTCATTCTAGTGCTGACAGCCGTAATCAAATTTTGTACATACCACTGGGTCTATTATAGACCATCAGTCGCTGGCTGTCTGCCTAGTTTTCTTATCATCACATAAGATAAAAAGGCCAGCCAAAGACACTAGCTGAAACTAGAGAGGACCGAGGTAGCTAAAGTGGAGCAAAGGTATCTGATTTTCCCAGAAGTAGAAATCAAGAGTCTTACAGACACACCCACTTACTAGCAAAGGGGAATGGACAGACCAAGCCCAACCTCCTGTAATAAACAGCTTTTAAAAGGAATACAGAGCACATTTCAGTAGAAACCATTTCTATAGAAAATTCTGATCAGGAAATATACAGGGAACAGGAGAAGGAGAACAAGAGGAGGTGGGAGAGAAGAACAAGCACAAGCATTTTAAGACACAAACTGACAATTACTTCTTACATCATGTAAGGGAGTTTCTCTGTTCTGCCTCATCTTCTGGCTCTGAGGGATACTTAAGCCTACTAGCTGCCTTGGCCAGGAGAAAAAGGGAATCCTCCCCACCCCCTCCTCTTCACTATCTTCTATGTTGTGGTTGAGTGTGGATGATGCAGAAAATGAGAGGCTAAGTTTTTTGCCATATCTTTTATTTGAACAGCTGTATAATTGGGAGAGATGTTGGACAAGTTTTGGGACAGGTCTGACCTCCTCTTCACTGCCACCTGCCTCCAAACCACAGGGCAGAAGACAGTATGCCAACTTCTATTTGGCAATAGAAGTTGCCAAATGAAGCAGATAAGCTATGCTAGGATGTCCCAGCACAGCTGATCCATTTCACTGAATGAAATGTATGTTGCCCTTTGTCCTGCCCACTGATCTGCAAGACCATAAGCAACACGTTCCTCACTTGCAGAAATGGACCCTGGGGATCTTCAAGGCACGTGCCTGTAAGCAGGGAAAGCTGGCTCCAGGGGCCTTATCCTGCACACCATGGGAATTCCCATTCCTGGGACACGTATGGTTGGGCACCTGAAGCCCCAAAAACACCTTCCCAGAATGTCTGGGTGTGCACAGGCAGCTCCAGGCCTTAGAACAGACATCCCCTGCAAAAAAACAGACCAAAAGCATACCGCCTGTCACAGCCATACATGAGGCACAAAGGGCATGGATATCTGTTTTTTGGCCCTAAACATTATAGCTAGGGACAGACATTCAAAAAGCCTGAGCCTGAATTGATTCAATCTTTGCAGGTCACGCAAAGCTGCAGAGATTGAATGGATTTGTAAGTACACAGACATTCACTTTTGATTCAGGAAATTCAGGCTCATGCTTGCAGTGGCTCAGACTAGAAACTGGAGGGGCGCTAAAGCAAGCCCTCCCTTCCCTTCTACAGTGCTGAGCTTGAGGCCAGGGAGGGACGTGGCCAGGCCCTGGCAAGTTGCCATGGGGTTTAAACCCCCAGCCTGGCCTGAACAGTCCACAGCTGGGGTGTGCCTGGAGGAGGAGGGGGAAGCAACCCTCACCAGGCTTTTTCCTGCTCACTGCTCAAGAGGCAGGGAGTGTTGCTAGACCCTGACACCCTGCTAGCACTCTTGAGGCAAAGGGTGGGTGGGGGAAGGGAGGATTACTTGTGTGGACTGCATGCATCTGTTGATGATGCAGAGCTTTTTAATCTCCCTCTCCCTGCAGCAAACTGACAGACACTCACAGGTCATACATTACAAACCAGGTTATTTCTCACAGTTCTCTCTGTCCCCTCTTGAACACTGACATGTTGCAACCTTCGAAGCAAGCCATCAGCTAGCAGCGAGCCTATTCATAGATTCATAGATGTTAGGGTCAGAAGCCAGTTAATAGCATAACTGCTGCCTCACAATTCAGCTCATTGGGCCGGAGCTCCAAGGGCCACAAGCAATTTTTCAAGATGTCACTGTACCGGATTTACTCACCCGGGGCCATCTTAAACTTGGCTTAAAAATCAAGTTAGGTACAAGATGTTTTTAAGACTCAAATTCCAGCAACATGAGACTCAGGAGGTAGTGTTTCCAAACAGTGGGGATGTGTAGGGGATGCACAGGGGTGCCCCCTGAGAGCACTGGTGCACCCCCTGAGAGGCCATGCTTCCTGCTTATTCATAGATTCGTAGATGTTAGGGCCGGAAGGGACCTCAATAGATCATCAAGTCCAACCCCCTCCATAGGCAGGAAAGAGTGCTGAGTTCAGATGACTCCAGCCAGATGCCTATCTAACCTCCTCTTGAAGACGCCCAGGGTAGGGGACAGCACCATCTCCCTTGGGAGCCCATTCCAGCTTTTGGCCACTTTAACTGTGAAGAAGTTCCTCCTAATGTCCAGTCTAAATCTGCTCTCTGCTAGTTTATGGCCATTATTTCTTGTAAACCCCAGGGGCGCCTTGGTGAGTAGAGCCTCACCAATTCCCTTCTCCGCCCCCATGATGAATTTATTGGCAGCCACAAGGTCGCCTCTCAACCTTCTCTTGCGGAGG
>NW_017729034.1:87105728-87111971 GCF_001723915.1 Gavialis gangeticus
TCCTCATAAGGCTTGGCCTGCAAGCCCTTAACTATATGAGTGGCCCTTCTCTGGACCCTCTCCAGGTTATCCACATCCCTCTTGAAGTGTGGTGCCCAAAACTGGACGCAGTATTCCACCTGTGGTCTGACCAGTGCCCGATAGAGGGGAAGTATCACCTCCTTGGTTCTGTTTGGCATGCATCTGCTGATGCACGACAAAGTGCAGTTAGCTTTGCTGATGACTTTCGTCACACTGACTACTCATGTTCATCACTTATCAGAATACAAAACTCATCAGACCATCAAGAAAACAAAAGCCTCTCTTATTAGTTCAAGCTCTTCTTAAACTGGTTTATGATAACGAAAATGGTTGGCCCAATTTCATTATCATATTTACATTTCTGTTATTTTTGTTTAAATTTATATTATGGTTGTATGACTTACGCGGTTTTCAGAAGCATGGCTTTCAGCCAGAATCCTTCATAAATTAAATTGAAATTAAATTGAATTGAATTGATCACTCCAACTGGTTTGTGTGTAACTTTTGTCCCTAGCCTATATGTTGATACAAAAGCAAGGTCTGTTTACACCTTTTGTGTCAGCTATGCACATCCAGTCACAGGACCTTTACATTTATACATCATTGCAATTGCTCTAACTGCCTTCTCTAGGAAAACAAAATCTAAGTCCGCAAAGGAAGGCTGACTTGATGGAGAAGAACAACTTCCAAAAACAGTAGAACTTGATAGCTAGTTACTTAATTCTTTCCTTGCCTAGTGACCTACAGCCAAAACCATTTTGGCCCTGCAGGAAAAATAAGATCATGTACTCTTTCCCAGGGACCTCTATAAAAGCACGATGCATCCAGTTTATACCCAAGCTTGATTGAGCTATTGTTTCCTTTACCATGTGGTATTGAGCTATTGTTTCCTTTACCATGTGGTATTAAAACCAGGTCTTTTTTACCCTATTCCTACATTATTATTATTATTATTATTATTATTATTATTATTATTATATCCTCTTAATGTATAACAATAATACTAAAAGACTTTTATTTTGCTAGCATTAAAGTATGATTTGATTTGAATTAGTAGGCCAAGCAATTTTGGGTTGCAGAGAGTCAGAAAAGTTAGGAAAAAAGGTAAACTTTGACAGGAATCAGTCAATGTTTCAGAAGGACTGTTTTCTTTTGGAGCATTTTGAAATTTGAGAGGACAGGGAGAGATCAGACTTAAAATGCGAAATAAGCACGTGTTCAAATTAAAGAGCAGCCAATGCCATTGTATTTTAAAAATACGAATCTGTAGCATCTCTTGAAACTTTCATTCAAATAGCACAATTCAAGGCAGTATAAAACATCTTTGTCAACACAGAATAAATCTGGATCTAGCAGTACAGTTTTAAGATACACAAGAAAAAAAAGCAAGTTCAATTGGTTTTTTTTGTACTGAAGTGCAACAGCACAGACACAGCAGTCAAGCCTAAAATACGTTTAACTAATATTTTCCTGGTCACAAAAATGACAACATGAAGATATCACCATAGAACAAATACAAGAGGAGCTGGTGTCATGCATTTCTAGGACCCCAAGAGCTCTCATAAAAGTGTTCTTCTGTTGACAGATTCAGTTTCACCAATAGCACTGATATAGATATGGATTAGCACCTAGTCATCTGACTCATTTTGCAAAACAAGCAGTAATTGTAGTTTAACAAAATGTGAAATCTTTCAAAAAATCCCACAGCTTTATTTACCCTTTCAAAAAGTATTTCAGATTTGTGACCTTTTCTTTCTTCCTTTTCTACAACCTTTTCTTTTCCTTTTTCAGATACTGAAAGGAAAGATATCAGATTCAGTATCACAGAACTTCTCAAACACATTAAAACATTCAAGAACAATGTATTGTTTTTATGGTTTGAAGCACCTTTGGACCCCGTCATGGATTAGGGCCCTCATTACACAAGGCACTCTATCAAGAGGCAGGGAGAAGGACAAGTGAACAGCAAAATGGTGCTAGTCAACATGATTAGCAGTAGTCATTTCTCACCACTTTTCTAGTCTTTTTGGAACATTTACAGTGCAGGAGAATTGTAAGAAGGAAATGAGATAGGTTTTAGGGACAACTCTTCACATCCACCTACATTAGTAGCCAGCTCAGGAGACAGCTGAAGCCACAAAAGCTTCTAGTTCCCTTAAGATTCTCATGGGCACAAGCAGTGATTGGTATACTTAAAGGCTAACACTCACCCCAATGGACGCAAGTCTTCAATTTCATTTGGAATGTCAGCAAGCTTGAACACAAAGATGTAACAGAAATCATGATAAAACATTTTTGTCACCAAAAGTACAAGTGTAGAATTTGCCATGTTATTGTTTTTTTAAGTAACTGCAAAAGTCAAAAAGGGAAGGATATACATGTTTTACTCATCCGGTGCTGCCTCTCCGTGAAAATATTGCGCAGACACATTCTTGGCCAGGTCTGCCACTCCATTAAGGCTCATTTAGTCCATTTGAAAAATGGAACCTAGAGTTGGGGAGAGTGCTTTTCAACAAGCCAGTGGGCACAGGCAGAGATTGTTTTCTTTCAAGTGGAACAGAAGTTTGCCAGTTACTGTGGGTGGACAGCTGGCTGCTGGTACTTCTACAGCATGAGGTTTGAGAGGAAATACTTACTGAAGGGAAAGGAGCACACACTTTGTAAACAGCAAGACAAAAAACTTGGACAAATTAGATGATTAGACTCTTTGTTTAAGAGACCTGTTTACCTAGATTAAGAAAGCTGAAGAGTGCATTTGAAAAGAAAAAAGAAATACCACTAGAAAAAGAAACTATAAAATAATGATGATGTTGGGGTAGACAAGAGAAAAAGAGTGCAGCTGAATTGCTTACCTTATCACTTTCTAATGTTTGCATGCTTACACACCGGGGTGCGATGATGTTGAAATTTATCTCCACTGGAGCCCTGCACCTGCTCTTGGCCACTCAGCCTGCCAAGGACGTGAATTCCACAACATAGGAGCAACTACTATTCACTTCCTCTTTCCTCTCCAAGTCACCTTCCAAGGGGAGAGGGTGGGTTGGGTTTCAAACTGATCTCCAGAGCAGCAGTTCTTGCTGGGTTGTTTATGATTTTCAAGATCTAAACTGCCTCAGTAGCATGCATCTTGCTGCTGTTGGGAAGACAGATCAATCCCAGACTCTTGAAATTAACAGCTCAGCATCATCAGAAGGGGCAAGTTTTCCAACAGCCACTTCCAGGTGAAACTTGCAACAACATCACTTTCAAAGAATGTGTAAACTGTCACACTCGCATAGCTAAAGATGGTAGAGTGAGAAAAGGACCTATTCCATTATACCCACCGACTATATACACGAATACACTAGGAATTATTAGAAAAGCAACCCCTCAGGATGGCACACATAACTTACTTTATTTTTACTTTCCTAACTTGTCTTTCCAAACTTGTCAAATAGGTTATTTTTGTACCTCTTTGTCAAGCCTACTGAAATCCCTTAACCCCCTCACAGGCAAGGTTCTTTGAGTAGATGTGATATCTTTTATTTATTAGACCAACTGAGTAGTTGGAAAAATGTTTTTTGCAAGCTTTCTGGTGCAATCACCCTTCTTCAGCCATAGGGAGTCTCTGCTGTTCCGAGATCTCCAAGGAATTCAAGAAGTCCAAAGTGTGACAAGATGTCAATGAGAACATAATTAAGTTTTCAGTGGAAATTAAGAAAACAAAAAAGGTAGAGAAGGGAAGTGAGAGGTGGAAGCCAAAGGTAAGCAAGGGAGATTCTACTGTAGTAGTTTTCCAAGGTAGAAGAGAAGTTGTCCATGAAAAAGTAAATAGCTGGAAATTAGGAAGACAAAGGGCAGAAAGAGAGGGGAAGGGGGAAAGGGAGGGAAAGAAAAGTGTAAAAGGTCAGGTCTGGTAGGTACCTGGTGAATCAGATATTAGGCAGGTTTTAATGCGTCATAAATCCAATGTCTATATTGAGTCCATGATTCTTTGTATCCAGTAGATTTATGAAGTGAAGTTCACAGGCTCATCTACAAAAGGTGTTTTGTAAGACCAAAAAAAAAAAAAAAAAAAAATCTACCAGACATGCCAAATGGGTAACATGGCAAAATGTGATTTGGCTTGGATTTGCACAGCTAGCCAGATTTCTATTATTGGTAGTTAAATATACAAGTATTTGTGCTAGCTGTTCTCTTGACCCAAAAATATGAATGAAGAATAAATCAGATATTTTACAAAGATAATATCACAGTGCTGTAAGATAATTATATCCATAAAGAGACCCCAGAAACCACAGAGTAATGCTTTCTCACATCCCCCTCCCCCTTAAAACAAGCATAGCACAAGGTAGGCCCTGCCACCTCCCAAAGAGCGATTCCAATCCCCTTCCCTGCCAGTTCTGCTGCTCTGTTCTCTCCTCCCTGTTCTGTCTGCTGCATCTGTTCTGCTCTCTATTTCCTGTCCTATCTGCTACAGTTCTTTCTGTTCCCAGGAAAACAGCGATCTAGAGAAATGGAAAAAGCATTTAGAAGCTCCCCCATCTCTTCCCTCTCTCCTTGAACAGCATGACTATCACACAGGTTAACTAAACAGAACGTCTCGTCTTAATAGCAAAGTCCAGAAATACTAAAAACCATGCATCAAGGGCACTATAAAAATCAAGCAAAACTTTCTGGCTCTCTGGTTATATATGGCTCAGGGGTCGATGACTCACAGGCTGCTTCTTATCCCCCTACGTACTCCAAGTATTACAGTTTCCACGCTGTTACAGAAAATCTCACAGAAATGAAAGAGAGATTCAATTAATGAACATCAGCAATTAGAGAGAAAAAGTACATTAAAAAAGCCCCCACAGAACTTGCAATCAAGTTATATTTCAACTGTAGGAGAACTCATCTCTATTTATGGATTCCTGGACTCTCTCTATATTTATAATTTCCAAAAATAACAGAAAGACTCCATCCTGTATCTCCAAAGCCCAGGAAACAGTTCCTTAAATTTAAGTTATAACCTGCGAACACATACAACTGCTAGTTGCTGTATTTAGTCTTACATACCTCATGTTTTATATTGTTGGTTTTGTGCATCCTGTGTCCTTACATACAGTACCCATACACTTAGTTCATTCAGAGTTGATGAATGTTACCTTTTTCTTGAACCTGCTGCAAGGTTTAGCACAAGTACTCCGTAAATGCACTTCTTTGAGCAGCACTTTGGCACCTACTGGGTGCATCTACACATGTCCTTAACTGCACAGAAGACTAATTTGCCGTGGTGTAAAGCATCACAGTTTACATGTGCAATATTACAGAGTGCAGCAAACTAATTTTTGCCGCTGTAACATAGTATCAGTAGCAAAAATAACTGCACCTAAAAACGCACATGTAAAAAGCTGACCCAGGAGTAAATTCCATCCAGTCAGGCCAGACAGGGGGCCAGACCCTTGCCTGCCACCTAGCCACATGGCTCCACTCTTATGCCCCAGCCAGCCCCTCCATTGCCCAACAGGGCGACCTGGAGCGCAGGGCTGAAATCCTCGCCCTCCCCTACCTCCCTCCCCAACCCCGCCCCCCCAAGCCTGCTGCTAACCCAGGGCTGCTCCACCCCAGCAAAAATTGCTGTAGTCCTGCTGTACACAGCAGTAGTGTTCTCCAATGCAAACTGTGCCAAAGTTTATCATGCCACCACATGTAGATGCACCCATTTATATGTTGTACAAAAACTTTTTTTTTTTTAATAATTTTTTCGTGTTCCAAGCCAAATCAAGTCCAAATCTGTGAGTTAGTCCAGAACCATAAATGGCCCTACAACTGACAAACATCCTCCACCCCCACTAGGGGCTTCAGATATTTCCAAAGTCTTTTGGCAAGCGTCCTAAATGCAGGCCCAGCTCCAGAGGCCTGGGGTTCAGATGCCCCCAAGTTTCACCTGCCCTCAGCCCTATGGCCGCAGAAGCAAGTTAGGGAGGAGCCTCCCATTTCCATAAAGTGGGCTTTAAGCCCCAACACCTTCATTAATGATGTGGACATTGGAGTCAGAAGTGGACTGGCCAAGTTCGCCGATGACACCAAACTTTGGGGCAAAGCATCCGCACCTGAAGACAGGCAGGTGATCCAGGCTGACCTGGACAGGCTCAGCAAATGGGTGGACGAGAACCTGATGGTGTTTAACACTGAAAAATGCAAGGTTCTCCACCTGGGGAAGAAAAATCTGCAGCATCCTTATAGGCTCGGCAGTGC
>NW_017729034.1:87112104-87119424 GCF_001723915.1 Gavialis gangeticus
GTTTCAGGCTGGACATAAGGAAGAATTTCTTTACTGTCCGAGCCCCCGAGGTCTGGAACAGCTTGCCATCGGAGGTGTTTCAAGCACCTACATTGAACACCTTCAAGAGCAAATTGGATGCTTATCTTGCTGGGATCCTATGACCCCAGCTGACTTCCTGCCCTTTGGGCATGGGGCTAGACTCAATGATCTTCCGAGGTCCCTTCCGGCCCTAATGTCTATGAAATCTATGAAAACCTTGGCGCCTACTAAACCACATCAGAAAAACAGTTATCCCTGGGAACACTTGAGGAAAACTGCCTTCATGGACCCAGATCCATGGTGTTTCCCCTGAATGATACTAATCCAAAGCAAAATGTTTGTGATTTACCATATGGCTCACTGGACTGAGCCCCACAAAAGTTAACAGCATTTCAAGCCATGGTGACCCCACAGCTCAGTACTGCTCAGTACGTGTGTGTACTCCATAACCCACCACAAAGGATCCATTTGCTAATCAGCCCCCAATGTCCTCAGATACTCTAAAAATGCATATGCAGATGAGGTACAGGGCAAACTGGTCTGGCTTTACCTCATGGAGGCTGGGGCCACAATAGCCATATGCACCAGGATGAGAAAGGAGACAACAGAGGGATTCTGGGTGAACTGTTTGGGTCCCTGTGTCATGATATCTGCCCAGCATTTAAGCTGGTGAACAAACAGGAAAAATTGGAAATGGGAAAAAAAGGCACAGCTCAGCTTTGGGTGTGAAGTGGAGTTCAAAATGTATGGAATGGGTTACCATACTTCCAATTTCAAAAAAGCAGACACCTGTGGGAGGGGAAGGAGAGGAGAAAGGGATATGATGGGGGGTAGCGATGTGCCCCCTACCCCCCGCAGCCCTGCTACTGCCCACACTCCTGGCCCACAGCCTCTGCCCCCAAGCTGTGCTGGTGCCCTGAATTCCTGACCTGCAGCCCCCTGCCCCACCAGCCCTGCCACTGTCCCGCACTCCCAACCCACAGCCCCCTGCTCCTTCCCAGCTGTGCTACCCACCAGCTTGCTCGCTCACACACACGCAGCTGCCAGCAGCTGCCGGGGCCCACACGCAAAGGACATGATCTCCTGACAGCCAGTCAGCTTTCCCTGCTGCCCCCAACCCCAAGGAAAAGCAGACGCAAAACAAAAACTCAAGACATTTGCTGGCATTTAAAAAAAAAAACACCCAGATGGAGGACAAGGGGTCAAAAAAAGAGGACATGTCCAGGAAAACCCAGACATATGGTAACCCTATTATGTCTTACCATGACTTGAGAAGGTCAATAGTGAGGAGTACGCTTAATGGGCACTACCACATATCTTATTTAGATGGCTACACTAACCTATCCTTGTGGTAGGTTCCCATCAGCATGTTTTCTAAATATGGTCCATGTGTTTTATAGTCATGCTCAGTGTGGGCTGCATTTAATAAACTTGATAGCTTGTTTCCATTGCTGAGCACATTACTTTTAGCTGCAGCTTAATAATAGACAATGTATTTAGGGACATTTCCTTGTATGCGATTGTAAGAGGTGGGACTTTTTCCCCCATGCCAATTGGGAGGGGCACCCTGTCTTGTAATCGAGTAAATATGGTAGAGTCAGAGATCTCAACAGAGGTCATTCTCATCTTACTAAATACTGAGCCCAACTATAACTGAAACTGTAATTGTGAATTAGAATAAACTGTTGCCATGATACCAAGTCAAAAAAAAAAAAAAGAAATCACTGGTCCATTATAGCAATATATAGCACTCTCTGGCTGAAGGAAACCATGGGGAAAAGAACACCTTCAAGACAGAAATAATAGCATGCAAGATACTGCCTACCAACCTAAACCCAAAATCTATAAATATTACTGGGAAACTGAAGTCATCATGAGACATACTTAAGAATGTCTTTTTAAAAACAACAACCGCCCCCCTCCTCCCCACAAAAAAACCAAATAAACCCACTGCTCTCTTTTTACAAAGGATTAACATATTAGCTGGTAATGTGTATACTTTGTATGGAAACATGACTTTATCAAGTCAAATCATAGGTGACTGGTAGGGGGTACACAGGGGTCACATGCCCCCCCCGACAGAGCTGGTGCCCCCCCCAACTCTGAGGGCCAACACTGATGCTGTCAACAGGGCTAGTGCCCCCCATGACAGGGCCACCACCATTGGCGGCTTCTGCGGATGCCCTCCCAGATTCAGGAGGCACCAGTCACTCATGAGTCAAATAGGGTAAACAAAAGGATTCAGACACAGGAGGGCTAGGGAGCAGAGGAGTCCTTTCCAAAGCTTTCTTGGCCAAGACTGCATTCTCTCAAAAATGCCACTGCCTATTAGGAAATCATCATAATGAAGCTACCAGAAACACGTTAGATATTCTGATATAGGCTATTTGTAGTTGAACAAAATTTTTTGGAAAAACAAGTTGGTTAGAGAAGCAGTAAACTCTAGAACCATGCCAAAAGCAGCTAAGTTTAAACAGTTTTATCATAGTATAAAAATACCCTGAAGTCTTCCTTTGAAGGATGTTATCATAAGCCATATGTATATAGTCATGTTTCTTCACCCTGGAAAAATGGAGCCCCATAACATTTTTTCTCTGTGAGCTTGTATGACATTTAGATCAGACTGTGATAGGTCAACATAAATCCTTAAGCACAGATTTAATGTGTAATGGTAGTGACACAAGATATTTTTAAATAAGCTATCATTGTTATGTTAAAAACTCTCCTGTGACTGCTCCGGTCTTCTCTATTGGAGGATCATACTCTACCTATACTGAGGTGGGGGTGGTTTCAAAACCTGAGACCTGTCCACATTTTCATATTTCTCTAGGCAACACTTTTCCTTCACACACAATATGTACTCTTTCTCTGCCTGTATTCTTTCTATTTTCTATGACAGTGGAACCCAACCTTTTTTGTGCTGCAGACTGGCACCGGAGCTGCCTCCCTCCCAGGAGCTGCCCTGCCCCCCACCTTTAACCCTATACGTCACCGCCAGTGGCAGAAACTGCTCACCTGGGCAGATAGATGGGGGGGGCTGAGCAGGGGGCTCATGCCATGACCCAGCAGCCAACCCTTCACGGCCCCGTACTGGATGGTCCAATGCAAGATCCACCAAAGTCAGCATCAGGCCCCACATACAACATCCTCATAGTGGGCTAAACAAAATCAACTATTAAGCTCTGCAAAAACACTGTAGGACTGAATCCCTTTTAAATCTGATATGAAATGCAGTTGCTTAAGCCAAATGTTTCATCCATTCACTTTGTGACTGGCATGCACTAGCTTTCATGCATTTAAATATATACATATATTTTTATATATTTAAAAACGCATGCACACACACATATATACATACACATACACACACAGTAGTACGCAGAACAACAAATTTGAAGATTCTACTCAGAAGTGAATACATTTCAGATTCTGAAATATTATCTACCTTCTGATATTTCAGGACTCTCGCTCCATTCGGTTAATGGGCTTTTAACAGCATATCATTTCTATAGTATGCCTGGCAAAGTATTTTAAATGTTTCCATTGACTTACGCATAAAACCAACCCCCTTTTAATCTAGCAGAATTATGGGCCATCAAAATATATGGATTTTTGTGAAGCCATATCACAATGAGTTAATTCATTTGCTTACACAAGTCATGTCTCATGTATGGCTACATCAGTCAAATATGACCTTGTGTGAACAATAATACACAAGTTTGAAGACATTTCTATTTTCTCTAGTTTAAAGTCAGCTGTCAGCAATCATTTTAAGCAGTGAGTCAGTGACAAAGGTAGGCAGGCACTAGGACACTGGCACTTCTCTCTGTGGTAAGCTACTGCTTTCAAAGCCCCTCTGTCAAATGTCACTAAAGCCCAACATCTGGGGGTTGGATCAAATGGCTCCCTAGCCTATGGACCATAAGCAGGCAATCCCTGGTTGAAGCCTTTAGCATGACTACAATTGCAAGAGTATTTGAACTATAAACCTGGTATTGCAATGGCTAGCAACTATGCTGCAAAAGTGTTGTGTATCCTCAAAAACTCCTGAAACTTTTTTATTTCCATACCCAGCAAATCTATTTTAAATGGTTTCAAACATAGATTTCTGTGACAGCTACAACAATACACAGTACAGGTTAACACAAAATCATCAGTCCAAAGGTCCTTATTGTAGCAGACAACCATCGATCCACTGGATCATGCTGTACTGTATATGTCAGAGATCTAGATGCCTAATGAATCTGTTTGTGGCTGACAAGTCCAATTCAAGAGCATCACAGCTTGTTACAAGTTTCACAGATCCATATGTTGTCCAAGTTGGCATCCAAATTTACAGCATGCTGTTTTCTTCTCTCTCGCTTTGCTTCCATCTGCAGGATCAAAGCTGCTTCATGTTGAGTTGCACCCAATGCCAGATGCTCCCTCCAGATTGGATGGGATTCTGTGCACTTCTCACAGCTTTATACACTGATGTTGAATGACTTCGTATCACTGTTGCACACAGAAAAGCTATTGCATGATTCAGAAAATCTGCCCAAGAGATTTTGCAGGGAAGGTTTGTTGTTGTCAGCCAAAGCCATGTTCCCCGCAAACAGCATCTCTCTTGAACCAGTTCTTTCACCTTGGTTTTCGCTCTAAACTTTGCAGAGCTGAACAAGTCTCCATCTAGTCTGGTTCAAACGTAAATGCCATCATTGTCATCCTTGAATGCATGAAGAAGCAGGAATGAAAAGTAGATGTTAAAATACCCAGGGGCTAAGACACACCCGTTTCACCCCGCTGTTGATGTCAAACTCATTTGATTCTTTGTGTTCATACACTACAGTTGCAATCAACAGTTTGGGGCTCCTTAATTTTCCATAATACTGAATAACAGGACATTGCATCAACAATCCAGCTAACGTCTTAGTACTGTCTACTGAGCTATTACTCCTACCAACACCAACACATTTCTTTTTAACAATTTTTCTTAATGTCCACCATAAGTTAACATGCAAATATATTACAAAACAAAACAGCATGTGAAAATACAGGTGTCTGGCAGCAAGTGAGAAATCATACCTAGCTTAGAAGGAAACATTTCAACATTCCTTTAAATATATCACACAGATGCCAAAAATATTAATCATCCTCCAGTTACTACAAATGCCTACATTCAACCACAATATATCAAATATAATCAAATAATCAATATAATTAAAACCAGGCAAATTCATTTGTTTAGCAAACCAGAAAAAACAGGCAAAAACTCAGTTTTAGTCTTAAACAGCTAAATGTCTTCCTACCAGTAAAAATGCAGCTGTACTAAGGTTTTCACCAGCATATATTTTAAGCAAACTACACTGCTGAGCGACAGTACTACAATGGCCAAAGTTTCTAGTTTAAACCCAATCTCAGTAATAGCATTCCTATGAAAGCCGAGGGATCTTGCACCATCCTTCACTTACTATGTAGCACAAGTGCATGCCTAACTAGGACTCTCTGCTACATGTCTTCAACTTCCCCTAATTCTGAATATTTTGTACACCACCTAGTCAGCAAAATATCGATATCACACCAGCACTTCCTATGATTAATCATTTATTCCTGCCTATACTGTTCCCTCTCATCTTTAATACTTTCAAATAATTTTTATATATAGTTTTATTACTCTAACCGCAGCATATTGTAAGACAAGTGTATGAGTGTTGCAGTATAAAATTTTACTGCACTGAGTGGCTTTGCTTTTTTCAGTATGTCACAACCACAGCATGACTCTGAAAGGTTTTTTTTTTTTTTATGTTGTTTGTTTCTTGGACTATCACAGCAGTTCTGTGCCAAACACATCACAAAATATAGTAGAAGTTGTTTTTTTTTTTAAATAAATTAAAAAAAAAAATCACCACTGACTCTTTGCATTACAGTAGTACCTAAAGAACATTTTTTTAAAAATCAAGACCCCACTGTGCCAGGTACTTGACCAATAAAGTGAGACAATCCCTGTTGTGAAGCTCTTGCAACTTAAAGACAAAACAGACATAGATAGAGACACAAAGCACAAGAAAAGAGAAGGCAAATGACTTGCCACAGATTTGGTTTGTCCTATGGCTAAGCTAGAAGTAGAACTCTGAAATCTATCCCTTTGCTCTATCCTTTAGACCAGGCCTGTCCAACTTCGGGACCACATACCATGTGTGCACACCCAACAGGGGCAGCCATTACACCCCCCCCACCCCAGATCCCCCTCTGCCACCTCAGCAGTGCCATCAGGGTGCAGGCCCTTACCCCATGGGCAGCATCGGCTGCCCGCATGACACGGCAGTGGAAGAAGTGTCTGCAGGGGCCCCATGGGCCACAAGGTAACTGCTCATGGATCATATGTGGCCCATGGACAACCAGCTAAGCAGCCCTGCTTTAGACCTGCTATCTCTTCACTGCTTTTTGGATGGTGTTGGCACCTTCATGGTTACAGCTCAGGTGTAAGTGCTTTTTTGAAGAAAGCGTAAGCCTTGTCTAAATGACAAAATTACATGGTTTAAACTCATGTTACTCTCATTTTAATTTGGGCAGCTTGTTTCAGTTTAGCTTAGGCGAAGTCTTTTAGAGATCAGTTTAAGACAAAACAAGAAGTACATCCACAGAGGTTTGCCCCAATTGTACTAAATCAAGTAAAAGGGAGGAAAAAAAGGAAAAAATGTCATACCTTTATAGTTACACCTGTGCTGTTTTTTGTAGCTCTGGCTAAGATGCAGTCAAGTGAGAACACAGAAAACATGAAAAGGGATTTCAAAGCAACAAACATTTTGAAGAATATGGGTTCAAAGCAGAATTCAATAAACCCAGCTAACTGTCCCTTCTCATCCATCTCTAACATCTTCCCCTCCTCCCACACAAGATTACACACATAAAGCCAGCCTGTTTTTAAATACAGAAAAGTATGAATTGCAGGCTGCAAGGAAAGGAATCAAGCCAGTTCGCTACTCCTCTGTATAATCCTTCATCAGTCACTGTCACCTCACCTAATTCACACTGCTCACTCCACCACAACAATGTTCTCAGTTCAATCTGTAATTGGAAATATGCAGTAAGCAACTTGTTAAGGCCCTCCACCCTACAACAGTAAAAGGAGGTTGTTTCCTTGCGCGCGCGCGCGCACACACACACACACACACACACACACACACACACACAGATTAATGTGATACCTGACCTGGCCGGGTTGATCAGCATGGACAGGCTGACACCCTCACATGCCAAGAATCAGTTCATCAGAGCAACAATAACTACAGTCAGACACAAGCACACAGTTAAACAGAA
>NW_017729034.1:87119568-87123288 GCF_001723915.1 Gavialis gangeticus
CACACACACACACACACACACACACACACACACACACACACACACACACAGATAGATCTATGTAAAAATAAGTATGGCACCTCATCATGAATCCTGGCTTTGTCTCCTCTGTTTGAAGGCTCAAGGGAGCTGATTTAAATGTGTGACAATGGCCTCCCTAGGCAGCATAATGTGGAAGAATCTGCATTACCCATATCTTCCCAAAATGTAGGCATAAGGGACGAATGAAAAGAAGACATAAACAGGTAAAGAAAACTCCAGAACAGAACATTAGAGTAGCTGGGAGCAGCTTTCAGGTGCTGTTCCAGCAGCTGGATGGACCAAGAAACACAAGAGCAAGAAAGCAGCTCTCCCATTAACACCTGAGTGCAGCTCAGTCAGACCTAAGTATCTGGTCCATTTAAGCTTAAAATCTCTCTAATGCACCAAGAATGGGGTCGCAAACAAACTTTAAAAATGGGTCAACAAACTTCAAAACTGGATTCTCCTTTAAAGGAGAAAAAAATGTAGGAAACTGTGGTTTTCCCTTGCAGGCCAGCACAGCTCTAGCCTTTGAGGGGCTCTTGGGGTCTGGGGGCAGTGGATCAGGAGCGAGGGGAGCTGGGTCAGGACTGGCCATCAGTGTTTACAAAGGGGTCCACATACAAAAAAGGTTGAGAACCACTGATCTAAAGCACCTCAGGCCTGATGCAACCATGACCTAAATGGGAACTAGATTGGAACTACTTCAGCATAATATTTATGATTTTGCACAAAAGATTACTTTACAGATAAATATTTAAAAAGCACCTGTCAACACTTATAAATTACCAGCCTTACTAACTCTGGATTCCATGTCCCAGGGGGAGATGAACAGTACTGGTGCTGCTCAGTTTCTATCATGACCATTTAACAAACTAGCTATCACTCTCTCTCACCAACTATAGGAAGGCAAGAATACCAAAGGCCCTGGAGTCCCACAAAACCACGCACCACTGTTGGACAGTTCATTAGAAGTCATGGATCAGAAGCGGTGGTGAGGAATAACACTGTGGAGCCAAATGTTGGTACATTTCCTGCAACAGCCTGCTTTCCTTCGGAATTACAACGATGAATGTTTATAGGTAGATACACATGTTCTTTTTTCTATTCTGAATTCATACACATACTTTTACACCCACTCTGAATTTTCCCTTCTACTTGATACCACATTAGCAGAATGAATGTGAACAAAGCCACACAATTCCGTATTCTACTTCTGAGTACCATTCAGTTTTGAAGCATACAAGCCACAACTTTGAGCACAAAGTTCTATTTCCAAACTCAATTCAGCTTATTTTTACATCATGCTAGTCATATAAAATGCATGCAAAACAATGTGCAAAAAAATGCTCTTTCAGAGCAAGAGGAATGCTAGACAAACCTGAGACGTTAAAAAGACAATTATTATCAAACAAGTTTCACAAAGAACATTTAGTACAATCAGTGAAAATGTTCAGCTCCTTTATTTCAGATTAAACTTTCAGGATTGCAGAGCTATCTGGTTGCTGTCACCATCCCAGAGTTTCACAAGTGGTATAATATATCACATACATAATTCAACACAGTGTTAATCCTTATCCACTGTGGTTAGTCATACAGAAGTTATTCTACAAGAGTGTGCTACTAAGACTGCATCTACTCCGTGTCACGTGCGGAGCTTTCTGGCAAACAAAAAAAGGCAGCATCCACTGCACCACGGCTGAACTGTGGACTAACCGCTGCTTTTCCTTCATTCAGACACCAGCTGCAGAAGCATTGTGGGATCCCTATGGGCAAGAGAGAGAAACAGCAGCAAATAGTGGTAGACTCAGATCATTTCCTTTGACCACAAGGTTGATTAGAGTAGTATAATAGCAGCAGCAATCCTAAAATGAGATCAGGTTGGAAGTAAAGGTGTAAGGTAACAGGTAGCCAAGGCTTTCAATCTGCCCTTTTTACAGACATTAAACAGGAATCCTGGAAGAATGTAAAGTTCCACAAATCTGTGTTGCTGTGAAAGCAAAAGATCACTTTGTCCAGGATAATTAAGCTTTGCAACTAAAACCTACAAACAAAAGAACATGGAAAAAGCTCCCAGTTTTCTTAATTCACTCCAGCATCTTAGTAGTATTCTGTACCTCACGTAATGTCTTTCTGCCACTTAAAATCCTCCTGCAATTTTAGCTCCATCAGGTATTCCTCACTTCCTACCCCAAATGTAAAACACTCCACCCCAGGGACATTCCTGGATTTCCCTTGCTGGAGCATAACACTATTAAACATTAGTAAATTCATGTTTGTAAACTGTATGTGAATAAGATGAAAGACACTGCATATGCTACATAGTGTTCTTAGTATAATAAAGTGCACATCTACCACATCTTACACAGAAATGGTAAATAATGGTTAACCTAAAAGAAGAACCAGAATAGTTCTTTCACAATCCACATTCCAAGGTGTTACATGAGTGACAAATGCATATTTTAAATACCTATTTACATATTAAGGTCTTCTATTCTGGTGATGGCCATTCTAACATTTAAGACTTCAGGAGGAAAACAAGTTCTCGTAGGGAACTACTTAGGTCAGTGACCCTCACCCTTTCGACCCCATAGCCTGGACGAATTGTGTAGGGCTACACAACAGGCTGGATCTGGACCCTGTGCTGCCCAATCTGCCCCACGCAGCTCCCCACTGCTCTGGAAATTTTTGCCACTCACTCCCCAGCTGCCATTAACACTGCCACCACCTCCCTGCTACCAACTTTTCAGATTCATGGGAAGCCCTGCAGGCCAGATAACACTGTTCTGCAAGCTGGATCTGGCCCACAGACCAACAGTTGAACATCCCCTACCTAGTTCACTCTAATTTTCTGCTCTTCCCCTCGTTTGGCAGAAGGCAAAAGAAGTACATATAGTTTCAGAAACAAAAGCCACTCAGTCAGTATACACGTGTACATCTCTGGTGTCTAATACAAACACTGAGAGGAAAGCTAGGCAAATATGTACACTAGGACAACCGTACGTCTTACATTTCTACTAACAAGTTTTTGGCCAACCCTACACTATGGTTTATGAACAACAGATGCAAGACTCAATTTAAAAAGTCACAAAACCAAATCCTCCCTTGCCCATAAAACAGTACATATGGCACAACTAGCTGATTTACACTGAAGCACAAACAGAAACAATAAGGAAGTCACATACAGTATGCTCAGAAAGTAAAATTGTTTCATTCCAACAAAGTCAAGCTCAAGAGCCCCAGCCAAGCGGAGCTACCCCCTCAGCGTTCCACAGGATTATCTGTGGCTGCCCAGCTGGGTGGGGATCCTTCCATGAAGAAGCACACAAGTAAAATTTTCCAACATATTCATGAAATTGTACCCTTTCCTAGCTCACTCATTTTACCAGGTCTACCACAAGTTTTACGCAAACAGAGAAACAGAGGAGGCGATGGATGGAGGGGGGAGAGGGGGAAAAACAGGCAGTGGAAAGGTAGACAGGCTATATTAAAAAAAGAAAAAAGCAACCAAACAAACACCCACACACACACACACCCACACACACAGAGCCAGAAAACCAATAGCAGGAAATGCAAAACTTGGAAACAGAACACAAAGAAAGAAATCTAGGTCTTAAATGCATTTACTGCATCACCAGTCACCAGCTTGGGAGACATCTTTTCCACCTATTCAGCATCTATTCCACCCTGCTCAAGTCC
>NW_017729034.1:87128288-87135943 GCF_001723915.1 Gavialis gangeticus
AGTGGTTTTATTGAACAGGGGAGATGGTGACACGATATCTTATTGGTTCCTTTAAACACCCACACACACACACACCCACACACACAGAGCCAGAAAACCAATAGCAGGAAATGCAAAACTTGGAAACAGAACACAAAGAAAGAAATCTAGGTCTTAAATGCATTTACTGCATCACCAGTCACCAGCTTGGGAGACATCTTTTCCACCTATTCAGCATCTATTCCACCCTGCTCAAGTCCCTCCATACCTCTTAAAGTATCTGATTTTCTAACATATCTTTATCTGAGTCTTAACACTATTGTCACAAAATGGAGATCATGAGAGGACCCAACTTTGCGTTAAGCATTTTATAAAGACTCCAGCAGAACAGAATAGGATCACATAGGCAATAGAATAGGATCACTGGGGAGGTCACCCCACAGCAAAACTCACCAACCAGGACCAGCGCTACATCTGGCACTCCCACTCCCTGACCAGTCCTCCTGCCTGCTCACCCTGCCCATTGCCTAAGCAGGCAGCATGGCCTGTCAGGGGGTGCACATGCACGCCCTGTGTACCTCCTATGCGTCGCCACTGGGATCATATTTAAACCAAGTGGGCTAAGTGGTAGAATAGGATTTGGCCCATCATCAGAATCACTGAGCATATTATGGCACATCCTCTAGATGCTAAATATACAGATTCCTATATTATGATCATAGGCAATCCCTTGCAATCGAGGGTTGTTGTTATCATGACTGCCTTATTTGTGGATCCAATCTGGGATCAACAGGTTCTGCAATTCAGGCACATGTTTCCACACAGGCTGAGTGTGGCTCTGGATTCTTGGTTCAGTCCATGACATGGTGTTTCTGCCAGTCCCACTTTTCCATCTCTTAATGGGATTGTGAGGTTTCAAAATACTGAGATCCTTGCAGCAGACTCTTCCTCCATTTTGGGAGGTCCTGGGCAATAGTCTCCCATGACGATGTTGATGCTGCATTTTTTTTTTTCCCAAGTTGACCTCCAGGATGTCCCTGAAGCACTTTCTCTGCCCTCCTCTTGAGCGTACACCTTGACAGAACTGGGAGAATACATCTTGCTTTGGGAATCTGGAGTCAGGCATCCACGTCATGGTCAGCCCAGTGACATTGATGCCAGATGATCATCACCTCAATGCTCATGGTTTTGTTTGCAAGAGGATATTGGTGCATACATCTTCCCACTAGATTCAAAGGATGTTCTGAAGGTGACATTGATGGTACTTCTCCAATGACTTCAGGTATCTCTTGTATGCCGTCCATGTCTCAGTTCCATATGGTAAGGTGGGGATCATGACTGCTTGATAAACCATAGCTTGGTTTTGGATCTGATGTTGCAGTCTTCAAACACCTATATCCTCAAGTGTCTGAAGGTTGCACTTTCCACATCTGAGGTGATGTTGGATTTCTTTGATGTCAGCCTTCAGCAAGAAATGGCTTCCAAGATATGGGAAACGTTCTGCTGAGTCACCATAAATCTGAATGATCAGAGCTGGAGACTGCTCATTAACAGCTCGTTGATGGAGGACCTTAATACTCTGAATGTTAAGTGCCAGTGCCATGTTTTTGTATGCCTCAGTAAAGATGTCAACAATTGCCTGAAGATTTGCTTTCGAGTAAGCATGCACGACAGTATCACCACCATACTGGAACTTGATGACTGAGGTCAGGGTGGTCTTGGTTTAGCCTCAGAGTTGGCTGAGATTCAATAGGAAAGAAGCCATCGACGTTGGCTGGAAGAAACATTTTGAAGACCTTCTCAATCAAGACTCTGTTGCTGATGAGAGTGTTTTCAACTCCATCCTGCAGAACCCAGTCAGAGATGATCTCAGAATCCCTCCAACCTTTGGCAAGGAAAGTCATTAATCAGATGAAGAACAAGGCAACTGGAGCAGATGGAATCCCTGCCAAAATCTTCAAGCAGGGGGGAGAGCAGCTTATATCACAGCTCCAATGACTTTATCTTAAATATCTGGAACAATGAGAAAATCCTAGATGAACTGAGGGTTGTCATGATCATGACAATGTTCAAGAAAGGAGACGAGTCCGACTGTGGAAATTACAGAGGAAATCGCCTTGCTGTCCACCACAGGGAAGATCACTGCAAGAACCCTCCTAAATTGCTTCCTTCCACTTGCCAAAGAGCTTCTCTCCTGGAATCGCAGTGTGGGTTTAGGGCATCAAGAAGCACAATAACTTGATCTTCAATGCTTGCCAGCTGCAGAAAAAATGCTAGGAACAACATAAACCTTTCTACATGGCCTTCTTTGACCTCATAAAATCCTTCGATTCCATCAACCAAGAAACGCTGTTTCCTTCTGAGGTATGGAATTCATCACCTTTTCACACTCACTGAAATTAATCACCATTCTATATCTGCTCCATGACAGCAGTCGAGTAGTGAGTTATACAAGGCTGCATCATCGCTCCAATACTGTTTCTGATATTCCTTACCACTTCCAGTTAGAGTGGAGCTAAGCTACTGAATAGACTTCCATAAAAAGCCACAATCAAGAGAACTGCAAATATTAGCACTGTTAGGTATGTAAACACATACACAATTCACAAGACACCCAGAGACTGCAAACAGGAATCTATAGTATCAAACTCATTCTGACCTGTTTCAGTCAGAGTCCTTTGAAGCAAAATATTTTGCTCAATTATTTTTCGATAGTCAAAAAAACAAAGTGAAAGCTAAGACCCAGCATTTTCTGAGGGTTCTCTCGACTACAAGAAAACTGAGTATCACTATAGTAAAGTTTTAATGTTAATTAAATTTATATTCTTTTTCATTGTAGATATATCACTGAAAATTTAAACTAGCAGATAGTATTTAAAGTTTGTCAAAGTCATTTATAAATGGGTGGGAGGGGCAAAATCACGGATCCACTAAGTCTAACTGCATCAGTTTAGTTACAAATGAGAAAAAAGGTGCCCATGCTACCACTTGAAATGGTAGGGCTGTTGTCACTGGAATCTTAAATCACTTACATCTCTCTAACGTTCATCAGCAACTTCAACAGACTACCAGTTTTGTTGCTCCAGGGCTATATTAAGTCAAAGCAGCCAACACCGAGAAAGGGGAGGGAAGAAAAAACAGAGAAAGTAAGAGATGTTGGATCTCAACACATCTCATTCAGTCATGAAAAGACACGCAGAGAGGTGTGAACAGAATATCTTGTAATACTCCATTCTCCTGAACAACTATTAGGGAAGGCCATTTTAAGAGGAAACTTCTGATACAAGTTTGAGATTCACAGCTCTCTACTTTCCCTACCTCCACCCCCTCAAAGTGCTTCTTGACTTTAACTGATCAGCTAATTCACAGCATCTGAATGGGAATCCCAAAGGAGAAAAAAAGTTATCCCTCTTGCCTCTGACAGGGAACCTACAAGAGAAAAAGAAAAATAAATAGTTGGGGGTGGTGAGGGGTAGGTATGTACTCATGTACCCCACCTCCCCCCCACACACCTTTTTGAACTGTTTTTTCTCTTTCTGATGTAGGTGTACAAAAGAAGCCTGAAAATGTTTTGCATGTTTGCAGAGGAAGGCCTAGAGAATTAAGTTGGTTTGGTTTTACTTTTTGTTTCTGCTGGGAGGGGAAAAGGTCTCTTTAAAAACTTTAAGGTCTCTCTAAACCTTAAATATACATCAGCGCCATCAATGCTAGTCTTTCCCATTTTTCTTGGTCTTCCTCCTACACTGTTTGTTAGATGACTGAATTACGAGTAGCTTAACTCCTTTACTAACATTCCTTGGTTTATTCTTAAATAATTTAGGATCCAAAGACAATGGAACAACATAAAAACATCTTAAGTGATTCAAATCAAAATAGAATATATGACCTGCTTTATTCACCAGAATGACGACACCACTTTTCCATGCCCAGGTTCATCTGACTTCAAATGAAGTTAAACAGAACAATAGGTCAATTAACATTTTAGTAGCCTGAAATCATGTTCTACATACAAAAATACATACCAACGCATGAGCAAGAACAATCATAGTCAGACAGCATAATGGAATACCTGAATTTCTTGGACCACTGATCTCAACCATAAAAACGTTTCACATTCATCCAGAGTATTTGTGACACAGAACTAGAGAAACTTTAATATGCAATACTACAAGAAACCCACACCAACATAATCCCCATCCCAGCAACAGCAACAATAAACTACAATTTGAAAAAAAATAAAGTGATATGACAAAATAAGAAAAGTTAAAAGAAAGTTAAGCGCACACATGCACACAAAGTAAAAGAGCAGAATTCAGCTGCAGGGATACCACATCACAATTTAAGATCATGCATACAGCAATAAAATATTTTTAAATTACCTGAAGTACCATAAGGAGGCCCATATTTGGGCAAGATGAGATAGCTGCAAAAGGCATGAGCAGCTTCCAAAGCAAATTCAAATTAATTTAAGACTGTATTTTAGAAAATGGAGAGGAAACCAAAAATCATTTGCAACTTACAAACACTGCTACTACAAAGGATGAATTAAATACAAAGTCTAACATCTCCCAGGACTCAATTTGACAACAAATATATTTGGTAACCTGATCAAACACAGAACTACTCGCACATTTCCACTCTGTATACCAGTTTCTTCACCCAATACTTACTAAATTCATAATCAATATGCTCTAGCATTGAGGTTTAACAGACAGAAAATACATACATACCATATTTTCTCAAATACAGCATGCCCTGGAATACAATACACACCTTGTTTTTTCCTCACTGCCTTTCTTGCAGGAAGGAGCTGACTACCAGCAGGTAGGGAGCAGAACTTGCTCATTATTTTTCTCCCTGTGAGTCCTGTGCAGATTTTATTTCACTTTTGCCCATAACCAGTAATAACCGTTCTTACCATAGTTCCCACGTATAATGTGCACTATCATTTCTAACATCAGGTTTTTTTGGTGGGAATGCATTTTAACTGAGAAAATATGGTATTTTTCATGGGAATGATAGAGTGATCTTGCAGCCATATGATCCAGAAAATATGCAAGCAGCACAAATTCTTGAGGGCGATATCCATCTAGATTATCCCAAGCATGCAGTTTGTCCAATAAAGGGTATCACCAAACAAGTCCTTGCTACTTGCACATTTTTCAGTTGTACTGAGCTTCCTTAGCTATAGTAAGTCTAGAAAAGTGTCTAAATGTATTCCCATCTTCTCCAAGTCATTACTTGAAGTAAAAAATTAACAGACCATGTTATATTTTAGCTAGGTTGGGTTAATGAAAAAAAACCTATCAACAAGGGGCATAGTGACCTAATCTTTATATCATGAATTTTAATTACCTAACATCAGACAGTTAAATTTAGCCCTAGTTTTCCTTCTGAATAGATCTACATGAATAATTTTTCTCCCAGCCCTACACTAGGCAAGTTAGGAGTGCCTTCTGCTATTTCATTCGACACATTTTTGTTCCAATGTTTCACCTGCTATACATCCTGTACCCAGTCTAAGTAAAGCAGTGGGTCAAGTGTGACACAGATCTGGCATATGTGAGCAGGGATGCATGTTAAGTGGGAACATCTTGTAGATACTAAGCTACTGACGATCTGTTTCCAGCAGTATGCCAAACACCACATATCAATTCACTAATAAGTAGCAGCTCTGTTCTCAACTTTTGTGATCTCTACCCTCCTTCTACATTTGAATACATTTTTTCCATTCCTCACACAGGTTCCCTTCAGTCTGGGCAGTCTGTCATGGAGCAACAAGGCCATTCTGAAAATAAAGCTTGAAAAGATAAGGAAAGAAAAAAAGTGAATGGTCTTCAAATCTCTACAATAAAATGAAATTCCTCATTTCACTTCAGAGAGAGAACTCCACCCTTTTCAAAAAGCAAGCCCTTGAACCAGCCCAGAATATTGCACAATGGAGATCTGCCCAAACCCAGACCAAAGTTGTAATACCTGTAAAGCTACTATTTAAGCTTTTACATTAAAAAAGTGTTTTCCAAAAACATTATAATTGAAATTTAAGAAGTAAGCTGCAACAACTACTGGGAGGTGAATGGTACAAACACATCACTCCACATCAGGCACAGACAAACCCTACAATCCTCAGAACAGCAAACATACTGTACTTCATGGGTAGAAACTGAAGCTGTTGATTTGCTGAATTATCTTTATTATGTACTTTCTAGATGTTCTTCTTTAATGTTTTCTGAAAACACGGTGATTGTGCATGAAATAGGTTGTGATCGCCTGAAAGATTTGCCACCATCCTTACCATCAGATCTGTTCTAAACATGGGAGTCATTCAGTTACTATGGATGTAGGCACTATTTCTCTAGAATTAAATTACCCAGTTTCACCACAGCTCAACATACTTGTATTCCAGCCATAAGGATCCAATAGCAAGGGAGTAGGCTGGGAAGGAGACAGGAGGTTGGGAATTTGGGAACATTCTCCTATCAGCTGTAGTTACACAAAAGTATTATCAGTAATATACACCAGTTCATATCATTTTTAATAGCACAGGGTTATCTAGCAAACTAAAATTCTCATTGCAGTTACAGCAATGGGTAAGCCCGCCACACTGCTTAGCTGAAAACTAAAGCTGGCCTAAAAAATTCAGTATAGAATTGGTTTCTACAAAGGTAAGTGCGATAAGGCAAGGGAAGGATTCCCCCTATTCTCTAGAGGGATTTAGTTATTTTTATAAAAGCTGTACACGCTTTAGTTGGTTTCCAATATACTGGCAAACAGTATAGAATAAAGTCTAGATGGCCCCAATGTGCATTCACTCTCAAATCTTAACAAGATTGGTAAAGCAGGGCTAAAATGGTCATCTGCATCCTCTACTGCTGCTTGCTTAAACACTGCACACAGCTGCTTTAAACTAAAAAAGATCTAGGTGCTGGCTGGCATTTACGTTTTGGAGCTAGCTGTTCCATGGCATCACTGCAATTTTACAGGGCAGAAGAATTTCATGCATTAAATTCTCCAAACACCTTCAAGAGGTAGCTAAATACTATTCCTTTTTATTGGAATGGGGACACTGAGGCAAAGAGCAATTAAGTTCTTAGCTCAAAGTCATTTTTTCCAACATAAATTCACCTTACTGTACAGTAAGTAAATGTATTATCTTCAAGGATGCCACTTTATGAACTCATAGAAGTCTTTGCTACATCTGTATTCTCATTTGCAAAGCAATTAAATGTGTGGTTATGCAAGTTGCACTTAGTTACCTGTACTACAAGTAAAAAGGTTGAAACAGACCTCTTCAAAATTACTGGAAGCTGAGATGACTAGTTGAACTAGTTATGTTGCTATTATGGAAAACAATAAATTGTAATTATAGGATCTGCTTTTAAGTTAGTTAAAAAAAAAAAAGAAAGAAAAAAAGAAAAACCCATTATTCACCTTGTTCCACCCTGGCATTCTTCATATGAAAGTATAATTAAAGCTGCCTTTTTTGTTTTGTAAAAGCTGTTTTGTATTTCAGTTGTATAGTGGTAAGTTAAGGAACTGTGATACTGACATTTGGACAAATAACAGCTTATTATTTGCAAAATGAGAAGGCTGACATTTAGAGAATATAAGATATGACCCTTCCAACTCCCCTGCAAAAAGTGGGGGGGGGGGGGGAACACACACACACACACACA
>NW_017729034.1:87135985-87140677 GCF_001723915.1 Gavialis gangeticus
GGGGGGGGAGGGTACACACACACACACACACAGAGTCAAAAGGCTACTAGTCAAGGTAATGTTGTGTAAAGTTAAATGCTGTTCATTTAACAGAGATAGAATTTAACCAAAAATAGTCTAAATTTGTAGTTGGCACACTTTTGATTTTTCCACTTGTTTCACTGTCTGCATCAACTTAAGAATGCCTGTTATTAAAAGCAAGGAACATCTAGATCAGCAAAATAGATTTTACAGCTTCTTTGGAAGATGTCCATCCTGTATATAAAGCATAAATTCCATTCCTTAAATGTGATAGCCATGGATATTAAAGTCACGCCAGTTTTGAAATCTAACTAAACTCGCACAAAACTTGAAGTACTACTGCAATAAAAAGCGCCTGAAGTAACCTGGATCCAGCAGCCATTGTCTGAAGTCTGGTATGCCTCCAGCCACAAAGGAACCAGGTGATACAAAATAAACATTTTTTAAGTATGTATGGACCCAGACCAAAAGTCAGCCACAATAGTCATAGATTCTAACTAGGATCAAGGAGGAAAAATTCAGTGCTACATCAGAGAGAGTGGCATTTATGCAGAACACTATTAAAAAAAATAAAATCAGAACAATAACCTAATCAAGACTCTAGCAAAGCAAAATTTTGTTTCTGGAGAAGTCGGTGGGCGTTTTGCTACTGAAACCATATAGCCAAGATTTTACACAGTCGCTTTAAACAGTGAGGGTTCAATTCTCATTCGCATTCAAAATATTATACTGGTAATTTAAAAGGGTTTTAAAGTGAGTGAGAATTAAGGTCCTTTAAAAGGTGACAGAATAGTATAAACAGACTTTACTGTAAGTGAGAATACAGGCCAGATTATCATCAGAATTATACTAAACAACAAACATTGTAAAACGTTGGAACAGAAATGGGTTTAAAGAAAAATAATTTCTCTCTTCAAACTTCCAAGGGAAGGGACGGTGCGGGGGTGGGGAGGGGGAAAGAGAGAAAGAGAGAGATTCAATTTCCCCTTCTTTCTGGGATATGCAGGATTTGCACAGAATCTGCACCAATGAATTAAGTAAACGTACTTCTATAATTGTTTAAAAAATACCAGCAAGACTCAACAGTTTTTTTGGCAATATCTTTTATTGGCTGGCGGTATAGTCAAGAAAAATGTTAGACAAGCTTTGGGGCACAACGTTCCCTTTCTCTAGTCTAGGAAAGAAACAGACATAGCCTACTATAAATACCAGATAAATCAATGACTTTGGTTTAACTGTACTACATAAATGAAAATAAGCACTTGAACAAATGGAAGAGGGCTGGAAAACTGCAAAGCACTGTGGCTTCAGCAACACTCCAACTGTATTAAAAGTATTAGTGGCAGAAGGAAAAAAAAAATCTGTTGCGTCAGTTTAGTGAGACAATGTTAAAAAAAATACACATTTTTATTTATAATATAGTAAAATAATAGCAGGTATGAATGGTTTTAATTCCCTTAGATTCCTCCCTCTTCACCCCCAGCTTCACAAAAGCTATTACACCTAGTCTACTGTACACAGGCTCTTAGTCTGCACATAGCACATTATCTGAGCATCTTCCAGTCATGCATTAAGCACCATAGCTAACATCGGTCATCTTTTTGGTTTGATCTCCAATTCTTTCCTCAAGGACAGAAGTGTGTGTAATGGAATTTTTTGTCTGATACGAATTACACACAGACACAACGTAAACAGTGCTCGTGTATATACAAGAGAAGATAGGCCAACGTGTCAGATACTTACTACCTTCTACGCTACAGCTGGTCAGAAAAAAAAAACCTTCAAATCGTTTCCTCAGCAGCAATTTGTCAATTTGCCTAAACACAAATATTTTGCAGAGACCGTTCAAAGACCCAACAGAAGCCAGGCAAGTTTTGGAAACAACTTTCCAAGAAGGTTTCTGCTGGAGACTTGCTAGTGTCTTTCCAGATCACCTGACCAGCTCTGCAAGCAGCCTACCAAAACAACCCTCCCGGAATAGGAAACCCAAAACCTTCCACCACATTCAGTTCTAACCCCTTCCAAAAAGAAAATTTAAATGTACTTACTTTCCCTACAAACCAAACCAAAACCAGACATCAAAATCCTCCACAAAGTGGAATCACCTTTCTCTACACTGCCATAGGGAGTTCACAACACAGGTGCTGGTCAAACTTGGTCTCTTATATACCCAGAAGTCTATTGTGAAGGAGAAGAAAAGTTGCGATTCAAGAGTCTCCATTTTAGAACTTGAAAAGTCTCCGTGAAAATACCCTACGAGGAGAGGTTGAGAGATCTGGATCTCTTCAGCCTATACAAAAGATGGCTGAGAGGTGACCTTGTGGCAGCCTATGAATTTATCAGGGGAGGACAGCAGGGAATTGGGGATGCGCTGTTTACCAGAGCACCCCAGGGAGTAACTAGGAATAATGGGTGCAAACTAGTGGAGAGTAGATTTAGGTTAGACATTAGGAAGAATTTTTTTACAATAAGGGTGGCCAGAGTTTGGAATGGGCTTCCAAGAGAGGTGGTGCCGTCACCTAACTTGGAGGTCTTCAAGACAATCACCTGGCTGGGGTTGTCTGACCTTGGTCCTCCTTCCTGCCAGGGGCAGGGGGTCAGACACGATGATGCACTGGGTCCCTTCCAACTCTATAATCTATGAAATCTATGAATTAGCCAGACGACAAACTCTCTGAAGAGAAGGGCAGAAACATGGAGCTTGATTCAATATTATTCTATGGAACAGAATCCTATGTAATACTCTGCAATACGGGATGAGGAACAAGGGATGGATTTAACATGTTTGCACTAACCTGCATTCCTGAGAAACTACATCGCCACTATACTACTTTGTTTCCTGACAACCAAAGGCTGGATGTCCCGATATAGTGCACTGCTATAGTTCAGTCTGAAGGTAAATACCAGATCCCACATATATTTCTTTGTTATCAGAAATACTATGGATTGTCATGTAAAACAAAGTTTACTTTTCAGAGCTAAAACAAGCCAAATAAATTTCTCATGCTTTTAATAAACCCATATATTATATGACTCATCAGATAACCACCTCCATCCCAATTTACATTGCACAACAAATCTTCCTCAGCCACAGGGTTACCAGAAGTTGACCTTTTAAGGAAGAAGCAAGTGTAAGAGAGATATCTGATATTAAATGAGCAGTTTAAGTGTAAAATGAGGATTATTTTTTCCTCCCTCTCTCACCTGTGAAGTCAAAAGACAAGACACATCAATATATTATTTCACTGACAGTTATCCAGAACAAATCAAATTTTTGTTTTTAATGCGATTTTACCCATTTACAAAAATGTTAATTTCTCTTAAATAACAAACAGATCATCTTCAAAAGCATCTAATATCCACAAAGTAGGAGTTTGATTTCTTGCAGTACACGCTATTTAACACTGGTTTTGTCTCTGAAGACCACTGAACAGTCTCTTGAACATATCAGAAAATCCTTACATCCTTTTCAACAGTGCTCCCAGCAAGCCAGTTATCCTCCACTCTGTATTTATGCATTTAGATCCTGTCTCTCATGTGTAGCCTCTAACATTTGTCTTTGTTGAATTTCATTTTGTTGTCCTTAGTCCAGTCCTCCAATGTATCAAGATCCCTTTGAATTTTAATCTTATCCTACCAAAGCATTTGCAGTCCAAACACTTGATAAATCGGAGGCTTGGGCTAGGGACAGCAAAATAAAATTCAGCAGAGAGACATGTAAAGAGACTACACAGCAGGCAAAAAATGCACAAATACAGAACAGGGAATGTGTAGCTTGGCAGAAGCACTGCTGGGAAGGATCTGTGCACAGTGCATCACAAACTATCTACAAGCATAATGCTTAGAAGGTTCGAAATATACTTTAAACTCCAAGGGCGTCTTTACATGTGCTCCAGAGTGGAGGAAGGCAGGGGTGCTTTAATTAAAGCGGCTTTGAGGACCACTCTAAATTAAAGAACCCTCAGCATCACATGAATGAAGCAAGGGACGCTGAATACGACCAGATTTAGTTAAAGCAGCCCTCCCCACTCCCCCCCCCGCCTGCCATTTCGAAGCACAGGGATGCTGAATACACATGATGCAGATACTGCTGGAACATGCTAATTAGCACACATTGGAGCAGACATCCAGCATTCATGTAGGTGCCCCAAAAGTCTAGAAATACATCCCAATTTAGACTGGTTTACACTTCCTGGAGTGTTTCAAAAGCACAGAGAAAAAGGTCAAGCCCAGTCCTCCCTGAGTCAGTACGATGTTATGGGAGGACACAAAGCATTTTGTGCCTTCTGTCTGGTTGTTCCTCCAGGCACCCCAAGCTGAACTGCTCCTCACACCCCCAAACTCATGCAGGGGAATGGGGTTGCTCTGGGATGTAACTGAGACTCTACTGCCCAAAGATATACTGCCTACAGGGACCCCCATCTTCAGGGGTGAGGAAGCAGAAAGCTTGTGTCTGTTTTACTGCCTTGCACTCTTCCAGGGAGCCTGCTGTGCCGATTCCACCCTGCAAGAGCATCTCTATGCAATTACTGGCAATTCAAGGCACTTGAGCAACTTCCTAGGGAAAGTCCTTTTAAAGCTGTAGTGCGAGACAGACCCTGTGGTGAGCCCCAAAGCAACCACCCCTCCCAAATGAAGCAGGGGCCCCCAAGCCCCCCCCACACCGACACT
>NW_017729034.1:87140817-87146091 GCF_001723915.1 Gavialis gangeticus
CCCCGTCTAGATACCACCACATAGAGTTTGGTAGTGTGCAAGCAAGTACAGGCCTGGATTGTGCAGGCCAGACATACAGAGAAACGAGGTAGGTAAATCCTGGGCTGTGGGTTGGGTGGAGAGCAGTGATAGCAGCCCAGAAGCAGGAGGCAAGAAACACTTGGCAACCTCTTCTCTCCCCAAACTGAGCCTGGGACCACATCACCCAGAATCCATAGCAAGGGGGTAACCAACAAGGTGGCTTTCCAGGGAAGGGGTTGAGAAAACTGAGGATTTCTTGGGGAGCCCCAAATCAGCCAACCCTCCAGGAACCATGAGCAGGGGACCACACAGCCCACCAGCACCAAGTAACCACTCCAGTCCAATGTCCTGCTCTGCACCAGGCCTTCCTCTCCCTTTAACGAAATCCTGGACCAAATCTGGGCAACTCCTGACCCCTGGAAGGCATGATGGTCTATCTGGTTATTCTGCCACCCCCAGGTGGCAGTTTGAAAGCAATGCCATCCCTAAAAGGCGAAGAGTCTACTTGGGACCATTACCTGCGTAACAGTCAACACTTCTGTCCAGGGACAAATGTGAACCAGTTCCCCATCAGTGACATTATTGGAATGGTTCAAATGTTATGTCCATCTGCACCCTTAGCAGGAAGAAAAACCCAAATGTACAAATACAGAATAGAGAATAAGTGGCTTCACAGACATACTGCTGGGAAGTATCTTGGGGTAGGTGGAGGCTGTTGCAAATACAATGTTGGTTGTATTAAGCAGAAGCACTGTATGGAAGACATAAGAGGCCAGAGTACCATTTTAACTCAGTACCAATTAGCCTCAGGAGGATGACTGCATCCAGGTTAGGGCACCACATTTTAAAGAAAGATCCAGAGAAAATTTTTCTTTCCTCTGGATCCTTTCAAAACATCATTGAAGCTGTACAGGAAAGGCTGAAGGAACTAGCAGTGTTTAGTTAAGAGAAAAGGAGATTAAGTGAGGACATGACAACAGTTTTCAAAAATTCGAAAGGCTGCCATAAAAGACAACAAGCTAACAACTGTTTTGCCTTGCCACAGAGAGAATAGCAACAGATACTGGGTTTACACTACAATAAGGCATATTTAAATTTAAAATCTCAAGAGAATCTTTTCAATGCAGCGAGCTGCCTAGGGAAGTAGTTGAACCTTCTTCAGTGAAGGTTTTCAAGAAAAGGCTGGATGGGTACCCCTCTGAGTAGTTTAGAAGGAACAAATCCTGATCCTGGAGAGTTTTTCCAACCTGAAATCTGACAGCTGAGCTCAGGATGCACAATTCTACCTTTTAAATCAACCTCTGAATAAAAAAAGCAGCCAAAAATCAAGTAACATGTCAATATTATCTTTACACCATATCATGTACAGGATGGGAGGTAGACTGTTCTTGGTGGTGATAAATGACAGAACAAGGAGCAATGGTCTCAAGTTGTAACACCAAAGGTTTAGGTTGGATATTAGGAAAAACTCTCACTAGGAGAGTGGTGAAGCACTGAAATGGATTACTGAGAGAGGTGGCGAAATCTCCATCCTTGGAGGTTTCCAAGGCTCAGCTTGACAAAGCCCTGGCTGGAATGATGTAGTTGGGGATGCTTCCAACCGTAATTTTCTATGATTCTATCTGAAATTTCACTGCAGTTACTCTTAAGCTGTTTTTGCAAGCTTTGTTCAAACACCAAATTTAAATCAGCCTGTTGTAACATCACACACACACAATTAGCACTTCTGTTCTGCTCCCTTCCTCAAACTTCTTACCAAGTTTTTGCAACACAGTGACTAGAGCTGAAACATTTTAAATATTATCCCCCAGCTCTATCCCATTCCACAAACCTGGCAGTGACAGCAGCAGCCTGCAACTGGAGAAGAAGGGAAATACCACTAACAAAGAGACCACTTTTTTCCAAGTTTTCTCGATTCTGGCTCAGGTTTTTTTTTTTTTTAAAACATGTGCCCCACAGTATATATTACTACCAGTATTACATTTCATTTGATGAACCAAATCAGTTAGACCACAAAACTAAGTCTTTTTTTAAAATATATTCCCACTGCAGCCTGGTGCCAAATGTTACTCATTTCCACAAGCTGCCTTGCTCAGAGCAAGGCACCAATTCATATTTGTAACTGCAGACAATTTGTAGGTGATGATCCAAGCAGGAGCCAAATCAAATGATCTTCCCCCTCCCCCTTAATACAAAAATCTCCTTTGATACGGATATCTATGTTTTTTTTCTCTCTCTACAATCCTGGAATCCACTGGCATGGACCCGCTACAGGGTTTAGTTGCATGCCACTGTGGCATTAAATTATTCAAAAACTAAGAGATGTTTTATGCAAAACCCTTTCTTCTCCTTCCAGAAAGCTGGATTTTTTTTAAGTCAAGAAAGCAAAAGTCTAATCTTGACTTCATGTTTTGTTTATGTAAGTGAAAATCCACATAGGGTACAATTAGAAATACCATATTGTAGTATTACTGCCCTAGGTGAATGATTAAAGATGTACTCTGTGGCCAATAAAAGCAAAGATTAGTAAATATTAACAGAAAACCCTTTCCTCACCAATTTATGAGGGTGATCAAGCATTGGAACAAGTTATCTAGAGAAATTGTGAAAGCTCTATGCCTGGACATCTTCAAGAGCAAGTTAGACATGTGGCTGGGATAGTTTATTCAGGGATGATCCTGTCTTGACCAGGGGGGCTGGATTAGATTATCTTGTGAGGTCCCATCCAGCCATACTTTTCTACAATTCTAAGAAATCAGAGAGAATCACCAAGAAATTTATGCTCAGAGAGATTTGGAAAAAGAAAGAGTCTTCATGACCCATCATGGAAATTTTTGCCTGAAGAAAAAAAGTAAGAAAAAAAAAAAAACTACCGTTCACATGGGATTCATTAACATTAAGCTTCCTAACTTCTAAATCCATTTTCTTCACTAGCTCATGACTAAAAATAAAAGCTTCTGAACTACTGATACAGGCAAACAAAATGTGAAGCTAAGTTATGCTCCACTATAAAAATTTCCATACTCTCAGTTCTTCTTCTTCGGGTGAGACATGAGCATACAAAGATTCAAAGAAGTCACTCCAGCATTCTGGTGGTGGAAGAAGGAACTACCATGGACACCGCAAGTTATGAAGGAGAACAGAGTTTAGTTTTCCTGCCTAGATCACAAGTAAAAATGGTAGACAATGAACTAAACTTCTGAATGAGCAGAAAAGCATTTCACTTAACTCTGAAGCAGCATAAGGCTCTGCAGGCTCAAGCTGAAAGCCACCCACAGTCAACCCAATCTTCACAACCCAATGTTTGGGCTACAAAGTTAAAAAGACAGCCCAACAGGATGCTAGCTAGGGACTGCTGGCTCCAGAATCTGGTGCTCCTTAAACATGGTAATCCAATAGGCCATTACATTTATGCACAGCTTTGACTTAAACTTTTTTGACCTCTAGTTCATTTATAACTGCTCTCCAAAGGGAGATTTGCATAGTTCATGTTAGCCACAATCTTATTTCTTACTGGGGCTTTTGAGAGGATGGAGATTAAGACTGACAAGATCTTGAAGAATCCGAATTCTATTACTGGGACCACTGAGGGTAGAAAAGAAAATGAAATGTAAAACAAATGCACATTAAATGGATTCATATTGTTCACATACACAGATAAGTAAAGACTGGTAAATGAGTAAATTTCCAGCAGCAGTTTAGAAATTTAGGCAGCTGGAAGAGTGTATTTTCAGTGACCGTCACTGAAGGGAAAGAGCAGCAGCAGAGAACATTAGGTAGAGAGCCTGAGGAGAAAGGGAATGAAGGTAACCTGGTAACTCATTTGTAACAAAGAGGGATTCCAATTTCCTTTCTTTTAACACTTCATCTATTTTTGGACAGCCGAAGAGTTTGCAATTAGGAGGGTAAGGAGTGAGTGGAGGGGGGAGCTTTGTTTTCATACTGAAAGTTAATGGAATATTTGTATTTGTGTTAATTTTATTAACCAAGAAAAAAGCAACCAATCACACTAGTGCATTATCAATAGTATCTCTACACACTCTTCCCCGCCCTCCCCCCATTTGCCCAAGTATGGAAGCAGTGGTTCCACAGTTAAGGTAAAAATTGAATTTTTCACTAAAACTTCTTGGGAAAAAAAAGCCTGTTTTTATTAAATTCTCAGAGAATTTGTTCTATATTCTCAGAAGTGCTATAATTCTGATAAAATTATCTAGAATCTTGATATTTAGCAATGTGATCCATGGAACGTTTTTAAATTTGGCGCCTTACCCTAGATTCCCCCCTGCCGTTCTTTTTTGTCCTGAACAATCTTGATGTTACGAAAAATATGCAGAATCTTCAAATTTGATTTAAAAAAGAAAAAGTAAACGGCAACAGGAAGGAAACACTTGCTGAAATACTAACTTTGACATAGGTATCTGACAGTTAAGCAGAAGGAAGGGAGTCTACACAGGCTTGGGATTACACAGCACTCTCTCACCATTTCTGGATCTACAGCTAGCAGTAGCAGCAGCATGGAACATCTATTGTTTTCATTAGCCTAAAAAACATGCCCCCTCCTCGACAACAGAAACTTAGGCAGTATGACAGTCTAGCCCTTAACTCCCTTCCAGGTTAGACTATTTCTTCCAACCAGTGATGAAGATGAACTCGTTAGTAGTGTTCGCATTCTCAGTTTTTACCAATTTTCACTGATAAATTCCTTGATTTTTTTAAGTCATTCAGTTTGTACTGATTTACACCCGTTTTTCAGTTCAAATCCCTGTTAACCAGCATGAGTGGGGAATGGCTCATTCCCCACTTGTGCCGGTTAACAGAGATTTGAACTGAAAAACAGGTGGTGCTGGTAAGTTAAAAGTGTCACTGTGCCAGTTACCCGAGGCACAGGTTTCCAGCTGAATGTGAGGTGGGCGCTGGCAGTGGCCGCATGCAGAGCAGAGGGGGCGGCGGAGGCTATGCGGGGGCTGGGTGAAGGTGGCTGGAGCCTCTGCCTGGCGGCGTGAAGGTGGATAAAGTGTGCTTTCTGCTGCTGATCCAGGGGCACGTGCCCACCTCAGGAAGAGCCCAGCACAGGACCCCCAGCCTGCAGCCCTCCTGGTGGGCACATAGCAGCAGAAGTTGCACCCCCGCCCCCTGCACTCACTGACAGCTCCCCCCCGCTTTGCTCCCTGCTGCAGCCCCAGGAGCAGGTGACAGGCTGCGCCACGTCCCTTCCCCCCACCCCTTCCTTAGTCTCAGCCTTACTCCCACCCT
>NW_017729034.1:87151091-87151685 GCF_001723915.1 Gavialis gangeticus
GTGGGCACATATCAGCAGAAGTTGCACCCCCGCCCCCTGCACTCACTGACAGCTCCCCCCCGCTTTGCTCCCTGCTGCAGCCCCAGGAGCAGGTGACAGGCTGCGCCACGTCCCTTCCCCCCACCCCTTCCTTAGTCTCAGCCTTACTCCCACCCTCACCACCAATTTTTCCCCAATTTACACTGATTTTTTTCCTTTTATCCTGATTTCATCCCCGTTTTTATTTTTCGAAGATAAACCCCAAAATATTCCCGGTTTGTTTGTTTTTTAAATGAAAACTGTAAATGCAGAACACTACTCATATGCCACCCAGTAGCTTATTTATTGAGCAAAAAAAATTCAGAGGGAGCACATCACATTTGCATTCTCCAGCCTCTAACAACTCACTGTTCATGAACAGATTAAATTAAAAAAACCTGTTCCTTCCCTCTACCCCCAACTCCGAATGGTCTAAAACCAGGATACATAAGCAATCATAGATCAATAACTGACAAGCTACCCAAGGGACACCACACATCTAGGTGCCAAATGAATATTCCTAAACACACAGGCAAACTGTTTGAAGCAGGAGAAACAGGTAATGCCTTCCAAGCA
>NW_017729034.1:87151711-87153670 GCF_001723915.1 Gavialis gangeticus
TCCTCCCAATATATTTGAAAAAGGACTTTTTGTTATCCTGTATACCCCTTAACAAAGTCTTTCCCCAGCAAGGAGACTAACTCTATAAATGAATTTCATTCCCATGGAGTTCCAAGAAGAGAGAACAGGAGTAGCATACATGTCTAGAAATGGAGTAGGGCTGTGTTTCAAAATAGTTTACCTTAGTTGTTTTTCAACACTAAATTAAAACAAAGATACTTTACAAAAGGTGAAATAAATAAGTGTGGATCTGCAGGCATTTGCTTATTCTCTTTTACCAAACTATTTTATTTACATACATTATAATGTAACCAAAAACTGTGAACACTGTTCCCAATGTTTGTATCCATATATATTTTCACTTATATGTAATGTATATATAGGAACCTACCCAACTAGGAGGAGGCAGATGGCCAATTTCATCATGGACATATTGCAAGGCCAGCCACCATTTTTGCAGGCTTATCACAGCAGGGCCCCTCCACACCTCTGACTGGCTGAGGGGCCCCAGTGGCCCCTACCAACACCGTTGATTGGCAGAGGGGGACAGAGCCACACAACAGGCAGCCCTGTCAGCCAATCAGTGACAAGGAACAGAGGCAGCTACCATCTTGGCTGCTCCCCTTCGCACCAGCAGACTCCCTCCCCACAGTGGGCTGCACGGCTGGGCTGCAGTGGCTATGAGGACTACTGGCTCCCCCTGAGAAGCCAACATTTTATTTTTAATATTTTTTTCCCCAGATTTCGCAGACATTGCCCAATTTTGCAGACAATGCCTGATTTAGCAATTTCCATTAAATCACAAATTGAGAAATTGAGTAGGTCCCTAACTGTATACAAAAGGAAAGTACTACATACTTTTTGCTTTCCTTTTGCTGTTATTAAAATGCCATACTAAGTATTTTTAGAATTTTATCCCCCACAACATTTTCCTTCTCAATTCATAACCTAATATTTTAAGGGCATATTCAGTCTTAAGTTCTGTCACACTCCAAATGGGGCAAAATCTCATTTGATTTTACAAACTAAAAGAAATTAACTACAAGTCTTTGTGAAGTGAATTCTGCAGTGGCTCGAACTCATATTTCTCTACAGTGAACCATCTAATCTCAGCAGTGTGATGCCATATGCCTGCCATGTGCTGACTGGCAGGGACGTGGCATTGTGCTGATCCCAGGTCAGCAGCAGCAGGGCACAGAGCCCAGCTTGCAGCAGCAGCCACCTCCACCCTGCACAGAAATCCGGGGACATGTGTCCCCCAGGCCTCCGCCAGAGTATGTCCAGTGGTGGGAGCCTCCCCACACCCCTGAACAGCCTACCCAGGCTCCAACAGTCCCACAACCAGCCCCAGGGCCCCATTCACCCCAGTCCCTGCCTCTGCCCCACTCCCTCCCTCACCACAGACATTTGGACCTGGCAGTCCCCATGCCCCTTCCCCATGACAGACTTACCTGTTGGGGTAGGCAGTGCTCTACACACTGCTGGGGTGCTGTGGCTGCATGTCTGTGTCTATGCCTGTGTCTGCGTGCGCCCCTCCCACTGCAGCCACCCAGAGCTGGCAGCCAGGCTGCTCTGTGACCTTCTGTGCTGCTACTGCTGCCTTGCATTTGTGGGGCTAAGCCCTGTTAACCCCAGCCTTCCACCTTCTATGCCCAGGACCAACCCCTGAGGCACGCCATTTGAAACCAGCTGCCAACAAGACATTGAGCCATTGATTACTACTCTCTAAGCCCAATGCTCCAGCCAGTTTATCTACCTTACAGTCCATCCATACTTCCTTAGCTTGCCCGCAAGAATGCTGTGGGAGACCGTATCAAAAGCCTTGCTAAAAATCAAGGTACACTGCATCCACCAGTCTCCCCACATCCACAGAACCAGCCATAAAAGGCAATCAGGTTGGTCAGGCATGACTTGCCCCCGGTGCATCCATGCTGACTTTTCCTAATCACCTTTTTCTCC
>NW_017729034.1:87158670-87170937 GCF_001723915.1 Gavialis gangeticus
GGCCTCCGCCAGAGTATGTCCAGTGGTGGGAGCCTCCCCACACCCCTGAACAGCCTACCCAGGCTCCAACAGTCCCACAACCAGCCCCAGGGCCCCATTCACCCCAGTCCCTGCCTCTGCCCCACTCCCTCCCTCACCACAGACATTTGGACCTGGCAGTCCCCATGCCCCTTCCCCATGACAGACTTACCTGTTGGGGTAGGCAGTGCTCTACACACTGCTGGGGTGCTGTGGCTGCATGTCTGTGTCTATGCCTGTGTCTGCGTGCGCCCCTCCCACTGCAGCCACCCAGAGCTGGCAGCCAGGCTGCTCTGTGACCTTCTGTGCTGCTACTGCTGCCTTGCATTTGTGGGGCTAAGCCCTGTTAACCCCAGCCTTCCACCTTCTATGCCCAGGACCAACCCCTGAGGCACGCCATTTGAAACCAGCTGCCAACAAGACATTGAGCCATTGATTACTACTCTCTAAGCCCAATGCTCCAGCCAGTTTATCTACCTTACAGTCCATCCATACTTCCTTAGCTTGCCCGCAAGAATGCTGTGGGAGACCGTATCAAAAGCCTTGCTAAAAATCAAGGTACACTGCATCCACCAGTCTCCCCACATCCACAGAACCAGCCATAAAAGGCAATCAGGTTGGTCAGGCATGACTTGCCCCCGGTGCATCCATGCTGACTTTTCCTAATCACCTTTTTCTCCTCCAAGTGCTTAGAAATGGATTCCTTGAGGATCTGCTCCATGATGTTTCCAGGCACTGAAGTAAGGCTGACTGGTCTGTAGTTCCCTGAATCTTCCTTCTTCCCTTTCTTAAATATGGTCATCCTGAGTTCCAGTCCCTTCTCCCAGGGCTACTTACACATTTTACATTTTAAAAAGCCACAGAATATATAGCAAATTACTCTGAGAACAGGACAGGGATCCTTGCTCAGTTCTTTCAAAGAGAAGATATAGGTGCCTACCCACTAGGGAGGTTTTCAAGCCCTGAATCCTAAGAGGATGGATGTAGCTGCCTGTAGCCCTGACTTTAGGCACCAAAGAAAAAAAGACAGCATTCAGACCCCACCTCATATAGTATTTCCTACCCAACAAAAGTAGATGTTTTGAATCACCCTAAGTAAGGGGTTTTCAACCTTTTTTTTAGTAAGTGTACCTTCAGTGGCCAGACACAGAGTGGGAGGGGTGGGGGGAGGTTGTGGAGCATGGCCCATCGCAGAGCAGCAGCAGCAGCAGCACAGCCTGCATAGGGGCATCACCACCCTGGCCCACCCCCAGCCCTGCTCCTGGGAAGAGGAGGCGCGGGGTGGTGGGTGGCTGCGCTCCATCCCCGCCCACCCACACATACCCCTTAAAGCCCACTCAATACCCCCAGGGGTAATACGTACCCCAGTCAACAACCCCTGCCCACAGAAAAGTGGACTCAGGACAAACTGGTTTGGGCATTAAGTGTTACACTTCCATAAACCTGTAAGTCAAATAATGCAGTTCCTCTTCCCAAACACACGCACACATCCCTATCAGTTACTTAAACTGTTCATTATTGTGTCATCTGTACTAAGTGCAACTTTTCCCAGCACTGAATGGGGAGCATTTTGGTATGCAACTGGGGGAGGGGAAAGGAGGATGGAACAGCTGCTCTCCTCTAAAAAGTGTTGAATTTCTATCAAAGGAGGTGTACGCCCATCACAGTGAAGACAGAATAATGCATTCAGAACATGCATAATCAACACAGCTACAGATATTTCACAGCAGAATATCTATGTCAGCTTGAGGAAGGAAAGATGCCCATAGTCAATTTGTTCTATTCTCCATTCCCTGCTCTTCCAGTTCTTTCCCATACTCCAAATCCAAATAGATTACCATACTTTCTCACATGGCAGAATGAAAAGGGGAGGGGGGCTGAAATCTTTCCTTTTAGTAAGTAACTAAGTAGCAGCAGCTAAGTAGCCAAGCTTGCTCATCACCCTACAACCTGTGGATGGAGTGCAGATTTTACTTTGTGGTCCCTCTCCAACAGCAGAAACTGCTCTTATCTCAAATATCATGTGCACTCAAATTTCCAGCAAATATGTTTTTTTTAAAAAGGGTGCATGAGTATGTGAGAGGATAGTTTAATTAAAACATTGCCCAAGTCCTCCCACATCATAGAAGTTAGGCACACTATCAGGCACACTAACTCAAGTATGTCTATTTGGGGTTTACAAAAATTTGAATACACCAAGGACAACACAGGATACGCTCAATCAATTTAGATAACTACAGTAGTATAAACTTTAAGAGTGTCATTATACATATGGAAAGGGGATAGGGTAGCATTAAAATGTTTCCACATTAGATTCTCCCCACCATCAAATTTGAAAACAGAGTGCTGAAATTTTCCCCAGCAGTTGGAAAGGGAGAAAAAGCCAGATAAAGAATTAAAGAATGCCAGAGGTCTGTCCAGACACGTTATCCACACATGGGTTTTCACATTCCTTCAATCTCTCCGTCATACTATATATTTTATCTAGATATATACACTATAAGAAATGAGAATGTATGTGTTTACTTAAGCCTACTAGCTAAAGGATTCTAGGAAATAAGACAAAACTTAGATAAGAAGATTCACACACAGAGAGGTGAAAAAGTTGGAGTATAAAAGGGAGAAATTGATTTGAAGATGTACAAGAACTCCAACCTTGTGGAAGGGAAACAACATATGGGTAAGAATTGGAGAAGAGAGACATTTTCCTTCAATCCATTTTAGCTGAATGACTACAGTTCCAACACAATGACACAATGGTATCTTTTCCAGCACAGCACTCCTACATAAAAATGTCAAATGTTAGCATACTGACAGCTATCAGAGATTGTTCTGCATAATTCTACAGGTTTAAAAAAAAAATAGATATATAGATATATTGCCATTTCCACATCTTTTCATTCTTATTTCACAAGCCACAACCACATACTACACATCGGTAATATATTCCCAACAGTACAGGGCACTAATAGTCCAACGTGCTGCATAGCACTGTCACAGACTCCACTCACATAACAGACGCCCAAACAACTGCAGTTTCTTTAAATGAGGAAAGAGGCAGTAAAAGTTCCCTTGTATAACAATCCTTTGTTGTGTTGAAAGGAAAGAAACAACCTTGTAGATTCTTTAGAGTACAAGGGCTGTGGCAGCAACATTTAAGGAACATTAGTAATTCTGACTAATTTTAAAAGTTCCAGTATCTGATAAAACTAGGGCCCTTTCTCATTTTGAATTGGGGTGGGGGTATTAATTCTCATACAATACAATACTGTAGAGCTTTTCTGTTCCTTTTAAGAGCAATTTTAGTGAGCTTTTCTCCCTTGCAAACACATCACACTGATGAACAGTAAAAAAAACTCACTATGTATAAAAGCAACATTGAACACAATGGACCAAATTTTGAGTCCTAGTTATCTTGAGAGTTTTACACAACAATACTACACACATAATTCAAACATGCAACCTGACAAGGCTCCTTTAAATTCAGAGATGTCAAAGATGCAACCCGTGAGACTCCTTGGAAGGGCTAGGAATACAAGGGCAGGAATTATTACCATATTCTGGGATACAGAGCCCTAGAAGGGACCCGTTTCGGCAGTGGGGGGCAAGCAACGGGTCCATTAATGCTCAGGATTTAGAAACCTATGGCAGTTAATACCTCTGCTACTCACCCCACCACCAGAGGTTCAGATCTAGCCCACAAGAAGCCCCACAGCCCCATGAGACTAAGGGAGTTTGACACCTGTGTTTTAATTTATCCAGATTTCAAATTCAAGTTTTTACAAAGGGACACAGAAGGCCCCAGGGTAATGGGCCTGATTGAAATGCTACTTGACATTAATGAGAGTCTATTCATTTACTTCAGATGGTTATTGGATCAGGGCCAAAATACCTACAGGTTCAAATCTTCTTCATGTTGAACAAGTTTTTCAGTTGTCATTTCAGTGCACGTGAATAGCTGCTCAGAGGGTTTCCCCATAGGTTGCTGTTCCTGCATCACCAACTGTAGTTCTTAGGTAATTCTCCCTAGTGATTTTTGTATTAAGTATTTTAGAAATGCTTTGCATGGAACAGGTATCCAGGTTGTAGCTGTATTGTTCTAGGGGCAAAAGCAATCAAAACTCGTGGTAAAGGTGATATCTTTTATTAGACCAACTACATGTTTGCAAAAAAAAAAAAAAAAAATCTTTAACTGCAAGCTTTCAGGAACAAACACCCTTCTTCAGGAATATTGTAAAAGTTCACCTAGGTAGAAATGAAAGTTCATATTTCACACCTTCAACTCTCCTGTGAAATCTGAACTTTCATTTCTACCCAAGAGAACTTTTACAGTCTTTTCTCTTATCCCTTTAGAAGGGTGTTTGTGCCTGAAAGCTTTCAATTAAAGATTTTTTTTTTTGCAAAAATCTAGTTGATCTAATAAAAGATATCACCTCTGCCACGAGTTGCATGAAACATTTGTTCTAACAGTGCTCTTCCTTTCTTGCTCTTTCATTTCCTAGCAGAGGGGTATTCAAACCAATGAACAGTCTTTCAGCAAGGAAGCCTTGATTTCTGTTCGAGGCCAGAATACTTCATGGGACAGATGGATCAGCATGCATCACCCACCCACCAAGATAGCAGAAGAAGGTGGGGTTGGGGGTGGAATTCATAAATAGCTGATTAAATTCCTGTGTCCCACCTGAACCCAGTACAAAGCCAAAACAAAATGTGAACCAACAGCTGTACAGCCCAAGCAGACAACAGGCTCCCTTTCAAGCACTGGATGTACCTGGGGCACGGCAAGAACCCTGGCCACACCTCCACCCTTTGGGAATGTCCTCTTCATAGGCAGTCTTGAGGAATTCTGATGGCCTGAAACCAGTTATGCCTGTCAGGCACACCCTCTACTTTGGCTTCAGGCAAATCCAATTGCTTCATGGCCATTTTATATGAATGAAGCAACAAATGGCTCTAGATGAGTAATGCATTAGGCCTTTCAAAGAAAAAGTCCCAACTTCCCTGCATGCCCCAAGGCAGAGAGATCCCTTAGAGCAGTGGCGAGCAATTATTTTGGGCAGAGGACTGCTTACTGAGTTTCAACAAGCCATCAAGGTCCACATGACAGGCAGCCCAGGGAAGATTAATATCATTTTTCTAAAAATTTTAGGGGCCCTGCAGGCCGGATAGAATGGCCTGGCGGGCCAAATTTTGCCCACCCCTGCCTTAGAGGAAGAGAGCCATTGATAACTATCCATCCTCATGAAATCAAACTACTCTACAACCCATAATGGCATCAGCTCCTAAAACCAGCCTCACCAAAACATTAATAATTTACAATTTCTTAGATCAGTTCTTTCAGATGCTGCCAACCACATTTAATTTAATTAAAAATGAACACTAAATCAGGAGAATTAAGCTCCCAATGATTTAGGCAGAAACTCTTGTTCCCAACGATTTAGGCAGAAACTCTCATAACTTAAAATGCACCTGAGGCACGCAGTAATCGTCCAGAATATTTTTCCTGTCATGTCTTACTGCTTAATTATATGCATTATCATTCAAAACTATCATGACAGATTGCAAGTGTTTTTCCCCTCTCAGTATTTTTCATAATTAATCACAGCAAAAAGTCATCTGTTCTTCAAACACAATGACGACAACATGGTTTTTATGCCTATAAAGCAAGCATCCCATTGCACTATTCCTTGAAAGCTTCAGTTTCAAAAAGAAAAAGATCACCCATATGCTCAAAATTTTTTTCTTCTTTTCATAGAAGTTTCTAGGTTACATATGTAAGTCTTAGTTATGGAAGGGGGGGGTGCTAAAGCTAGCAAAAAGCTTTTCACCTTAAAAGGGGAATACATATGCTGCTGTTCCTTAAAAAAAGGAGGTCAGGAGGTACCTTTGAAGGTGGGATTCCTAAAATTAATCAAGTTGCATCAATACAAAACAGTTATTCAGTTCAAAGATACCTACAAATTAGCAAGCAAAAAGACACAAAAACAAACCAAGAAAACCATCAATCGCTGATATGTATACACCAAAGGAAAGGCTAAAAGTCAACTACTGTTTTGCTCCAAATACTGGATAGTCTCCTATGCAATTGCCATGGTGAAAATAGTCATTACACAATGTAGTTTTGGTCACAATCATATTCTAGTCTAGACATAGAATATTAAACACATGCACACCAGAATTAACCTACTTCTTACCGTATTTACCCTAGTCCAAACTAGATCCTATACGTAAAAAATTATAAAAATTTATATCTTTCCACAGATAGAAACTAATTGGAGGGTCATCCTAAATTCATCCTCCCTACTACTCTGCCAGGGAAAACAGCAGCAGGGGGACCTGGGCTGTCTGGCCCTCACCAATTGCCCCCACCTCCTGCCACTCAACCTATGCAGCAGCTCTGACCCCAGCCCAAAGCAGCAGCTTCAGCCTGGGGCAGACAGCAGTGGTGAGTGACTCTGGCCCCAGGTCAGCACCTGAGCTCGGGCCAAAGCCAAAGCAGCTTGCCTGCAGCTGTGCAGTTTCCCCCATGCTCCCTCTGGGCTGCATACAGCAGGTCTCTCCCACGTTCTCACGCCAGGTGGTCTCTGCTGCTGCATGAGCCACCTTAAGCCATCCTGGCCCTAGCCTGACAGCAGCAGCAGTGACAGCTCCAGCCTCAAGCCCATCACAGAGCAGGCAGCAGCACTGGACCTAGACAAAAGCTGAAGCAACTGCTTGCCCTAAGATGGTACTCAAATCCAAAACTAGGCTCCCTGCAACTGCACCCCATCCCCAAACATTTAACGGGGAAAAATCCTTCATCTCAGATCCGAGTAAATATGGTCACCAAAGTAAGTGCTCGCATTGCTCTAGTCTAAGTAAAGCCTCCTCCAAGACTGAATGGTAATATACCCTAAGCAAATATACTACAAAAATTACCCACCAAGCGTACACCTCTAAAAGCCACCATCTTTAGTACCATACTTTCCAAGTAGGAACAGTGAACAAAAATATGTTTCCAACTGATCAATCAAACCAGAGCACTCTCAAAAAGTGTGGCTTACAGTGATCACAGGTCAATATCAACTTTCTTACAAATCACAATCTCCCAAATAGTGTATTTAGATCAATTTATGTATGGGGTAATTAAAAGTTGAGATTTCTCATCCACACAAAAAGTGAATGTACAACATTTAGTGGTATATGGGAGTCCTGGGTAATTGAGTAAAATCTTTCTACATACGTTAACATTTTTCCAAGTATCTTTAAGGTAACTGCAAAATTATATTACAATGTTTTATTAAAAGGCAGACATGCAAAATACCTCTTCCCTGGTAAGTCCTCTACTTGCAAAGTTACTTTTTCCAGATGTAAAATGTTTTAACAGGTTTTTATTTTTTTTCTTTGTTCAAGTAAAATAGTGTTCATTACATTTTTCTTCTTCATAGAATTTTAGCATTTTCATGGCAAATACACTGGCTATGCTGTTTCCATGGAACTGTCATTCTTCCCCATCCTGCAGCTTTATATTGCTCTTAGTTTTATTAACTAAGAGTTTATTAAGAAAAATTTAACATAGTTTATTTCTTCTCCAAAAATCAAAATCATAAAACTAACATAAAATATATGCTGAGAAAAACCACAAAGCCTAAAGAGATCCATAAGCTTTGACTGGTAATAGTTAAAGCTTGAGTACACCATTTTAGCTCAAAACAAATATTCAATAAACGGTTTTGTTAGGAAAGATATATTGCCATTTTAATGGCTTTGTATCCATTCTTATGATTGCTCCTGAATCTTACCAGAAGTCAGATAATTAAAGCAGGAACTTTTACAAAAATTGGTTGTGCATTTCATTGTATTCTTAGGATTAAATTATACACTTACATGTAGAGTATTTAAACTTTCTGCTGGGTTCTTTCCTGCTGCTCTCTTTTGGAAATTTGCTTTCCAATGGGATGTCAGAGTATTACTAAATTTAAAATCACTAGTCTTCGCTGATGCCTCTAGCTCCTTAATTTAGTAAAACAATCAAGTCATCATACATGACATTATATTTGGTGCATTTGTTTCTTTGTTTTCAAAAAACAGAAAGAAAAATATATAGAAAGAATTGGAACAAAGCATAAGGAGAGGAAAATGCTCCTTATAAATTTCTTGTAAAATTATTATTATAAAAAAAGTTTAAGAACTGCACCACAGTAATAAGAAACAGTATAAAAATAAGTATTCTTGCAATTTAAAGTTGCCTGTGAAATCCTAACTAGCAGCTGTTTCCTTCATCATTAGTAATAGAAGTCACAAAGGCATATTTACTGACTCTCCTAGATTAAGCATCAGAGTCTCACATCCCCTGCATTGACCTTAGAGAAACAAAGAAACTGAAGCAAAACAAAACAAAGCTCACCCCTTTGCTACCACATATCTAGAGAAAATAGGATATTATTGGTTTCCAAGTAGCCCTGTCCCTTGCCCTCTGAAAAAAATGCAAAATATAGTCATTAAATTGCCTGTTTGGAAATAATGATTCATTTTAAGTAGATTAGTTGATACATCTGCAGGACTCAAACTATTTTTATCCTCATTTTAAAGAGCACCCCAGACTGCAGATATCCAGTTGACTGGAAACAACTCAAGAGTTCCATTTATTAGTACCAAAATGGACATTCTTTTTCTTCAACATTTTCCCCCCAACCCCTGGCAATACATAAGACAGGTATCAAAATACATATTTCAAAACCTGAAAACTAGCCTTTAATTTGCTGTCATCTATACCTTGATGTACTGTGTCCTTTCATTAAAAAAATCCCTCCCTCAGGTTCAGTTACAGGGGGCGTGACTACACAAGACACTATGCCACTACAGCGACATGGATTCAGTAGGCACAAACCGCGACACCAACACTACTGAGCAGTTGCTTGTTGCTACTGCGCAGTAGCATCAGAAATAACCCATGCAGTGCTGGGACTGCGCAGTAACTTACTGCACAGTTATTTAGTATTTGCTTAAGTCCAGCTCCTGTCCAGGGGTCAGCAAGTACTAAATGACTCTGCAGTAACAACTGCCCCATCTGGCGCACAGGTAGATGTGCCCAGGGTCTCATTTATTGCTCAGCTACAAAAATTAACTTTAAGACATGTAGTGACACATGTTGCATCTCTAAAATCCAAACCCTGTCCTTAGGGCTTTCTGGAAAATCAAATTAAAACACCCCTTCTTGCCCCCCCTCAATTAAACCAATTTTAATTTATCATGTCATTTTTACTATTAATGCAAAAATTAAGAAGCCTCTGCATCTTAGAATAAATATTCTACTATTAATTTATGGAGGAGGAAGAAAGTAAAGTGAGCCACATGAGCAAGAGAAGGTCTTAGACACAACAATGAGAACTACCACTCTATATATCAGAAGTTTCTCCAAGTACAGTGAAGTTTCCTGGTAAGAGTATGTACTGGGAACATGCATATACAAGAGCACTCAGCCTGTCTAAATCAGACATTTCCAAACGTAACAAATTTCATCCAGAAAAAATATTACACGACTTCAAGACAAAACCACATATACTGTTTCACAAATAAGGAGGCATTCCACTCACAACAAAAGTTTACTCACAGTAAGAAAAAAAAGTGGGGGTGGATTTATAAGACTGAACTGTATTCACCAAAGGACTATTCTAAATCTAAATGAAATCAATACAGATTCCCTATGAAATCAAAGTTAGGGCCTAAATTTGTATCCTATTTAAATCTGGTCTAAAACTTAACTATAAAATGATATAATTTTAAAAAGATAGAAATACATGTATGCTAGGACATTTCAAATGTCTTCATAATTACAAACACACTTATTGTACTAGTGTGTTAAACATTCAGAAAAGTTCCAGTTTATTATCTTGTAGATACCAAAGAAAATATAGTGGATTCTGGACCAGAATTTTTCCTCATTTAGGAAAGATATTCTTGGGATTAAAGCACTTTATTGGATCATGATGTGCATTCAGCTTCTGGCAGTAAGGAAGTTTCCTACATGGTCCTACCCAAGTCATTCCATCTTTGTCTCTCTATTTCCCCATGTATAAAATGGAAATAATAATAATCCCCTACCTCAAAGCATGCTGTGAAGTTAACTTCAATACTGTGTGACACATTTGGATAGGAGGAGCATAATTATATATATATTTTTTAAAGTTAGTGCAACAAAAACTTCTTAAAAATAATTCTGAAAGAGGCACTTAAGAACTGCAGCTTTTACACAAATGCTTTTAGTACAGGAAATGCTTATGGTGCCAAAGTCAGCCAACAGTTTTATGTCAGAAGTAAATCAATTCCTCTTACTGCACACTGTACTATTAAAATGTATATAAAAAAACCTTCAATCACTGTTGCCATTTTCAGAAGCTCAAAATAAATACAGAAGAGGCAAGCCAATCCTTGGTTGCATAAGAGCACTTTAAAGCACATGGTTATTTACCAAACCTGATGTAATTATAATGCAAAGGGTGGATCTTAAATAAATAGACTTAAGAAACACTGCATGAAGTAGAAGACATGAAAGTATTATTTTTATTAATTTTATTATAGTTGCATCAAGAGGCCTGAGTCAGAATGACTGTGCTGGGTACTGACACCAACATACAGAAAAATAAAGAGGAAAAAACAGCTAGAATGTATCAGGCATGCTCTGATGTACTGAGAGAAACAACATCAAGTATTCTCTGCAACCTACCAGATCTGGACTTTATGATATCACTGAATTCACTGTGTCCTTCACCTGGACCCTCCTCTTGATCTGAAACCTTGGCCATCCTTACAGTCTTGAAAATCCTCTCTAGTAAAACTTAAACCTTTACCAAAACAGTTCTCATATGCAGGACTGGTTCAGAATCAGTACCTAAAATATGAAAGGAAAAAGAATAATTAAAAAGATAAGCCATTCTACAGATGACACCTAGAACAGACAAACTTTTACCCAGGACCCCTGTAGAACATCCTTTATTTGAGGTGTACTTCACACACACACTCTAGACCAAAGGTCTTTGATTATGCTGCGACTCAAGTAAAGATTTATCGAAATGTATTGCTCCCACCGGAGACAGACATTGGGACAAAAGATCAAGAAATAAGCCACCATAATTAGAATATCAGTGTGGTAAAGGCACATGCCCTGCCTAATCTTAGTGGATGGAAGGGATTTACAAAAAGCTTTTCCCAGGGCAGAGAGACACGCAGGCTGGCAGTAAGAACTGCTGTCACAGCCGCCCTCAGCCACTGAACAGAAGTGAACTGGGAGTGGCAGAGCTGACTTCCTTATTCGTGTGCAAGTTACACAGGACACATCTTGCCAACTGCTTCGAAGCGCAGACCGCTCCCCAAACTTGGCTCGAGTCCTTCTCACTAGTCACAGGGGCTCCGGCCTCCTCTGCCCCCATCACCTCCTTCAAGGCTCTTCTTTCCTTAATAAGCAGATCTCCTTCTCACCCTGCCCCATGGTGCGGACACATGTGCGCAACACACACAGCCGTGAGTGTAACAGACACACATAACAGACACGTGTGTAACAGACCCAGAGACATGCCAACACCCACATAAACACACAGATGCGCACATAACAGACATGCAGATGCACATAATGCATCCAGATGTGTCTAACGGGTGTGCCTATTCTGTGTGCAACAGAAGCGTGCAGACACACACCAGTTGTGTACAGACACATGTAACAGTCATGTGTAACAGAGACGTGCCAATACTCACAGAAGCACAGCCACGCATGCAACAGGTGTGCAAACACACAATGTCACATGTCTAGCGGCGTGCCTATTCTGTGCACAACAGAAGCGTGCGGACACACACACAAGGGGTGTGCAGGCACATGTAACAGACATGTTGCAGAGATGTGCCAATACTCACAGAAACGCAGACATGCACACCAACGCATGCCTAGCAGCGTGCCTATTCCGTGTGCACCAGAAGCATGCAGACACACACACAAGGTGTGTGCAGACGCGTGTAACACACATGCAGGCACGTGCACGTCACAGATGTGCATCACACGCAGAAATGCACACAACTGCGTGCATGCACACACACACACACCCCCGTCTGACACACACACGTGAGGCGTGCAACACATACGACGCGTGTGCACAGGCAGCCTCCCGCGTAGCCGTGGCCCCTTGAAGACGGGGGGGAGGGGGGTCCGGCCCCGCCCGGAGGGGACGTGGCGCTGCCGCGCGGCTCCCCCGCCCCCGGGGCTTGCCCCGCGCACTCCCC
>NW_017729034.1:87171172-87172459 GCF_001723915.1 Gavialis gangeticus
CGAGGCAGCGGGCGCGGGGCGGACAGACGTGCGGCCGCCGCGGCGCTCGCAACTTTGTTGGCGGCTCCAGCGCCAGCGCCGGGAGCGCTGCGGGGCGGCGTCATGTGACCGCGGAGCTGTCAATCAGCCGGGAGTATCCCAGCGCGGGGCAGGGGCGTCAGGGGTGGGGCGTGGCCGCGCTCTGCCTCCCCGCGCGGCCGGGGGGCCGCTGCCGGCTCCTCTTGGCCCTAACTTTTCTCGCTCTTGGGCGGGCTTTTGTCCGGAGGGACTCGCGCGCTATCCAGGGAACGTGTGTGTGCTCCTCCGGAGCCCCGAGCCGGGGTGGAAGTCACTGGGGGAGGGGGGAGCAGGCACGGGGAAGGTTTAAGAAAATCGTCCTCCCCCCCTCCCCCACCAATGTCCAGTGAGCCCCGGATTTGCATGTGCAAATGGGGTAACCGTGCATTCAAATCGCCTGGTTTGCATGTCCTACAGGTGCTGTTAGTGTCTCTGCATGGCAGCATGGATGCGCAAGGCTTTTCTTGGGCCCTGCCACAGGTACATAGTAAAGCTGGAGGGAAAGTAGCCCCCGAGAGCAGTGGTCCTCAACCTTTTTTTGTCCCAGGATCCCCTTTGTAAGCATCAATGGCCAGTCCGGGCCCATTGGCAATGCATAGGGGGTGCACGCGGGTGCCCATGCACCCCCTGCATGTGGACGCTGCCAGTGGCAAGTGCAAGCAGTCACCACTTGCCACCGCAACCCACTGCCGCAGCTGTCTACAGGACCTCCCTGCGTGCAGCCGCCATGCCTGCAAGTGGTTGCTATGCCCCCCCGGCCTCTGGGGGGACAGGTCATTCATGCCCAACCCAGTGCCCCCCACCTCACAGCCCCCCACTGTGTGGGGGTGGGGGGTGTGCACGGAGCTCTGCCGGCCTGCAAGGGAAAAGCTATGGTTTCCCATATTTCTCCTTTAAAGGAGAATCCTTTTTTAAAGTTTATTCATGACCCTCTCATATATTCTTGCAACCCATTCTTGCAAGCCCTAGAGCAGTGTTGCTCAACCTGTGGGTCGCAACCCAAAAGTGGGTTGCAAGAATGCAGGAAAGGGTCACAAACAAACTTTAAAAATGGATTCTCCTTTAAATGAGAAAAAATGTGGGAATCTGTGGCTTTTCTCTCGCAGACTGGCAGAGCTCCAGCCTCGAAGGGGCTGCTTGGGGCCCCATGCCCCACACCTCACCCCACTCTCTGTACCACACACTGAGGGCTGGGGGGCAGTAGGTCGGAAGTGAGGGGCACTGGGTCAC
>NW_017729034.1:87177459-87186600 GCF_001723915.1 Gavialis gangeticus
TGTGGGAATCTGTGGCTTTTCTCTCGCAGACTGGCAGAGCTCCAGCCTCGAAGGGGCTGCTTGGGGCCCCATGCCCCACACCTCACCCCACTCTTTGTACCACACACTGAGGGCTGGGGGGCAGTAGGTCGGAAGTGAGGGGCACTGGGTCACGACTGGCCATCAGTGTTTACAAATGGATCCTGGTACAAAAAAGGTTGAGAACCGCTGATCTGAAACCATCAGCTAGGCCTGGAGGGATCCAGCTAAGGCTGGATGGAAACCAGCCTGAGCCGGTTGGCTCTTCTTATAGCTGGAGAGTCATTTTCACCCTGCAGTGATTACTTTGCACCTCTGGCCCATGTAAATCTCTTGCGGGATTCACCAGTTAACTGCATGATAATGACTTGACGCATGTGGCGGGGTCTACATTTATTGCACGTTTATGGCTTGCATAATAAACATAACATGTGACACATCTTCCAAAGCCCAAGCCAGGATAGAAACCACTTTCTGGGGGGCAGGAAGCAGAAGGAAACCTTGGAAAGACTCTGGAGTGCTGTCAAAAAAACACTCAGCGAGCCCCATATTTGTATGTGCAAATAGAGTAACTGCACATGTAAATCATCCAGCTTGCTTGTACCCCGTGCTTTATTAGTGCATGCCAACTATAAGGTGTTGTGGACATGAAAGGCTTTTCCTGGGCCCTGCCATAGGTTCATGATAAGGTTGGATAGAAACCAACCATAGAGCAGTTACACATTTTCAAGCACTAATTTTGTAGCTGTTCAGTCTCTTTATAGCCAGAGCATCATTTTTATTGCATAAAAATTACTTTGCACCTGCAGCTGGTCTCAATTTATTGCACAATCAGTTAATTGCATGATGACTGTGTATTTGTGGCATGTCTAAATTTATCTTGTATAATTCACCAGTCAGTTGTATATGTGTATGTATAGCAGGGGCCTTTGAGGCCCTACCTGTTGTGCATAATTTTAAAAAGTGTGGCCCTCTATGTTAAAGACATGTCCTAGCCAAGCAATGGATTATTTCCTCCCTCCTCCCAAATAAGTCCCCTGCAGGGTGTATTGTCCTCTGCTTTGTCAGTTTACTTCTATTTACCCGAGTCTTTCACTTAAATCTTGTGTGGATCCCTTTCCTTCACAAATAGATCACTGCCAGTCAGTGACCACAGCAGGAATAGAGGGTGTTGAACATTTCTTGCAGCAAAACATAAGGACTATAGAAAGACTGAGGGGCAAAATTAATTGTCAGGGAGATGCTGTGAATATACACCACAGTTAAGTGCTTTGCTTGGGGCAAGTTTGTAAATGATGCACAGGGACCATAACTGTAACACAAACAATGCTTTGTGTTTATTCTGATGTGATTTGCTCTTATGAGCACAGTCTCATTTACACTTAATTTGAAAGTTGCCTGTTGTGGGATTTAAAAAAGTCAGCGCAATTAAAGAGCTCATGCAGATTTGTGACTGTAGAGCAGGGGCTTGCTTTCCTCACTTTTCCCTGACTGGACTGATTAGCCTGGTCTTGTCTCATACACATGTAGGACAATAAAAGAGCCTTAGATCAGTCTGCAGTCTCATGCTATTATAACATTACTTCGATATATGAGGACATCACACCAGAAATGGCAGCCTACAGTCACTGAGTATCAACATCAATATATGTATATAGCACAGTTAACTGTTCAAAATCTATACACACCTGGGGTCTGATCTTCCTCACAAGAGTAAGCTTTGGTCACTTTTGTATTGCTCTGCTCATGTGTAGCTAGATTGTACCCTGTTGTTGAGCAAACAAGTAACTCCTCATTAGCGTGATTAAATGTTTGGCAATTTGATCTATAATATGTACAGAATATGTTTCCACAACCAAACAGCTTGGTGCGTAAATCCTACCAAATAAACATAATTTCAAACAAGGGGCAGGTAGGTATACATAATTGCATTTTGTTTCATTTGTCATTTACAAAAGAAAAGGACCCTGAAGACATAGGGCAGAAAACAAAGACCAGTGATACAATGTTCTTTGCTAATCAATGCCCTCACCAGCTGGACACAGAAAAAGAGAGGGGGCTGGATTTTTTCTTGCTAAAGTCACCACAGCTTCTAGTGAGCACACTGGGTTAACACTGCATGGTTTTGCTATTCACATCATACACACACACCTTAAACATTAACCTGATATGCAGAATGCTCCCAGACTAAGCAAGGATACAGAGAATAACTCAAACTGTTCCTTAAGACACCATACACGCTTGACTGATTGACTCTGCTAGGCTTTTTACCTGTGCATTTTTAGGGTAATTGTTCTGTAACAAGATGTGAATCTCTGAGTCTGCCCAAAATAGCTGGCATGTTCAATGCTGTATAAAAGATGCCTTTGTCATTGAAATCTACAGGGATGGCAAATGCCTAGTGCACTTTGCCCAATATAAAGCGGCTTCCTGCATTAGTCTCATTAATGAGGGGTGGTGGCAAAAGTATCTTTCAGTGGACCAGTTGAATAGTTGGGAGATAACTGAATAGATGCTGGACAAGCTTTCCAGCACAAAGTGCCCTTCCTTGGGTCTGGGAAAGAAGCAGAGACAGCCTAAGATAAATACCTTGTAAAACAATGACTTTTGTTTAACTCCATTATGTAAATGAGAATAGTCACTTACTTGGGAGAGGGCTGTAAAACTGTGGAGCAAAGAAAAATAGGCTGTCTCTGCTTCTTTCCCAAACCTGGGGAAGTGTATTTCGTGCCAAAAATCTTGTCTAACACCTCTTTCAGCTACTTAGTTGGCCCATAAAATATATGACCCCAAAACCCTTGCTTTTTATTTTTTCTTGGACCATCATGGCTACATCACTCCAACCTTGCATTAGCCAGAGATGTTTTAGTACTGGGAGCTGTCTGATTGTTGACTGTCTGGTACAAGAGGATTCTGACTGGTGACATTACTGCATTCATTGCAACTTAATTACTTGCTTTATCATTCATCAAGTGAGTCATATTGTGGTTCCAGAATTACCCAGTGCAAAGTGCAGTACGAATACCTATGCGTCAGTGCCTGAACAGCAGCAAGACAACAGAAGTGTAGAATTCCAGCATGCAGACATAACCCAACTTTTAAAATATAACTTTAGTAAATATAATGATTAGAGATGATGATCTTCTTTCAAGGGTCAAGGACACTGCTTCCTAGGAATCTTAAAAAATTATTTTTTTTTCCATCCCAACACTATTAGTAGCTGGATAGATGTGATAAGTAATAAGTCTAGTGGCTGCCAACTCATTTTGACAAGCGCAGGGAAACCTTCAGTAGAAAGAAAACGTCCATCATTTGTAAACTGAAGTACACATGACCAGATTCATTTCACATACACTACCAAACAGCTACTGGATTGTAACAATGTTTGATCATTACTGTACCAAACTAGATTCAACCCAGGGACCTAGAAGTGAAAGGTCAATATCCCATTACAAATCCTTTCTCCGCTCAACCCTTTCTAAATAGATTCTGACAGCTACTACAAAAGAGGCTAACACACAAAACCTTTCCTGTAAAATCACTTTTTTGTGTTAAAACAAGTGGGATTTCCTTCCCCTTTTAATTTCAAGATTTTTATAAAGAGGATGCGCCATTCTCTCCCCTGAGCTATGCAGTAACAATGGAAAGAGAATAGAATACTTAAATGCTGAGTATCACAGCATAGAGTTGGGAGGAAATTTTTGCTCTAAAGCAGGGGTGGCCAGCCTGTGGCATGCGTGCCACATGCAGCATAGGCAGACTGTATGTGGCACGCAGTAGATCAGAGAGGAGACAGGCAGTAAAGGGGCAGTTGTGCAGGAGGCAGAAAGCTGAGCAACAGATTAGGCAACAGATTAAGGAAGGGATCCAAGTAGCACTCGGGGAGGACACAGGGTTTATTTGCCACATGCCTTCCAAGAAGTTTGTCCCCCTCCCCTGCTCTAAAGTTTCAACTATTATCTTTCTGATCAAACTTTGCATTCATTCTTGGCCAATTTATTTAAATTATAAACTGCTCAAGGCAGGGATTTTATTTTATTTTATTTTGCTTATGCCTTAATGCATAATGGGTCTGCAATCCTATTTGGAGACACTAGGCATGATTATAATATAAATCACATTATAATGATGTGTATTTATGCACGTGTATGTGTTAGACCTCTCAGGCACTGAATTCTAATGGTCAGCACAACTAGCAGAGTAATGAATAGTATGACGATAAATTCATTCAAGTGTAACAAGGGTTCCACAAGTACATTTTTCTATGGCATGCTTATCTATCAAATCTTTTGGTTGCTGTGAGATATTAATATTAGATCACATGGCATACTCCATATTTCTGTATAATGTAAAATAAAATTACTGACAGGGGGAAAAAAAGAACATTAGAAGCTGAGGAAAGCCCCCAGAAGGAAAGAATAGGAAAAATGAAAGAAAGCAAGCATGAAGAGACTGGCTGAAAAGCAAATATGCTCCTCTAATTTTGGCCCCAAAAAGTAAATACTTTCCCATGGTTCACTAAAAACAATGCAATTATGTGCGCCTCAGATACTTTACCTTCTTTTGTTTCTTTTGTTCTCATTACTTCTATTTTTAGAATATTCTCATGATTGATAGGACTACAATAAAACTAAGAACTTCATGTGTCTCATTACCTTTTGACTGACTGCTATAATAATGCATGTACCCATTCATCAATGTTTTGTCATGATTTCTGAAAACTGTTCTATATTAAGACATAAGCTACCATATGGGTTGCTTTGTAAGTAGAACATCTTTTTTGTCTCTATCTGCAGATCACATCATGTTGTCACTCTCAGTTAACACTAGATTAATTTGGCAGGCACTTTTTTCCTGCAGCCGTTGTATCTTTAGTCAAACAGTTACTCACTGCATCTATGCTGACATATTACAAGAATCTGTTAGCCCCTTACTATTTTAATACTCCATTTTCTCAGCAGCAAAAGCAGCTAGTGTTATCTGTAAATGTAATTATATATGCATTTATAGATAAACAGATAATTTGCTATACCACATGATGGAATGGGACCTATTAAACAAGTCCTGCAGAAGCCCTCTGACTTCCCTATATGATTATAAATCATCTTTAACTTTGACTACCATAACTAATTTCAGGTTGCTATCTTACTCTCATGATGTTAGGAGTTCATTAAGTAACCCTCATCTAACAGGTATCCCACTAAAAACTTTTTGCCATTTTGAAAATTGACCTTTTAGTTCTACCCTTTTTCTCAAAGCATTTCTGCTCTGTGATAGAACTTGAACATTTTGACTGCTTCATAACTTCCAAAGGTCAAAACGTTTAGAAGTCCAGGTCAATAATATGTACTACTTTTTCCTCGTTATTCGCTCCTAATAGTATATGCTCAAAGAATTCCAGGAGACTTGACACAGAATTTTTTCTCCTTTACATTTTTCAAATTTTGTTCAACTTGGTACTGAAAACAAAAAGACAACAAAAAAATTCTCCAAACCCTCAGTGGTCCATACTTTCAGGAGCAGATCTAGCAGCTTCAAGAGACAGGAGCAGCTACCCTCCAGTCTGCAGCTTTTTCATTTTCTTCCTTGCAGCACCTTTTCCTGTGTTCCTGACAGTGCTTACCTCATCAGTAAATCTGAGGTGATGAGTGAGGCTAAGAAATTATTTAGCTTTGACACAATTTCCTTATTTGCTAAGGAAATTTCCTTATTAGAATTTTCTGTCCCCATCCATAGAGCAGAGTGGAGTCAAAAGTATATATATACGGCTATCATAACTTCTCCTTAGATGTATCCTCCTCCAGAAGACCCTATGACAACCCCCTAAAAAGGGGCCCCAGGCAGCTTGTCTCAAGAGTAGTGGTGAGGAGGGTGTGGAGACTGAAAAGAAGATGCCAATGGCCAGAGTTTCCATAAGGACACCAAGACTCTGCACAAATGACCCTGCCTTTCCATAGATCTAACACAGGTCTGAATGGAGCCTTGTTACAACATAATATACAACCAAACTTAATACTTTTAGGCTGCCTATTGTCAATCATCATCTTTATAATTATTTATCTGCATTACTATAGCTTCTAAAGACCTCAAAGTCCTATTGTTTGAAACCAAGTCTGTCCTTACCCCAATGCATTTATATTCCGAACAAGAGACAGCAAGTGTTTAAAAACAAAGAGAAAGAGTAGGAGGATAATTGAACACCGAAACAATTATTTTATGCACCTAGCTACAGTAGGGAGAAACAACATCCTCACCACCCACACCAGCAGTATTAGATTTGCTTACCTCCGATATTAACTAACACTGTGAACTCAATATCCCTTTTCCCGATCTCAAAGATTATTATATAGTTACATTAATATATTTTGATTCTTATGATCAGAATTATGACTATATAGATTCCCTCATATGTTTTCCCTGATAGATATAATATGCGTAAATATTGAATACAAAATTTTAGCAATTTTGTACTGCTTAGTTATAAAACCCTTCAAATTACATTTGTGATAGAAATGCTGATGTTCCCTTAACTATAGTAATATTAATAGAAGTTACTACAACATCTACTCATTTTGAAGATTACAACCCCTTTAAGAACACATAAAAGATACATTGATGTAATACATTTTTCTTCTGGCATAACTCCTTCTTAACCAAACCAGGCTACTAAAAACAACAGATATCCATAACAAGAAATGCCTATGCAAGACAGGCAGCTTTAGATCACTCATGATGCAATATCATGAACAGGTGAAAGCTGTTAATATCAGTCATTCATGATATAGGTTTAATAAATAAATGAAACACAAAACATTTCTGTATTCTGATTTGTGTCAAAGCTGTTCCTTTCTTATCTGGCAACTCCAAGTTCTATATTGGCGTGGACTTGACTGGTGGCTAGATATAGCATTAGCATCAGCAGAAAAATTATAACTTTACCTTTTGACGGGGGATATTGATTAAAAGAGGAAACTAAACTCTTCCACTGATTCACTGTAACTGAGTTGTCTACATGTTCACCTTCCCTGTGGCTCAGTTCATTCTTCTGTAAAATGACAACAATACCTTCTGTTGCAGGGGCATAAATAATTCAGATTTGTAAGACACTGAGCTCATTGACTGAAAGGGGGCATAGAAACATTTAAATAAGTGAGGGACTTGCCAATTTATTGCTGAAAGTGTTTATCAACAAGAAGAGCTAAACTGCAAAGTGTTTCACTTTTGTGAGTTGATATGTTTGTATATTGGTAGAAAGACTTGATGCTTCATGGGTTCCAGCCCCAAAGTTCCTTTTGTGCTTCCTGATCCGGGGCCAAAGCTTCATATGTCCCCCAGAGTATGATGGATTTAAAAAAAGGAAAACACACACTTTTTGTTATTTAGTGATTTATTTAAATTGTAAAATAGTGTTTGAAATGAGCCAGGTTTAATTTTAAAGCAGTGTAGCTGCATTTACCAGTAGAATAAAGCACAGTACTCTAACACAGCCTACAGCAGACAAGTACAATATAAAAGTGCTACCATTACTTTGCCTCTTTACCCCCTCAAATCGCCAAAATGGGCCTTTTAACTAGTTTTCTAATTGTCAAAAGAATACACAGTTTTAATGCAGAAAAGCAAATATGCTTAAAATCCTCATCTTTACTGAAAAAAAAATCAAGCCCAGACTGTCATAACCTTTACTGCTGTAGTATGGGCTATATATTTGCAACCAACTATTCCCTGCTCATAAACTGACTGCCTTCCACCAACCTATCCTTCTCCATTTGTGTTTACAGTAAACTGGACTGTCTCCTATGTCAGTTTAAAGCTTCTGAAAGCCCCACAATTAGGCACTTAAATATAGGCTTAGAAGCCTAACTTTAGATTTCTATTTTTTAAAATGTTGATGCATCTGCATGTGCGTAAGTGTTCACAGTAACGGTTAGTGTTAAAAATCAGTATCTTTAACACTGACAATTTTCAATTTATAAGATAATATACCAAGTTAAACTTTTACTAAAAAAGTACAGTTTAAGTTTTTAATTTTGCAAACATTATGTACATGCAAATAAGTATTCATATTAGGTCATTGAGACACTTCATATGTGTAAAGTTACGTATCTACATAAGTATCTGAAGAATCAGGACTTTAAATTTCATTAGCTTGCCTTCTGAGGATACAGGTTTCTAAAATTAAAGAAGATGCTCTACTAACAAAAGCATTTAGAGATAACATTAAATGTACAGTAAACAATTACAAATATTAAATTTGTATGATTGCATTTTATAAAACTAATTTGAAAGATCTCAACTAAATTTAAATCAATGGTATTTTAAAAAGAGCGATTTATATAATTTAGGTCAATATTTAAATTGACTTTATTTTAATAGCTCCCTGAGGCTACTCTAATTTATGCTGCCTGCATGGAGATTTGGTGAAGTGCCATGTGCTCTACTCTTTACCCTCCTTCTGTTGAGGTTGGTGGGGTAGGGCTGTCCATGCCAGTTCAGTACCTCTTGAAGTTTTCCTTGTCAGTGGGAGACCTTTGTTAATCTTTTAGGGCATTTTTATGCTTTATATTGCTGAAAGCTGGCCTGAGGTTTGAACCCAATGAACTCTGTGGTTTGAACAGTGCTTCTGTCCATCTAATCTAAATCGTTTAAATGTAGACTAGATGTTTAAAATGTGTACACAGGCCTGAATTTTTGAGTGTGATAATCAGTATATCTCCACTTAAAATTTGTGCATGAGCTTAGAATGTCTGGAAATCAGGCTTTCCAAAGGTCACACGGGCTAAGTACAGACATTTGGGGAAGTTAAATCAGGTTCAAAATGGCCACCCGATTTAAACTTAGATCAATCGCCCAACTGCTGACCTTACAGAGCCGGTCTCAGTGACCAGCAGTCAGTCTAAACTTGTAAGTGTACAGCAGCTTCATACACACAAAACTGGTCTAAAAATTGCAGAACACAGTTTAAGATAAACCTGGATCTATGTAGTATCAAACTTATTTAATTTAGGTCAAACTGGAGCATAAAACTTCTGTACACTTTTCCTGCACAGCCCCGGGGCTGGGAAAACCCAGCCTCTAGCCCTAGTCCTGGCTAGAAAAATTATTTGAGAAAAATTATTCTGGTAC
>NW_017729034.1:87191600-87192524 GCF_001723915.1 Gavialis gangeticus
AGGTCTGAAGTTACAGCAATGCTACAGGAGCCTGCATACACTGTAACAGCTAATGTGAGCTCCTGCAGGCAGCACCCTCTTGCCTTTTCAAATGATTAAACGTTACATATGTTCATAACTTCACTTTGTTTTACTTTTAGGGTGTGTGCGCACACCACATCCTTTCTACAGAGAAGTTGACTTTGGATTTTACTTTGGTGTACATTACTCCATAGTTAGGAGCTAACACCACAACCAGCTCTCTCAGTCTAACTGTCCATAGAACATGCTGTTACAGCACCTTGTCACTTGGTAGTGAGAGACAATTTGCATTAAGCAAACATCTACCCTCAGATGAAACTGAGTTTTCCCAATATTACATTTTGGGAAAGACGTGTGGAATCCATGGATATTTATGGGTCCATTGTGGAGAGTGTTGATTGTGGAAGCAGTGGAGATGTGTTGACAGGTTAAAGCATCTGTTGCTAAGGCAAGGCTGTGTCCCATTTGGTGTCTGGTGAGCAGTGGGGAGTTTGCTTCCTGTGAACTGGGCAAGGTTGGGGGTTTGGAAGTGAAAGGGCTTAGAATATTTCTCTTGGTCTGGTCTAATGAATTGTTTGATGCGTCTTCTGATCATTTCCAGTGCGGGGTGGTAGGTGACCACCAAGAGTATGTGGTCACTGGAGGGAGGGGGGTTCTTTTTATACTGTAATAGGTTACTGCCAAGTATTTAAATGGCTCTTTCAAAAATATTTCTGTTTTTCTACTGGCATGTCCTTGTTTAAAGGCAACACATATTGATGGATTTTGTTCTTCCAGTAAACAATTCTTTGTCTGCTCCCTTGTCCCCCCCAACCAGCTAGCCCTTTCAACCCCGATCCCACAAGTTGCTCTCAGTGCAGCCACTTTTATCAGTGTTTGCTGCTGCCAGAACTGAGCAAGTGA
>NW_017729034.1:87192535-87193612 GCF_001723915.1 Gavialis gangeticus
TTAGGGCCCTGGAGGTACAGGTGAGGGAGCTCCAGGAGGCTGAGGGGAATGTGGCTGAGGGGAATCAGGGAGGTGGAGGATGAAATTGATAGGTATTTTCTCTCCCTGCAGGGCCATGCATCCAAGGAAGAAGGACCCTGGGAGGTGCCCTCCACAGCAGAGTGGCAGATGGTCACCTCCAGAACTAGGGCTGCTTGCAGCCAGCTGGAGAACAGGTATGAGGCCCTGGCGACACCGCAGGAGAGGGAAGGAGAGGAGGAAACCACTGGAGAGGAGGCAACTCCACACTCTCCACACTCTGAACAGGTTGAAGGAGCTAAGCAGACCACAGAGGAAGAAACGTTGAGTGATTGCCATAGGCGACTCTATCCTGAGAGGTACAGAGGGTCCCATCTGTTGCCAGGATCCCTCAACATGCGAGGTCTACTGCCTGCCCAGAGCAAAGATTCAGGACGTGATGGGGATGATCCAGGCCACAATCTGGCCCACCGATTACTACCCCATGGTCCTAATCCATGTGGGCACTAATGATGCGGCCAGAAAAAGCCCTGATCACCTGATGACGGACTACCATGTTTTGGGGGGCATGCTGAAGGAGATAGGTGCACAGGTGGTATTCTCTTCTGTCCTACCAGTGAGCCGACATGGAAGATGACATGAGACCTGCATCAGAGAGGTCAACCTGCGGCATCGGGAATGGTATCTTGAGGCGGGCTTCAGCTTCCTTGACAACTACCCACACATCAGGACGAGAGATATGCTCGGGTGGGATGGGCTTCACCTTTCCCCCAAAGGTAAGTGTGTGTTCTCTTCTAGGTTGGTGGATCTCCTCCAGTGGACTTTAAACTAGGCTTGTCGGGGGAAGGGGAAGATGAGGGCGGAGGAAGCCTTGGACCGCTAAACCAAGGGTCACCCACAACAACAGCCCAGCCTAGACCAACAGTGAGCAGAACAAATACCCAGGTAAGCAACAGGAGCCCAGGTAGTACTGAGATTAGGGGGCCAGTGCACATATCTTCAGGAGGCCTCAAATGCCTCTACACAAATGCTTGTGGTATGGGGAACAAGCAGGAGGAA
>NW_017729034.1:87194694-87195413 GCF_001723915.1 Gavialis gangeticus
CAGGACCCCTGGCATGGCTTTATGAGCACTCAAGGTGGTCTGGCATAGTGCCAGAGGACTGGAAAATGGCCAATGTGGCTCCCACTTTCAAAAAACGAAGGAAGGAGGACCCAGGAAACTATAGGCCAGTTAGTCACCTCAATCCTGGGTAAGCTTTTTGAGAGAATTATCCTGGCGCATGTCCACAAGGGGCCAGCAGGGGAGATTATGCTTAGGGGCAACCAACATGGGTTCATTAGAGGCAGGTCCTGTCAGACCAACCTGGTGGCCTTCTACAACCAGGTCACCAAATCCTTAGATGCAGGGGCAGCAGTGGACATATTGTTTCCGGACTTTCGGAAGGCCTTCGACACTGTCTCTCACCCTGTCTCACCCTGTTCTCATTAAGAAACTGGGGGACTGTGATGTCGACACCCACACAGTCAAATGGGTCACCAAGTGGCTGGAGGGCCGCACCCAGAGAGTGGTGGTGGATGGGTCATTTTCGACTTGGAGGGATGTGGGCAGGGGGATCCTGCTGGGCTCGGTCCCTGGGCCCACACTGTTCAACGCCTTCATCAGTGATGTGGACGAGGGGGTAAAAAACACCCTGTTCAAATTTACTGATGACACTAAGATGTGGGGGGATGTGGGCACATTAGAAGGAAGGAATAGGCTAGAATCAGACCTAGACAGGTTACAGGGGTGGGTGGACGAGAATAGGATGGGATTCAACACTG
>NW_017729034.1:87195793-87196109 GCF_001723915.1 Gavialis gangeticus
TTCTCATTAAGAAACTGGGGGACTGTGATGTCGACACCCACACAGTCAAATGGGTCACCAAGTGGCTGGAGGGCCGCACCCAGAGAGTGGTGGTGGATGGGTCATTTTCGACTTGGAGGGATGTGGGCAGGGGGATCCTGCTGGGCTCGGTCCCTGGGCCCACACTGTTCAACGCCTTCATCAGTGATGTGGACGAGGGGGTAAAAAACACCCTGTTCAAATTTACTGATGACACTAAGATGTGGGGGGATGTGGGCACATTAGAAGGAAGGAATAGGCTAGAATCAGACCTAGACAGGTTACAGGGGTGGGTGGA
>NW_017729034.1:87201109-87201544 GCF_001723915.1 Gavialis gangeticus
TGCTTGTGGTATGGGGAACAAGCAGGAGGAATTTACCTTCCTGCTAGCTGACACCAACCCAAATTATAGTGGGGCTCACCAAAATATGGTGGGACCCAACGCATGACTGGGCAGTGAATATCAAGGGCTATAGTCTGTACAGGAGGGATAGGTGGGGGTGTGGCGTTCTATGTCAAGGACAATTACACATCTTCAACAAGTACCACAAGGTCAGAGGAGGGGCAGACTGAAGTGCTCTAGGTTAGAATACAAAGAAGTCGAGAGGAAAGGGACTTAATGGTGGGGGTCTACTACAGACCACCCAACCAAGGGGAAGAGCTAGACCAGGAATTCTTAAGTCAGCTCACGGAGGTAGTTAGGTCAAAGGACGTGGTCATCATGGGGGACCTGAACCTTCCAGACATCTGCTGGGAAGAGCAGTCTGCCAGGTGTGAC